>NC_091824.1:41972200-42280950 GCF_038994185.2 Dermacentor albipictus
ATAGCGGTTGCTTTTCTCGCAGTGAAATCGCCTAAAATTGCCGCAAAATGTTACGGAACAATTGGAATGAGTATTATCAAAAGGCGCCACAGGGCCTCATGAAGTGTTCTGAGTGTAGTCAAGTCACCCGGAAGTTTTTGAACGGTATACGTTGGTCTGCATCCCTGTACGTGTGGGTTGCGCAGAGCGTATGAAACTATCTCGTCATGTTCCGCCTTCGTGGCGTTATCGAGACGTTATCAAGTCGCCACTTGACTCGCGACACTCAGGGTGCCTCCTTATCGAACTGACACGAGTGGGTGATGGTATTTAAATTGCTTAGATGGGTCGAATTAAGCTTCTCTCTCTCTCTCTCTCTCTCATTAGACATGCAATACTGGCTCCTGTTGTTCTCTGCAATCTTCGTTGCTCGGCGCTGGCTCACGTGATCATGGCTTCGCGAAGCGAGACGCGAGAAAAGGGCCGAGTGCTTGCAGCCTTTGTTCGTCCACCACGCTAGGCTTTCGGATCAATAAAGCTTGTCGTTGGCAGAGATGGTTCATAATGCTTAAAAAAAAATAGAAATACTCCAGCAAAAACAGACAATCAGGTATAGACCCCGACTAGCGCAACAAGGACATGGCACTCGTCTGTGTCGATACCCTCTCGTGATTGCATGTCTTTGGCGCCCGTATCGTTTCTTAAGCGTCTGTCACAGATGTCCGCGCTTATTATCGCCATTATGACCCACGCTTCTTGTTGACAAACCATCAAGCTTGACAGAAATTGGTCGCCCAGGTAATTTTGTTCTCCGCCTCTGCGCCACCAATACTCCAGCCGTGTGTTGCTATTTGTTATACTTTTACTCTGTTGTCATTAAAGTTCGAGGCTTCGGGCAAGGTAACAACGCCCTGTTTCACGTCTGGTCAGGAGACGGCGTCCACATTAACACTTGCAATATAGCGAAACACGCCCTATGGTTATGGCGCAATTTTCACATGGTACGCAGGCGTAATTTCCATCGGCACATTTTCTTTCATAACATGGCTTTTCAGACGTCCTGATTTCGCTTGGAACAATAGTGCAGTGGCATTTGAAAAGTCTTAAAGTTTTTCTGTGTTGATTTCATTATTTGGTGTTTGATCGCCGTTTGATATATATCTATCGTTCACTGATGTTCACGATATCCAATGGCACCTCCTATAGATCTCGTCGCGCGGGCGGGGGGCGTGAGGTGATAGTCACCTAGCCTTTGTAAGCTTTTCACTTCCTGCCATATCCGTAACTTGCACTGAAATGTTATGCCTTAGAGTTACCTACGCGTGTGACCATTCCGTCCCCACCCTTCCCTTCTCTTTTCCCCATAAATGCTCGAGGACGACATAACTTTGCGCAAGAACCGTGGCATTGTGCGACGTGTGCCAATAGCTGAAGAGGAAAGAATCAGACAGGGAATCTGTTGGAACGGTAGGAAAAAAACACACAGAAAACGGTTCCTTTCGTTTTTTATCAATATGAACCGCGATACAACTTGCTGAAGACACAAGGGACACAACGGCAAACCACCTTTCTTTACTCGACGAAACAAATTTGGCCTTTGTGTTCGCTCTCGCATAGTGCACTGGACAAACGAGGCGAAGGTGCGGTAAAATTTTCTGGTGTGCTCACGTGTGCAATGCAGTCAATTTCGCACCGAGGAAAATGTCGCGACCTACGTCCGACGCCTTTCAAGCGACTTGGTCATACTGTTACAACCGACAGTGAAGTTCCAAAAGGGGTGTCTCTGTTCTACGCAATAAAACAAATAATCTCGGCAACATGGTTCTATGTATATAGTGACCTAATAGGCAACTCAACAGCACACAATCCGGTTAATATAAAACCTGATTATAAGGAATGCCTTTCGGTTAGCGATTAGCGGAGTGGAATACATTTCGATTTTCATATATTGTGATTGTTCGATAACTGGTTAATTAAATGTGTATCCAGTGTTGCTCAGTTGACGCTGCCATAAATGTAGTGAATTAAATGTATATCATCTGTGAGTGAATTGATGCTTTCTTAACTTTAGTCAATTAAATGCATATCGAGTGTGAGTCAATTGATGCTTTCCTAATATAATGTTAGTCAATTAAATCTGTACCGACCGTACATATCATAAATGGGTGTTCAATTGATCTTCTATTTACTGAAAATGAACTTGATATACACTCACTTGAAACTCCAAGCACATTTTTGTAAGGTAGCGCATCGAATCAGCAGTTATGGGCTTCGTCATAAATCTTGGTTCGCGCCACCTGCCGACATGTCAGAGCACTGTTTGGAGGAGGGCGAAGGAAAGAGAAGCTGCGATCACGCGAGAAGGTGTGGAGGAGAGCCGAAGCAAAGCGACGACAACGTGTGTCACGCCGCATGGCTTTTAGAAACGAAAGAAAATTAATTCGCCGCATACCCGAATCGGCGCGACCGTCTATACCTCGCTCAGTGCACTAAACCTTCATGTGGGGTCGCAGAGATCCATTGATTCTTTAAAGCATACACGTCTACACCGACTGGACCCATCCCTTCGACTTCGACCCCCATCTGGACTCTCTCGACTAGAAACAGCAGTACTTTGCCGACTATGGCTTGGTGTCGCCTACACAAGATCCTTCGCCTTCCGGGTCGGTATGGACGACAGCACGGCTTGCAGACACTGCGGCGGCGAGGAGACCATCGAACACGTGCTCTGCTACTGTCCTCAATACAGAGCGCACCGGCTGTCACTAGCGACCGCATTGGCACGCCTTGACGACAGGCCACTTTCAGAACAGTCAGTTTTGGAATGCCGACGTGAACTGTCGTCGCAGCAAAAGTCGGTCAAGGCTTTGTTGACTTTTCTACGTGACAGTGGCCTATTAGAAAGACTATAATGACCCCATTTCATCGCTTTTCATATTTTTTTCTCACGCTTTTATTTTTGTCACGCTCTTGTTTCCGTCTTTACTTCCCCTTTCCCTTCCCCTAGTGCAGGGTAGCAAACCGGAGGTTTTAAGTCTGGTTAACCTCCCTGCCTTTCTCTCATTTGCATCTCTCTCTCTCTCTCTCTACGGAGAACGAGCGCGATGATTGCAATGCCGAGGCTGGCACCTGTGTTTCCATTTCTAGGTTACCGTCCTCACTCCTGAATTTCAGTGGAACGCCACAACTAGGGTGTACTCTAAGCAGCGTTCGTTTGTCGACGTATATATATCGGTGAAAGCGCGTGACAATTCTCGAAGCTCGTGCCCCACGCCTTTCGGCAAGTCCTCCAGTTCCTATCTAGTACAAAGCGCCCCTAATCTTCCCTATCTCGGCTCTAAATATATGAGGCACGTTTACAAGCGATAACCTGTATACGCGATCCTCGGTATGGCTCCAAAGCAGCTTGAACCTCTGTCGCAAGTCTAGAAGTCAGTGCGCGATTGGCAGAAACCTGCTTTCGGGTCATGCATTCGGGCCTCTAGAAGGCGTTCATTGCCGTTAATAATCTATGGAGGTATTACGAGGCACAGCTCTTGCAACTGGCCCTTTGCTTCGGTGCACCACGCATTTCACAGCGTCCCGGCGTCAACTCACGTACGTCACTGGAATATTTTCTTGATTAGTACGATGTTGAAGGTCCCGAAAGTTCACAGTGGGCAGCCCACACGACAGACAAAGGCTCCGGATTAATGTTGATCACGTGAAGTTCCTTAACGGGCACCTGATGCTGAATACGCGAGTATTTTGCATTTAACCAACACGAAGCTGCGAGCGCCGCAGTAGGGCATCGAACCTGCGACTTCTCGCTCAGTACGAAACTCGGAAATTTTGTTGGGAATGCTCGAGAATTCTTTGGATGCTTTAAAAAACCGAACGGAAATAAAACAGTCCCTTCCTTGCAACTTTAGGATGTAGCTTCAGCGATAGCTGCCATTCCTTATCGTGCCGTTGTGCACATTAAAGGAAACCCATGTCGGCCCTTGATGGCCTTCTGATGGATTTGCGTGGGCGTTTGCGGAACGCGCGTTGTGCACGTTAAAGGAAAGCCATGTTGACTTTTCGATGGCCTTCTGATTGATTTGCGGGGACGTTTCTGAACGCGGCATCTGTGCACTAACCTAGGAGGTGAACTGCTCTAATTGGAGCACAGGGCAGGTGTTTTTCGAGGATTTCTGTTTCAGTTTCAGTTTATTATTCTTTAAATACGATGCATTGGTAAGATACAATATACAGACGAGGGTTCCAAAGTCAAAGACTGCAACGGGACCCTCGGTTGATAATAACAATGTAGAGATGTATTAAAGAAGAGCAAGCTGATTAAAACAAACGAGCACAATCGCGAAAATACAACATAGAAAAATAATATAAATGAAAACAAATTGTATTAATATAAGCCTGCAGTGCATAAAAAACTGTCAATACATAAAATTACAATTATAGTGTAATGAATGACGTAAACTTAATTACACATACAAAACAGCTTAAGAGCATGACTAAATGTATGAAAGGATGAAGATTTAATGCTAACGGGTAAACCATTCCACAGTTTTATAGCAGCGAACGATGATGTCATTTTTCCATAGTTAGAATAAACGATAGGTAGTAGAAAATTAAGAGTTACGTGCAAACCTGGTATTATTGTTATTGATGAAGTGCCTGGAATCAATGAATTGGTATGAGAGGTGTTTAGTAAGTAATTTATAAAACATAATTATTAGATTATATTTGAACGAGTTCGTTACAACAAGGATGTTATTTTGACGAAGTAGAGGAGTAGCACTCGTGAAAAACCTGCTGTTACTGATAATGCGTATTGCTTGGTTTTGTAAGTGCTGAATAGATGAGATATGACAGTTATATGTGTTTCCCCAGGAAACAATGCCATAATTAATGTGACTGTGAATGAAGGCAAAATAGAATGCTAGTAATGCGTCTTTAGAGATGTATGGTCTTGATATGATTAATGCTCTAATAGCGAAGGTACACTTTTCCTTATTGAAGGCAATGTGTTGAGAAAACTTAAGGTTGGAATCTAATTTGATGCCCAAAAATGATACACAATCGGAGACAGGAATGTGAGTCGAATGGGAATTTGAACGCCAACAACGTCTATTCGAGCGGGGAGGCGAGGGGTAAAGGAGAGCACGAACCTATATAAAAGCTGCCGCTGTAAATGTTGTAGACAACTATCTGCCAGCAAGATTCAAATAGCTCGCCTAAAACCTCATTTTGTAGTATTTCTCTCTGTATATCCACCCGATTCAGCCGTTTTCATTGGCTCATGAAGCTATGACGTCGTTTTCTTCGACATCCGCGGAGATAAGCAACGTACGTGGACGATTTAGTAGCTCCGTAGGGATTGGAGTCCCAAAATGTATGCACAGATCATACATGGTGCAATTCTTAAACGTGCGGAATCCGATGAGTTCTGATTAGCTTTTTTTTTTTAATTGTCACTTGCAGTAAGTGTCAGTAAGGAAATACGTTACGATAGGTAATATAAGCTACAAGTCTTCTTTGCTGACACAAAGTGCCACAGTCCACGCTGCATTTTCCTTTCTAGGCCCAAGTGACCGTGGGTGGGGCTGGGGTCTTCAGCAGTGGTATGTTCTAATAGCGAAAATGCGTGAATGCTTCTAGCAACGTCGCCCAAAAATTCAATTCACGATTGCGATCATAGCGCCCCACAGGCTTTCAGGTCCAGTCATAAGACCCGCGAATACTTCGGATAGATGTTTGCGGTCTTTCACAGGGAGTTTGCAGGCCAACGCTCGCGTGACCATGTTGTGACTGAGTATGACAATCCTGATAATTTGAAGATTTCGTGTCTGTACAGTCATGGCTCATAGCAATGTCACCCTAATTATATTATATGATAGCTGCTGCTAAGTCCTTAAGTTGCAGCAAGCATACAGGTTTGCCTGAGAACTTTTGCGACCTAGCGAGCATATGGGACAAAGGGCGTGGAAAGAAAGGGAATGATGGCACAAAAAATATTGCAAACAAGATAGAGCTCCTCCTTTTTTCTGAACGGCAACAAGGCAACGCAAGGAAGCACAAGTGCTCTGATGATGGAGAGTCTTCTGTGCTTCGATTTGTCGCTACATTGGATAAAGTTACGCAACCCTATAGTACAAAAATCGGTGAGGGTGCCATTTTCATCTGTTTTTCTGTCCCAATATCTGACTTAAGGTTTGTGTTAGCTATCATATTTGGCCTGTGATTCCAAAGGCATTGCAACGACCACCGTCTTTGGGACTACCTGGCTGTCCATCCACGGTCTAGTGTACTTCCTCCTAATCTTTTCACCGGCTTGCTCTTTCCTCTGTTTTTGTTGTTTGGAAGAACCTTGTCATTGTAGCCGTTCTGCCTGCAGTTTGTTAATATTTTTGTCTAAGAACAGAGCAGTAGCCAGCACTGCAATTCACGAAGTCATTTGCCGCTAGCTTGCATTGCGTGGCATGCGAAGTCCATCTATTTCCAGGACGGAACATATTTGTTTATGCAAGTTATTCGGTGCAGTAAAAAAAATAAAAGGCAATGGCGTGGCTCCGTAATAGAATGCTAAAACAACAACAAAGACACTCACCTCTTAAGGGACTTCAAAGCGATAGGAATTTAATGCAGCAGGGTGAATAAGTGCTCGCTACTTCTTTAGCATGCCCTCATCTGCAATCTCCCCATTAGCCGTCGGGAGTCCAGCGGTTCTCTCAATTTACGGAGTAGTTCCTGAAATGTTTCATTGTTGACATGCGTTGCGTTACCTGCAGGAAAAACGGTACAGTGCGAAGGCAAGACGTGACAAGACAGGCGGCTTGCAAAGCTTTATGCGCAGAGGCGTACGATGCATTAAACACATTTAATGGTTTCAGCTTAGTTGCACGGTCTCCGCTCGACGCTCCAGCATAAATACTCCTTTTGACAGAAGGCAAAGGAGAGATTGGGCTGGGTTAATCATGGTTGTATCCACTTATATGGCAGCAGTCTTTACCGTATGAATAAGAAAAAAGCGAAATTGGGCTACTGCCAACACGCACTTGTTGCTAACATGTACGAGTATCTGTTGGCCAGAGATGCACAAATACAGAGAGGTGGTGAAGGGACGAAGGAAAATCAAGGAGGTTAACCAGACTGAGTCCAGTTTGTTACCCTACACGTGGGCAGGGGGAGGGGGAGTGAAAGAGACTGAGAGAAGATATGAGTCGATATCGCACTTTCACATGCACTAAGCTAGCTGCGGCATGTCTACAGTCGGGTACTCTAGCCTTTAGGTACTTGTGAGACCATTTGTACATTCTAATAGACGTTAGTAAGCTGTCTGAGATGCAAGTAGACGCTCATTTCACCACCATCATATGTAGCGAATGGGATAGCAAAAGCTGAGAAAGCCGATTGAGCAAGGCCGTGGAGTTCATTACTGGTTTGTAGTAGCACAGGCATTACCACAGGTATACAGAACGCAGATGAGACAACACACAGCGCTAAATTCTGTGCCTTTCACACGCCTTCTATGTCCGCGTCTTTGTGTCTGCGCTACAATATATTAGAAAATGACCTACAAACAACACCATATAGCTGCCTTCGTCGAGTTCATTACGGGCTCACTAGACGCAGTGACGATGTATGCGTGCTGCTTATAGAGCTTTCAGCATGCAATTGCTGGCTAATGGTAGTCAAAAATCAGGATAGGAGGTGACACTGCCTGAAGTGCGGAAGGTGTTGCGGTTCACACACACACACACACACACACACACACACACACACACACACACACACACACACACACACACACACACACACACACACACACACACACGCACGCACGCACGCACGCACACACACACACACACACACACACACACACACACACACACACACACACACACACACACACACACACACACACACACACACACACACACACACACACACACACACACACACACACACACACACACACACACACACACACACACACACACACACACACACACACACACACACACACACACACACACACACACGCACGCACGCACGCACGCACGCACGCACGCACGTAAACTATTGCATTCTGCACAGATATACTAATGTGAGGGTAACAGAGAAACGGGCTTCCATAGCTTTTAGCGTGATCGAAAATACCGCACTAGCGGAGGCCATTCAAGGACATCCAGTGCCCAGAGAAGCTGAGGTGAGGGCACTCTGAACAGCAGCCACAAAATGAGTTCACGGCACACAGCACTCGTCTTACATTTGCACGCACTCAATGAGGCCGTCAGGCCCCATATCGCAGACTTCCTGACTGTCAGGAAAATAAGGCGACTGATTCATGACCTGCGACCGCGTGACCCGCGACTTCATTGATATTCCTGGAGACAAGTGGGCTCATGAGGCAGCGTGGGTGGTGCAAAATTCTAAGAATGAAGTATTGGGTTGCTGGGCCTAAACTAGTCCACTGTCCCACACAGGGGGATACAGACCATAGTCGATGCCATGGGATGCGGAGTTCATGCGCGGAGGCTACCGGGGTCATCAAGGGAGATGAAGGCTGCGCGGAGAAGAAATGTATTCAGGCACCAGGCCCTACAATGGCACGTTCACACCAGCATACTGACACGTAAAGCAGCAGCTATGGTAACGTCAGCTAATCATACGAATATAATCATTACGAAATTAGTAGGAAGTCAGACGCACTACACAAGGCTACGCAAAAAATATTTCCAACAGAAGATCCGGATACTATCACTTGGGGCCAGTAGCCAATGTGTGCCTATGGGTAAGGACAAGTACGGCTCTTAAAACTGGGAGCACGTCACTTTTCTCCAAAGGGTAGCGTTCATTGTGGAGCGGAGACAGCCATATAATGCTGCTGGAGTTGCAACAACTGAAAACGGCTCGATGCCTTCCACATCGTGTGGCACTTCACAGCCTTCGTAGCTCTGATGTGAGATGACAGACTGGTCATCCATAGCCCTGCGTCCCGCATGTTTCCAGGAATGGGCGAGGCCAAATGAGCAGCCAAACCACCAAAGAAAAACGAACGATTTGCTGGAGTAGTTTTCAAAGACGTCTCTGTGGACTTTTGTCTCGTCCACCATGTTCTTACCTTTATTATCATTCCTAGACGGTAACCACTAATGGAATTAGGGTCGTACTGATTTATATCTAAATAATCATTTCCATCACCCTCGAACACTGCATTAGGCTGCATTTTTCCTGGTAAGTCAATATTGGACGCGAAACAACGTTGGTACTTGTATGTAACGAGTTACATTTGATGCGTCTAATCACTTACGTTTTTTGGCCCGTAGTTTTGTATTTCGTGAAAGAAATATCAGAGATGAAGCGTCATAATTTATTCATTTTCCCGCTTGTCAATGACCAATTATTTCTCAAATGCGTCAAGTAACAAGTTCTTATCAGCTATTTATTATCTGAACAACGAAGTTGTGATCAAGGTATCCGCAAAAAGAAAGTACAACATCGGGTGCATGGGCTAGTCAGCAAAAAGCGGTGTTGGAGTACTTCACTCGTTGTAGAACATTTCAGTTTGGCAAGGATCCTCGAGAGCGATCATGCTCGGACTGACAACCCACGCGGTGGGCATTCTATCTTTCAGTTTACAACATTTACTCTGTGAACCATGAGCGCACTTGTGAATATGAATGCTGTGAACAACGGAGTTCCGACGGGGTGTCATGTTGAGGTGCGAATAAGGGAGCTTGGGTCCGACGTGAGAGAGAGGATCTCTAATGGGATTCGGGTGGAGATGTCGACGCCAGTGACGTGCCTCTAGACCATAGGTCGGCGTAATACTCACTCATCAGGGCGCCCATCAGTGCATTCATTAGTGCACTCGTCAGTTGCAGTGCAATCATCAGTGCAGTCATACTGTTTCCGCACTCATTTCGCAGACGTGGGATTCATTGTGAGTGAGTGACGAACGGTGTTAGCGAACAAACGAACGGAAGTGTTTGTGCCGCTCAACGTGAGTGTGAACGCAAGCCAGTGACTCCGAGAGAACGCGAACACGAAAGTTAGTGAACGTCGGCGAGTGTTGGTGGATGGGAGTACGAACGCGAGCGAGTGCCGGTGAATGGAAGCGGGCTAGAAAGCGGGTGTGGAGGCGAGCTCGAATGTGAGCACGAGTTTTGGCTCGTGTAAGTGTTAGTGGGCATGGGTGTTAGTGGACGTGATGGTAAGCACTTAGTCCGGGAAAAAAATATAAATGCCATTCCGCAGTGCAAAGGTGGGAGACCAGTGGAGCTGTTAACATCGTAGTAAGAAAACTCTTGGTAAATACTTTATTGCATCACTCGTTGTCATTTAGTAACGACGGTCACAATGGCTTTGTGCTCGCTATGATATACATTGATCGGCACACTGGCAACTGCAGACACATTCTTGTATAATGCGAAGTCGATCCACGTAGGCCGCCGGGTGGTCGGTTGGGCCGTATCGGTGTGGCATCACGAGCGAGATGTCTCCAACACGAAACGCGTGAACCACTCCCTGTTCGGTCCCGACAGATCCAGATTGAAATCACCAATAAGGCGTGTTGTATGCGTGATTCTAAACAATGTATGAACTGTTCGCTGCCCTGTGATGACTGCTTGTAGCCTCGGCCTTATGGGGGTATGAGCTATTGCCTTTTTTGCTTGCTTACCCGGGCAGGAGTCATTAATGATGACATTTTTCGACATGCTGTTCTGTATGTTGCATGCGCGATTCCAATGAATGAATGTAAGCACTGTTCGCTTCACTTTGCTGAGTGCCTGTAGCTTCTGGCTCACGGGACTAGGACCCATTGCATTTTTTGCTTGCTTACGGGGGTATGAGTGCTTACGAGGGTATAAGCCTTTGATGAAGATAGTTCCAGTGTGCGGACACGAAAATATTATGGTGCCCTAGCAATATAGAGCTTTGCTGTAAAAATATTGGCGTGTGAATAGGTATCCGCTTGTTCTTGTTCTAGTCTGCTAATGTAAACTGGACGAAGCGGTTTGGGAGAATAATGGCACTGCATATTTAGTGGGTAATGACCACGTGTCAAGGTGAGAGTCTGATACACCGTACTGATAAAGCTATTCTTGTGTTTCGAAGTATCGCCCACTAACAAAAGACTCGACGACGGCAAGGTTGCGTCACGGATTTCAAGGTATTTTCGCGCACTTGGGCGCCCCTTACGTGCGAAAGCTTCGCAAGAGTTCGCTGTTGAGCCTCTATTTGCTTTCTAATGAAGTATATTTTTATATAATGATAAGTATTTAACTCATCCGGAACCACATTTCATGAAACGCTGTCACGCTAGAACTTCTCGCTAGAGCAAATTACAACCAATCCTGATGCTGGACATTTCATTATCAAAGGCAGCCAGCCAATGACAGAAAGTATTTACGAACGAAAAGCTTTGTGATTTCAGCCCCGGTTAGAAGGCCGTCAAAGTTTATTACATAGATTACTTAGTACCCCTGTATGGCGCATTGAGTAAGGCGGGCAAACAAAACGTGAAGAAAACATCACATTTGGTGAAAAACAATAATACCCGAATAGGAGCTGGTGGGTGGACTTCAAGGTTGTTTCGCCACCTCTTGTTCTCGTTGTTGCATTGTTATGGGAAATTCTGCAAGTGCGCTTCGCCACACAACTCGTTTGACCCACGTAAGATGGCGGACGTCGCCGTAGATATGGATCCAAAGCGGGAGCACATGAGCTGGCGCGTCCATCCTCCCGACCGTCTCTTCCTTGCTGCGCCTTCGCTGTTTGCGAGCTTATCCTCGGCTCAATGGTGCCGTGAGCGGGAGGTCGGCCATATTGTGTAGGGCAACCTGATAGTGAGGCAAAGCCTACTTCCAGTGTTTCGCATATCCCCTATCGATAGTGCGCACTGATCTAGGTGAACTTGTTCCCTGTAGTATCCGTTTCATCATGCCCACTGTGTCGTAGCTGACATTGGCAATCCCCTTCCCCTTTTACCATTAAGTCTCTTCACGAGAAAGTACTGTCGTTTGGTATTGCCCTCGTCTTGACGTCACGGCCATACAAAACGACATAATACCCGACGTGTGCGAATCGTCATTTTTGAGACCGAATCGAATACGAAACGAATAGTGCAAGAAGCTTATCGCGCGAATATCGAATAGTTTTCGAATAATTTTCGAATAATGAGCTGCTGTTATACCATGTAATGTCTAACGATGTTCACATCCCAGTATTCTTAATGTTCGCAAGTTTCTGTCACTACGTAGTACTTTATGAAGCGTTGTTTATTAACAGCACAACATTAGGAGCAAGCAAGTAGCTTCTTCGATGCACGTGACTCTTCAGAGCGTGCGAGTGACTGCTGCATAACGTGTAAATTGCGGCTACCTAGGAGGCACAGCCTGCTCCAGCAGGCAAGTTCTTATGTTTTACGTGTATGCTATGCCTGCGGGGATGAAAACTGACCGTACTTTTGCTCAAACTTTATGTATAATGGGGCAGAGTTGACGTTCTTAAATATTCGAAAAGTATTCGAAAATATTGGCGTTTACAAGCAGTGACTACTCGATTCGAAGACCGAATCTGATAAGATACACTATTCGATTCGTTATTCGAAAGTTTCGAACATTCGCACACCCCTACACAATATGTAACAACTTCCGATTTCATCCCCGTAAATTAATCAGCCTACGCATGGCGCATTCCTGGCTCGCGATTATGTAATGACTCTATTAGAATCATTTTTGTTTTCGAGCCTGTTCTGTGATTCGAACTGCGCCCAGCCTAAGTTATCACCAGGATCCGCTGGCCCTGTGCGGTGGATCGCTAAATGTTGCATTGTACTGAACCTTTTCCTCGTGCCTCTCGACGCTTCCCGTGCGTTTTGAGTACGCGTTGGCTGTTTCACCCCTGGTATTCATTTGCCACGTGCAAAAATAAAGCGCGGGCTGAAGTCCCCGGTGCGTTCTGTCGTCCTCTCTTCGTCCCTTCTTGTCCATCAGCAGTGTTTAAGCTTGAAACTCAATTAACTAGCACCACCTGTCACACTTAGTGCAA
Organism: Dermacentor albipictus; assembly: GCF_038994185.2. Lineage (NCBI taxonomy): Eukaryota > Metazoa > Arthropoda > Arachnida > Ixodida > Ixodidae > Dermacentor > Dermacentor albipictus. The sequence continues at coordinate 41,985,221 of NC_091824.1, forward strand.
GCGGAAATTGTCTACGCGCTCTAATGAGAACATGTGCATTGGGCTGTTTTAGCTGTGCCGGCCTGGCTGTAGCTAGGGCTGGCGCGTGCCTCTTCAATGCCAAAAAAGAAAAGCTTCTGTTATCACTTTGTGTTGAAAACTTATCTTACGTAAACAGAGACGAGCTGGCTTTTATTTAGTGCACTGATTCAAAATGCATAGTGGATTCAGCGCCGAGGCACAGTGAACAGGAAGGGAGAAGAAAACGGGAATCCGAAGGGCTCGAGTTCTCGTTTGTTACAACCGCGTGAAGAAAATGGTCAACAAAGCAGAAGAAAACGTTAGGATTATTAAGCGTTACACTTTATTGAAAGGGAGAAATAAGGTAAATTTAAAGGAGATCAAAGTGGAAGGAAGGATAACTTCCCGAAGGTTTGAGTCGAACCCTCATTTTGCTTATTACGCACGCGGCAGGTTATACCATCTAGCTTCCGCGGAGGCTGTCCACACGTAAACTGTCTTGGGTGTTTCTGTCCAAGATTAGCCCTGGGAATGTTCACCAGCGCCACTGATAGTTATGGCGGCTAATGGAATCAATCTACAGCAAGGGAGATTGCAACAGGCGTTTCTTGTATCCGTGCTTCTTGTCCCTTGTGCCTTAGCGCTGAATACACTATGAAGCGTCTTGAGTATGCGCCGTCCTCAGAGATCCTCGGAGGGACGATGGTATTTATCATACCGACCTTGATCACAAACCTCAAGCGTCCAAAAGCTCGTCGATGGCGAAACGGCTCGTACATAACGAAAACACGACTCTATAGAAACGGTCCTATGAGGGGCGCTGGGCCCTTGTTATGTTTTTTGAGGCTGGCGGTGGCGCTTCCTACACTTGTGAACGCTACAAGCACGACTTGAAAATCATCTCTCTTGTAAAGTGCCAACAACTCGAGCTGGGAAGCGGGCCGATTGTGTTCGTTTGTTTTTCAAGCTGTTTTTACTAAATTTTTGGCTTCCAATTACACTTCAAAATAAGTTTTAGCTGATAGCAGCTTTTCGTCTGATCAGCAGTGCTGCCACAGGCGTCATTGGATATTATGTTATCCCGGGTTGTGCATTCTCTATCCCTAAAGACCGTACCATTGGCATTCTACTCATTCGGGGGTATACACAAATCTAGCTTAACTTGCGTGTCTCTTTCAGGCATGGCGTGTAAATACGAGTCCGGCATTATCAAAATACTCAACGTCATGATAACAAGAAGATGATAACGACGATGCGGAAAACTGGCAATGTAGCACCATGATGACGAAATGGCTTCATGAAAATGCCGACGGCGTAACGAGAATAGTGGCGGTGACACATTGTTGACTCATATGTAACACAGCATCCGGTTTCGATTCTCACTTTCACTTTGAAGTTTAAATGGGTTCTCAAGTCGGAAGTCGTGTGGTCGGAAGTCATCAGTCCAGTTTAAGTGTGTTCAGAAGTGCTACGCTTAGACACATGGTGTGTTTGTGTTTTCTTTTTTCGGCGTTCTGCACTGTCTTTCTTCAACGACGCTGAAGCAGCGACAAACGCGTGCACAACAACAAAAACGTTTTTTAGACTGCAGCTCTTAGGCGCCCGTTCCTACGGCGAGCGTCGGCTTTGTCCCTCGTAACCGAGCGAACGAGCACAGCGACGGATGAAAGCGAACGCGGAGCGTAGCGGGAGATGAAAGACAGCGACAGCGAGGAGAGCGCGAGGAGGAAAGCAGAGGGGGAGAGTGCAGCGGGACCATGAGGCGGAAAGCGGAAGGGGAAGATATGGCGAAGGCGTGAGAAGAAATGAGTAGCGCCGCGCAAGACGCACTTTGCGGAGCCGATCGCTATCAGATGGCGCCAGAGTAGCGCGCGTGGTCTGTGTGGAAACTAAGCGCTGCATGAGTGGAGGTCTGTCTGCGGCGGCTGCTCTGAGTCGTGCCCACGCGTCACCCAGGCGCCACTTCTCGCGATCTCCCGATTAGCGAGGCAGTCGCGCCACACATCGCTCCGTTTGCAACATGCCGCACGATACAGATTGTCCACGCCAGCCAATGTATCGCGAAATGAGAACTCCTATGCAGTCGCGATCACATTTCGCATTAGGGAGTATCGTAATCGTCGGTGTTTTCTTTTTGCTCCAACTCTTCATAAAAGCAGCTGCCAACCTCTCGTGATCCTGGGTATACTATCAGCGAAGGCGACTGGCCGATGGCAAGGAACACCTACGAATGAGAAGCGTTGCGAATTGGGCCGCTTGTCTTTTGTATTTGTCAATGGTCGGCTGTCTTTCTGGGTCGTAATATTATCCTAAGAATAATAATGTGAACACGGGTCTAGGGTGGTTCGTAGTCACAAAAACGTTCTCACGGCAAAGATGTTCGCAGAAGAAGACAACGGGCATTCGTACTCTTGGATATGCGATTAGTGAAGGCGACCGGCCAATGGAAATAATCACTCACGAATGAAAAGATTTCTGAATTCGGCGCAATTCTTCTTTCTTCCTGTTTTTTTCCCTGTTTTCTGTATTCGGCGCCTGGATGCATGGGATATCACCACTACGCCGTTCGTTCCTACCTCGCCCCCCCCCCCCCGCCACTTCTCATTGTCTTTGGAAGGCTTGCCACAGGTAGAGCCAATCTGCGACGGCCTTCGTGCAGGACGGCACGACGGCCTTTGCCTTTGCCGCTGGACTTCGGTGAACGGAGTCCCCTTCGTGCCCTCAAGCGCGTTATCGCTGAGTGTGCATCGCCTCTTGCAACTCGGTAAATATCTCCGCGCATTGTATTTCCAATGCTTTGCAAAGCACCACGGCGGCTCTTGGACAGAAAAAGGGCTTCATCTGCCGAGGTTCGCCGCCTCTGCGGCGACTCGCGCCCGTGTTCTAGATTAGACCGTCCCTCCACCTAACTAACACTGCACCTAGCCTAGAACAAACTGGTGGCAGCGCCGTCCTTCGGCAGCAGTGGAGACTGCGCTTCACTGATACTCCGCGTCACTTATTTATTTATTTATTTGTTTATTTATTTAGTACATACTGCAGGCATTTCGGTCCAAGCAGAGGGGCAATAGAATTCATACAAACAAAAGAGAACAAATTAGGAACCAGCAAATACAAATTTATAAAATTTTTAGTCACACTGTGTCTGTAAACTGTCGTTCCACTCTGATATTGTTCTGGGAAAAAAAAAAAGAAAATTTAAACGTGTCAGTTGGAGCATAATAGGGTGTTAGTGAATGCAGATGATGCTGTCTTGTGTGCCGTGTTATTGCAGGTGTTATGTAAGTCGATAGTTTAATTTCAAGCCTGTTGTTGAGAAGAATTGGGAAAGGAATTCAAGCCCTCGCAGCTTTCGGCGTGATTCAAAAGTGGGTATGGAATTTTCAGTCATAATTTTAGAGGGAGAGTCCAGTCTTGCGAATTTATGAAATATAAACCTAACTGCCTTCCTTTGTATTTTTTCAAGACGCATGATGTTTGAGTTAGTGTAAGGATACTATGATATATATATGCATACTCTAACTTTGGTGTAACAAATGTAAAATAACACACTAAATTCACATTAGGAGGGGCATTTTTCAGTTTGTGTCTTAGGAAACAGAGTTTGTGGAAAGCAGGAGAACAAATACCAATAATGTGCATGTTCCACGACAATGTGGAAGTCAAAGTAACACCTAAGTATTTGTAATTGTTAGACTCACGCAGAGCTGAAGAACTTAGTGTATAAGAAAAAGTTAGTGATACGAAGAATACGGATTTATCAACATTAATAAACTTACCCCATTCAACACACCACTTCAATATGTTATTTAAGTTCTTTTCGAGGTCAGTCTGATCATTCTGACAAGGTATATATATCACTGTACAAAATACAATCATCGGCAAACACTTTAATTTGCTCACCAGGAGTTATGGTTTTAACAATGTCATTTAAACATACATTGGATACAAGAAAGGCCCCAAGACACTACCTTGGGGCACCCCTGATGTGACTGGGAGAGTGGCCGAGCTATGTTCGCAAACTGTAACATACTGAATGCGTTTGCTTAGGTAAGCAATAATCCAGTTTAATTAAAATGTCAGTTATGCCAATATTTCTATCTTTGAAGATTAATTTGTCGTGCGGAACCTTATGGAAGGCTTTTCTGAAATCTAAAAATATCACACCTATTTGGCCATTATTGTATAGAGATAAAGCAAACGAATGAATCACTGATACCAATATCGTTACATTCGAATAACCCCTTCTGAAGCCATGCTGAAACTCCGTGAGCACATTGTTTTCAGCCAAGAATTCTTTTATATAGTTTGCCACGATGTGCTCCAAGAGCTTGCAGCATTGTGATGTCAGAGAAATGTGACGGTAACTTTGTAATCTTCATCGATCTCCTTTTTTAAATATCACTTCATGAGAAACGTAGCGTTTTCTTCAGTCGATGGGTGGCGCTGTTCCCAACTCGGTGGACGGGGTCACGGGGATAGGAGGCGGACACGGGGGTAGGAGGCGAAGGAGGTGGGGCGTCTAATCTGCGTTTTATGAAGCGGCCTTGCGACACCTCTGTTCGTCCCCCTTTCACCGAGTTCCAGCCCCGCGTGATGCGTCGCGCTTCTTATCACAGTGTTTCGTACTATCGTATTACTACGGCCGTATCTCGTAGCGATTCTTTCTCATTTTGCATTCTCTTTGGCCCTTGCTGAGCTGGTGGCATAAAAACGTTTCATCGCTACGCTGTAAGAAAAAAAAACACGCTCTTTGAGATGTGTGTTGTTGAGAAATGATAAGTCCTGCAATCGGGCTTACACTTCTGATATTTCATACGCCGCGCTCGCCAGTTTTCCCATCTGGAAGGCCGTGCCGCGCTGATACGAACCTGAAAGTACACGCTCAGTAAAATTACACCCTCGATGGTCGATTGCACGTGGAAACACCATTTTTGCACCCTTACTTTCTCTGAAAAATTTCGAAAATGGGTGCCTCCGTTAGAAGGACACTCTTAGGGCCCCCTTTCATTAATTTCAGGGTGCTCAAAGAATGTCTTGTGCGAACCAAACACCTTGCAGAACTTAGGCATGCTGTGGAACTTCAAAGTATAAAGCAAGCAGAAATACACAAGTGCCCATTTCCCGGCCGTTTGCACCAAGTCACTGTTCAAACACGTCATATGGTTACAGTAGCTTAGCCAGCCTGCTACCGCATGCATGGCGTCACCATTGGTGAAGTGGAAAGAAATGCATTTTTTAAAATCTCTTACAGTGGTTTTTCCTTGTAACACTGGCTTCGTTTAAGTTGCTTTAGGTCGGTTTTGTTTTATAGATCAACTGCCATTCGTCAAAGATTCACTGATCGTCAGCCAATCGTAGTTCCTAAGGTGCATGGTTTTTTTCTGACGTAGCATCGGGACCGACGCAGCATTATGCGTAGGAAGTGATGGACTCTTTTATGGAGGATAGGTTGGAACAAACACTCGAAGGTGCTTGTGCCTCTGTATAGTGCCAATAAGAACACGTAATTTGCTGTGGGGATAGTTAGTGGATCGTAAATTGGAAAGACACTAACTTTGCGCCCTTCTCGCCTTCCTGCCTTCCAGATCTTACTGATAGGTTTGCTTAAATTGATTCACCTTGTAGCTGATCTGTAGGCAAACTGAAGCCCTGAAGCGCGTGGCGTCAGCCGATCATAACTACTAAAGAGGCTACTGCATTCTTAAGGTGGTGTGTGCCCCGTGATTGTGTTGGCAGAGTTTGTCGCGAGGTAGCACCGACTGGCAAACTGTAGCTCCTCAGCTCACATACAGGCTGAGCTGCTTGTTTACTTCATTTTCTTATAAACATCTCGGAAAACACTTCGCGATTCCTTCGGTGGACGTCGGGAATATTGAGATAGTGATATATTAAAACATACCGCTGTAAAAGCGAACCGTATATTGAATTTGGGGGGAAAAACACGTTGGGGGAAAGGGTACACTTAAAAAGAATAGATACTTTTAGCTTGTACGCTATTCCGGTAAACGGGAGCGGTTTGGGCGGATTACCGGATGGTCGGGGCGTAAACGTGAGCGGTGAAGCCGCCTGGGGTTGTAGAGCTCAACCAGACAAACGCATAGCTAAAACTGCAGTAACTCACCATATCCTGCTTCGCCACTCGTGCAAATTTTTGGCAGCGGCGTAATTGTGAACACGATTACGCCACTGTAGAAAATTTACCCCAGCAGCTGAGCAGAATACAGTAATTAGCTCTGTGTTTGTGTGGTTGAGCTTTGCGCCACCAGCTGGCGCCACCGATCGGGCCGCTCACCTTGACGCCCCCGCTAGACCGGAAAACCGCCCGCGCTTGCCCGAATACCGGACACGCTAAAAGTCCCTACTATTGTTTCTAGTGGGTGTATTATTTCGCTCAAACAACCTTTTCGATGGGTGTAAGGAGGTAACTCATGCCTACACCAAAAGACAACATTAAGGGTGCACTTTTCTTTAGTGTGTACCAAGGGCCGAATTCACAAAGCTTGTCGTGCGTAAATATTCGTTTCCACTGGCATGCTGCCTTCGTTAATAATGGATCCAACGATTGATTAGAATTTATGCGAACAATTCTAGCGCAAGTGCATTGTGTGGATACGGGCTCAAAAGTAGAGACCAGCGTTAAAGGAAATGCTGTGTAAACTGTTGTGTGAATTCGATGGTCATGTTTATGTGAACGTCGCATGAAAGCCGAGGTCTTGTCGCGTAGCCGTTATGGATAACTGGTAATTTATTTCATTTGCTAGCTTAAGGTCTTCCAATTCGTCTTCTCTGTCGTCTTCTGGAAAATTGTATGTATACCCAGGCAGCGGCTATGGCTGCGGAAGTATGTGTTATTTTTTTTTTGCAGTTTCAGTTGTTCAGGTAGTCTGAAGATTTGTCATTCAAATAAGATTAATGATATTTAGACAGCGAGTCGTACGTAAGCGCAGTCTCGGTTTCTTTTGTGTTTCCAGATCGCTGTCGAGGAAACACTTACTTCTCATCGTTCAATTTTATTTGTGAATTGCCTGGACGCGCGTAATAAGGGCTTGCGTCTCGCCGTCGCGCCCATTGATGGTTAACCTGCAGGTGCGGCGAATTTACGCATAATATCCCTGTGAGAAACGGAGAGGAGAGAGACGGGTCGCTGGCGATGTTTTCCTGGCCATACGTCATATAGCACGCCCCTCCCGATGACGAGGGCGATGGATGAAGTGACACACGTAGTTCTCGCGCACACAACGCCCACAAGCTACAAAAGCAACAAACACGAGCTCACACGGCAGTGAGCAACCGTTGAGCGTGTGGTTCAGGCCCGGGTGCCGGTCGAAGACTAAGAACCCACTTGGTGCGTGCGAAGCGCTAGCGCCGCGCCGTAAGGTCGGTATGTGCGTATGGTTAAGAATAGCTGCAAGGGTTTCTATAGTATAGAAGTCGCATTAACGTGCATAAAGTGCTTCAGAAAGACCGACCAACGTTTCGATAGGGGGACCTAGCTTTGTCAAAGATAGGTCCACCTATTGAAGCGTTGACGAGTATTTCCTGACGCCCTTTATTCCTGTTTACATAGCTTCTATACCATTGTGTGATAGTCCAGCTCTAGGACTCCTTCTTGATTTTAGATCTACTAAGGTAGCGAATAATAAGAAGCCGGCAACGTTTAGACCATGATATGTATATACTACATAAGTGGCTTGCTTCGACGCTTTACTTGTGTGCCTTTCACCTACTCTGTGATGAGTTGCTCTGCTCTATAACTTGGCCGCGTCGTGTGGCTGACGAGTGAAATAAGAATGGCCGTAGGTATATAAGTGGGAGCAGCGTTGTCGGCGTGTTTACACAGCAGGTCATCGCTCCTCTGACGCGCGTGTTCTATCGCACTCACGAGATACGTTCGGGACAAACAAACGGACCACTCTGCGGGCAAGATAAATGGCGCGTGAGGAACGGCACTCTGTTGCCGCCAAAGGCGCCCCCCTTGTCCGGCTCGCTTTCCTCAGCCATATACCTGTGCACGGTGTTCCGCGATGGCCCGTCTATAATGCCTCGATAGCGAAACGCGTGAGTGAACATGCCGCAAGCCGCTGCTAGTGCGCTCCGCGTCACGACGCGCATATATATATATATATATATATATATATATATATATATATATATACACACACACACACACACACACACACACACACTTTGAACTGGCGGCCTTTGTTGGTTCGTGATTGCAGTGATAAAGTGAGCGGGCGGGCTTCGCAGACACTCCTCGCCTCACGATCAGTGTTGGCATATATGCAAAGCAAAAGTGTTATGCGTCACCGGGCCACTTACCTTGAAGCCGGGAATGGAAGCTGGCGCGAGAGACGTGCCGAAAAAAAAAGGGGGGGCGGGGAAGGAGAGAGCATATATGACGTTCTGGGGTGAACGCGATTGTTTTCACATGAGACGTACGGGGCTTACAAAATGTATGTTAAAGACACACAAAGCGCACAACGCGCAACATTTGCAGGAAATTACTTTATAGAAGAAAATTGGTGGCGGGGTTTTGGGAAAAGAAGTTGCTCGTAGGTACCTTGGACTTGACTGGCCAGAAGTAACAGAATTTATCTGATAATTAAAATCTATCGTTGACACCAGTGTCTCACAGAAATGTTAAAGAGCATGTCTTCGTATCGTGGACGCGGAAATACCATGGTCCACGCCAAGCACTTGCCGCAGCTCAAGGTGCTATACCTGAAACACTACATTGAGCGTACAGCCCAAACACGTTTGAAAAACCGATCATACGCGTAGAGCCTAGTGGAGCGGTAAGGTCGTGGAACCTTGCCGAATGGTTTGACGAAACGCGGGGACCTGGCCCTCACGACACAACATTTCAGGGTAACGCCAGGGTTCTCGCACGCAACACAACGTCCAGGTCATGAACCTGGAGGGATTTCTCGTTGCCGAAGTGTAGATTCATGCGAATCATAAGCGGGGCATGTTAGATTTTTGTGGTGCGATCAAGGCGCCGTGGTCAGATGCCGACTTTAGTTCCCGTGTGACACATATTTGTGACTATACAGATACACCACGCCGGTATACGGTCGGGTCACGTGTGCCTTTAAGAACGCGTTGTCTAAGGATAAATTGACTGCATACGGTACGCGTGTTGTAAGCGTACACTGTGTGTCTTGCACGCTTTGTAAATATCACGCTCTGTCATTGCATCATTACATATCATTTTCTTCTTCCGTTTCCTGTCTCTCACCTTTTCCCTGACGTCAGTGTGCAACAACTGCCGAATAGGCGTGCTGCTCGTTCAACTGACATTGTCCCCTTTGTGATAATGAAAAAAAAATGTTTACCTTTGTTTTGTGAGTGACATATCACAGCGCGACCATCGCCACTTATCGCAACGAGAAAAAAAAATCCTGTCTCGAGATTTTTTGTTTTCTTCCGGGAAGGGTGGGCAAGGGTTGTCGATTGAATTTTTAAACAACGAAATTTTAAAAAAAGCTTGTTTTGTACTTAACGCTTCAATGTGCGGTATAGATAGTATATTGGCGGGATGGTGCGGTGCCTTTATGAATTTAAATCTTTCCGAAGTCCTGCGAGCCTTGTTTCTTCAGCCACCTCTGCTTGAGATTAGGCAACGAGACGGCGATTGTTGGCCACGTGTGACACATCGCGCTTGCGAGCCTGCTATCTGGGGCGCCCTTCGTGCGAACACCCCGTTTTGTGCATTTTCCTTTTCCCGTCGAAGGCTATAGCGACACCAAGTGTCCTTCACCGTATAGTAACCCTATTATGTAAGCGAACGCCGCTTACTCCTTGGAACTCGCTTATCGCGCCGGCTTGCGTAGCACACGTGTTAGCGTCGAGTGGTCGCATGTTACGATGAACGATGTGTATTCAGAGGTGTTCCTCGCGCCGAACCACGGAACTCGCCGTATACAGGTTATTGTTTAAGCAGTTTGGCCCAACGCCCAGCTCGGCTGATAAAACCGTTCGCGGAAACAAGTTTCCTCGAAGTTGGGGGTGCGCGTCCCTGCACGTGTGGTTTCGCAAGGTCTACGCGCTGTTGTGTCGGGCGAGCCCTCCACTTGAGTGCCTGTGGGGGTTTAACGGTGGCCTGGAGACCGCGTATAGTGAAACGCACGCGATGATTACGAAGAAGTGGCGTCCTGCCTTTTTTTTTTAATCTGAAGGTGTTAATCTGGAATTCACCTCCTCCTGTACTCGGACGTCTCCAGGCTTGGGAGTGGCGCCTGACACCGGCTAAAACGGCCGAGAACCAGCGTGGCTATACTAATCCAATTAGGAAGACGCACTAAGCTTCAACCAGGACACTGCCTCACCAGAACAGGAATTGGCTTTCCTGGTGCAGTATTCGGTCGCTACTTCCCGCATGATTCCTACTATTAACCCGTGTCCCCAGCAGCTGCGGAGCACCTGACCAAAGCGGCAGTCAGACCTGTAACGCTGAAGAGGGTGCTGAGAATCTCTAGGCGCGGACAGCACGCGAATGGAAACTCGCCCTGGCAACCTTTCACACCCGAACTCTTTCGAGTGATGCTAACTTAGCAGGACTCTTTGAAGATCAGGCATTGTTTGAGATATCATTGGTCTTAGGGAGGTTAGAACTGGTGAGGCTTATGCAGTGCTGACTAACGGCAACGCTCTCTGCTATAGAGGACTCCCAGATAGAGTGTTATACGGGGTAGGATTCATAATATATAAGGACATAATGGGCAACACTCACGAATTCTGCAGCATTAATGAGAGGGTAGCAGTAGTCGCAATAAAACTTAGTAAGAGGTACATATTAAAGGTGGTACAAGCCTGCGCTCCAACATCCAGTCATGACGATAATGAAGTAGTTCAGTTTTATGACGATTTTGAATTAGCGATGAGAAAAGTGCAAACTCAGTATACTGTAGCAATGGGCGACTTCAATGCAAAAGTGGTAGAATAGCAGGTTGGTGAACGAGCAATTGGCAACTGCGGCCTCGGTCCTAGAAACACTAGAGGAGAGGTGTTGGCAGATATCGCGGAAGGAAATAAGCTACGAATAATGAAGACCTTCTTTAGAAAGCGTAGCAAAAAAAGTGGACCTGGCTGAAAAAAGGAATGAAATATATTTTATACTTTATGCCGATCCCAGCATAGTGAAAGATGTTAAAATGTTAGATAGAGTGCAGTGACCATAGGTTGTTGAGGCCTAGGATTCGCCTCGATTTGAAGAGAGAAAGGGCAAAGCTGTTCGAGAAGAAATAGGCCAACCTAGGGGCAGTAAGGGTAGAAGCAGACCAATTCAGGCTGTTACTTGCAAACAAATATGCAGCCTTAGGACACAGAGATGAAGATGACATAGAGGTAATGAAGGAAACCTTAACTAGGCTGGCTTCAGAGGCAGCAATTGAAGTGGTAGGCAAGGCACACCACCAGGCAATAGTCAAGCTCATTTACGCAGCGACGAGCGGATCACACACCCCCCCTCCCCCCCCCCCCCCGAGAGCATCCCGCTCGTTCTCGGCATTTAAGATGTCGCCATACACAAAAGCGCATGAGGCGGGACTCCTCGCAACTCGGTGCCCGCATTATTGGTTGGCGAGCCAAGAATGAAATGTCGTGACCGTCGCTGCATCTGATGCTGCTATTTTGCCGAACAGCCCATACTTAAGAAAGAAATCACCAACCCTTCCCCTAATGGAAAAAGGGGGTATGTGAAGCTAGTTGTGCGTGCACCCGACCTTCGGCATGCTAAGTAACCCACGGGTAAAGGTGCCGGATTGCTTCAACCTCGCGCTCTATCAGGTCGGGATCTTCTCGTTGCTGCCGGATTACCTGGGCTCGGGCGGCTCTAACTGCTGGATCGGCGCGACGACGGCGAGCACTTTCACGGGCGAGTTCTCGCCGCCGCTCGTCGAAGGCTACCAGTTCCTCGGGGGAACGCACAACCCGTGGCCGTCCCATCCGTTTCCCGTGAATGAACTGAACGGAAACCCTTTCCTGCCCTTTCTCTCCCAGACGGAAGCGAAACTGCTCTGATTGGTTGCGCGCGCCTATGCAGCTGGAATCCTTGCTAATGACTCACACTCCGGCGCCGTCTCAGCGGTCAAGTCATCAAACCGCACTTTCTCGGAGCTCTCGCAGCTGATCTGCTCTGGGAGCAACTGGGTTTTTACAAGCTTCAGTACAAGCTTCGCTTCAAAATAATAATCACGTACCTGACGGTGGGATCGAACGTTTGTCCCCCAGCACAGCAGCTCGATGCTCTGACCATTAGCCCAAAACATTCTTCAACGCGAAGCTTTCCTTGCCTCTTTCGGCGACTTTTTGCCGCCGCCGCAGCTGCTTTCGCAGTCTTGCACGTCGCGTTTGGAGGTGGTTGGGAGCGCGCAACAGGATTGCTGCAGAAGAGATAGCCGGTGTCCCTTCGTTATGAGAAGCGTGGCCACAATGTCCTCGATAGCTGCCTGGGACTCGCCACAATGTCCTCTCCCCGCAACAGCATTGCAAGAGATGCAACGCTTGCCTTTGTGCTCGCGCGTAATAGTCCGGAGTGGGAGTGGAGAGAGGAGGCAGATAATAATGGGCAGAACCGGATGCCCTCCGATGCACTTGTGAAACCAGTGAACAACTATTTCACCGTTTCTCTCTTGGCATCTCGCCTACACGGCGCGGTAGAGGAGCAACGCTCCATCGTCCACCCACCGGTTCAGATCACCTGTTCCGCCCGCCCTCCATGCTACGGGTTATGCCGCACTGATCAACGATCAACAAAGTTGCTGTCCTGTCGAGCATCACCAATGTCTACATCAGCTATTTGACGCCAAGAACTGCGGACGGCTGGAACCGCCTTCCCGCCGCCATGGTTGCCCTCTCTGACGCCACCGAATTCAAAGAAGCTGTCACCATTTACCTCCCCTCCTCTCTGTAATGCCTTCGGGCCCTAAGATTGCGAAAAATAAATAAATAAATAAATAAATAAATAAATAAATAAATAAATAAATAAATAAATAAATAAATAAATACATATGAATCAGAAAGCATGCGGCCTGCTCTAATATAAAACAAAGCCTACTACTAACATTTGAGCACTCAGTGGGTGAATGTAAATTCAAGATACGGTACTGCGCGTTTGTGCTGTTTGTGAACAATAAACATCGTGTAAATTTGTCCTGCGGAGAACTGACCACGGCGTGTTAAAGCGTCAATACGACACTGTGCAAGCGGCCCTCCAGCCAATCAACACTTCTGTGTCCGACGCGATACCTTAGCGGATATGGCATTGCTCGAGGTCGCAAATTTATTCTCTGCCGTGGTGGCCTCATTTCGACGGGGGCAAAACGCAAAAAAAGAACTAAAATAGAAGTCGCTTGTGCATTTAGATTTAGGAGTACATCACTGAATACCAGGCAGACAAAATTAATCCGAAGTCCCCCACGGTACGTGGTGCCTGACAATCAGATTGCGGCTTTGGGACGTGAAGCACCGTAATTTAATTTGACGCTTCTGCTACGACGCGACGTCGCCGTGTGAGGCAGTGACAGTGCTAACCTACTCGCAGGCCACGAACAAATGGCGCCCACGACAACGCGCCTCGAGCGAACACGTCTCGATGTGTGTTCCGTGTGTACAGCGTGGACAGACAAGAGTGGGCCACGCAATGAGAACATCGCCGCTGCATCCCTCTCGTATATCGCACCAAGCACCCAACAACTTGCACAGTGTAGTGGTTGTCAGCACCGCCAAATTGACGTCAGTTGACGCAAAACAGTACGGAATGATTCGCTTGCACCGAATCCGGCAGTGCGTGCGATCTGCGTAGCTGCTATTTTCGTCATTGTATTATTATACTCGCCGACAACTTTCTGTGGCACTGAAGGGAAAAGCTACGGAGGCAAAGCGCGCACAAGAGAGAGGGCGCTTCTGAAAAAGAATCCCGCGTTTTCATCCACGTGAGTTTAAGCTGGGGAAGATAAAACAAAACATCTTATTAGCAACAGATAACGTAAAACACACACACCACTGAGCCTAAATGTTTACTTATTTTGCGGTCTTTCCCTTCCGCGTGGGGGAAAACGCGAAACCGTCGCGCGTGAAAGCAGCGTCGATTCAGCGTCCGTTCCGAGCAACCGAAAGCACTGTCATACGCTGGCGGGCTACTTGGCGCAGGCAGGCGCCCGTATATAGCTTTCCCCACATTGCCGCAGAAAGTTGTCCGCAAGCATAGTGCCACGATCGCACGTGCCAGCGCCACACATCGCGTGTAGCACGGGCACGGTTGAGCAGTTGCTCACACGCCAATGCCCTTTAGGCCACAGAATGAAGCGGGGCAAACTTATATAGCGTTCGTTTAACCCGCTATGCGTAAGCTTCGTTTCACGTAGATTCCGAGCCGTGCTTTGTATCTGAATATCTTTTGTTTTTTTTCTTTTGTGCGTGCGAAGCCAATCGTTTTTTTTTTATTTGGAGCGCTGACTAAATCAGACCTGTTTTCGTCACTTTTCGTACAATTTGGGACACATCGCGCGTGTGAATTGTTTTCCTCCAACGAGGAATTCCCAGTACGCGCGAGTCCCAAGTTCGCGTTGATTGTACAGTCAACCTCAAAAGTTTACGGGACGCAGGATCTGCCAAGAAGCTGAATTCTCGCGGAGCGTGGTCACACACCTTCGAATTGAATGTTCCAGCCTTCGTCACCTACGCAGTGATTCATTAAATACGAACTGTCATGCCTTAATAGTGCAGGAATTCACATTTGAAGGGAAAACCGCATCGCGCAAGGTTTTGCTGTTGACTGTACGTTCCTACCCTCTGTACGCACCGCCCGTCGGTCTCTGCTATCGATTGAATGATTTAGTGTGGTTTTCGGACAGTTGGGTCCGGCGGGGCCTTTTGTTTGCACCAGAGTGTTGGAAAGGCGACGAAACGTTAAATGACGAAAATTCGATGTCGTAAAAGACGAGGTTTTGGATCGCTCCCGTGGCCGCCATTTCCCGTACGACGTCCCGAGGCACCTGCTTGGTGCACCCTTGGTGTATCTGGTGTCATCCTGAAAGACAATTACAAATGGGTACGCCTTGCAAACTCAGCAGCTAGAATTCGTGAATTAACATAGTTGCCGCAACAAGCTTATTAAATAGCTAATTAGTACATTTTCGGTAATTATTTCAACATGTGTTTATTTTTCGTACAAGTAGTGTCCGTCTCCTCGTATGCTACTGCTCAAGGACTAGAATTATTCCATCTGTCACAGACGATACCTAAGAATTCTGTAAAGCATGAAAAAAGAAAGGTCACGCCGCATAGGTTAACTCATATTTATGTTTACTGTCTATTTAAGCCGCTGTTCGATCTAGTTGGATTCTGCGCCTTTATATATTCCGCGCGAGCTGCCGTGGAGGCTCTCAGTGGCCACAGCGTTTTGTTGTCAAACACGAAGTAGGAGGCTCGAATCCCTTACGCGGCGGCCTCATTTCGATCAGTGCAGGAAAAAAAAAACAGAAAAAAAAACCGCTCGCGTGAATTGAGTTAGGTTCGCATTAATGAAGCTTAAGCGGTCAAAATTAATTCGGAGCCCTTCGCGGAGCAGATCAATCACGAAAAGGGGTACTTCGCCGCGAAGCGGCGCAGCTTCCACCGCACTGCTCTGTTTTTTTTTTTTAACGAAACGCAGTGCAGGCGTTCTGCCGAAGTTCTAAGGAAAACAGGCAGCTTGCGGACGGCGAATGCCTTTATATCTGTAAAGCAGATGCCCCCCCCTTTTTTTTTCGGCGTGTCATATTCACGGCGTCGGCGCAGTGCCAGTCTCGCACGCTGCGTGGTTTGGAAGTCACGTGGGTCGCGCACGCGCGCTGTATGCACGATAGCGAGAGGTATCTGCGGTAAGGTCGATTCAAATAGGTCGCGAAGCTTCGGACGAAAAGCGGTTTAGTACAGATTGTCACGGACATCAGCATGGGGGGTTATGGGAGCAGCGATTGAAGCGCGACTATGTTTGGAGGGAACAAACAATGGGAAAGAAAGAGGCGTTCTTTAATTCAAACGAGACACAGTTAGAATCATTCAACGAAAATAAAATTCCTAGTCAGTTTTATATATTCGTGATGAGTTCAGAAAATGTGTTTAATTTTATTATTATTAATAAATGCGTTTCTTTTCAGCGCCCATCGCTACAGGGGGCGTTGACGCCACTATCACTCGCAGTGCAATGCACGTCTTGAAATGGGCAGAAAGGCGCACTCGTATCACCTGTTGAAATACGCCCCCCTCACAATTTGTGCTTTCTTGCTTGTCGAAGTTTGTCTGAATTTGGTGACGCGGGTAGCTTCATTGCTTCTTAAGCTGTTCAGTCAAAAGTAGTGAGTTACGACCGCCAGATAATTGTGTAGTTGTTTTCGTGCGACTGCGCTGGCCGACGATCTTGGAATCCGACAATAGGATCAGCACTCTACACCTAAAGCTTTCGTCGGCCTCCAAAGAAAGTATGTTCTGTGCAGGGATGCCGGGGCATTTGAATATATAGCTTCAAAGGAAGAACAACAAAACAAATTTCTCCCCTTCGAAAACAAAATGACGTCACTTCTGCTTTTAACGGACATGGCGTCACGTTATTTTTTCGTCCGCCGGAAGTGTTCCCACCACATACAGATGGCGCTAAGCCCCATGAACCGGCGATAGACCGCCATGTTTTGAACGTATGGGCTCCTATGGAAGCATCGCTACCAGGTATATTTACCTTGTTTGCGGTACGTTGCCGTCAGCACGGGCTTTCTCGTTGAACCACGTGCCGCCGTCGGAGGGACGAAAAACGGTGAAGGATATAATAATAATAATAATATTTGGGGTTTTACGTGCCAAAACCACTTTCTGATTATGAGGCACGCCGTAGTGGAGGACTCCGGAAATTTTGACCACCTGGGGTTCTTTAACGTGCACCTAAATCTAAGCACACGGGTGTTTTCGCATTTCGCCCCCATCGAAATGCGGCCGCCGTGGCCGGGATCGGTGAAGGAGGAAACCCTGGCGGCAAATTGAAAAGCGCTTCTGTTTGAGTTTCGTTTCTTTGTCTTCACACTCGTTGGACCCCCAACGTCAACCTGCGTTTTTACTCTGGCGCCCTGGCGTCCTGTGGAGCTGTGCACGGTGTGTCCCAGCTAACGTTAGCCAAGCTGTTCAAAGAAAAAGAAATGAAACAAATTACGGCGAAAGATGCAATTATAAGACCCAAGATGTTCGGTCGTCAGAGGCCTGACCACCGACCACCGTAAGTCTCAAAATTGTATCTTACACGCTGTCTTTTAATGCGAAAGCTTTAGACTGCTCATGACGTCGAAAACCCGGGGTAGTTGTCGGCGTTGGCATGGCCACACGATGGTACAAAAAGGCTATGAGCCCTCGACGTTTGGTGGAAGTCTAACCCACGACCTTTGTCTTCATCATCATCATCATCATCATCATCATCATCATCATCATCATCATCATCATCATCATCATCATCAGCCTGGTTACGCCCATTGCAGGGCAAAGGCCTCTCCCATACTTGACCAACAACCCCGGTCATGTTCTAATTGTGGCCATGTCGTTCCTGCAAAGTTCTTAATCACATCCGCCCACCTAACTTTCTGCCGCCCCCTGCTACGCTTCCCTTCCCTTGGAATCCAGTCCGTAACCCTTAATGACCATCGGTTATCTTCCCTCCTCATTACATGTCCTGCCCATTTCTTTTTCTTGATTTCAACTAAGATGTCATTAACTAGCGTTTGTTCCCTCACCCAATCTGCTCTTTTCTTATCCCTTAACCTTACAGCCATCATTCTTCTTTCCATAGCTCGTTTCGTCGTCCTCAATTTCAGCAGAACCCTTTTCCTAGGCCTCCCTTTGTCTTGGTTAAGGCGAATCAAAGGACAATTAATTAACACAGAGTAATTAAGACAGTCCAACCCACGACCTTTGGTGGGAGTCGAACTCTCGACCTTTCGCGGAAGTCTGAATTTTGATGTCTGGTGTTAATTAAGACGAAGTTAATTAAGACACCGATAATCAATACATGGTCAATTAGAAGCTTCGAACCTACGACATTTGGTGGGAGTCTAAACCATGACATTTGCTGTTAATTAAGGCTGATATACTTAAATCACACTTAATTAAGACATAGCTAATTAAGGCACGGGAACCAACGAGCTCTGGTAATCAAGGCGAAGGTAAATTAAGAAGACTGAGAGAGCATAGCCATTGCGTGGTGGTCGCAAGGCTTTCGCATTCATCCACGTAGGCCCTTTAGAAATGTCGCTTGAATTTTTAATCAGATTTTCGTTGAATCGTTGGACAGCTTGGCTAACTTAAGCTCCGGCGCACGGTATATGTGATGGAGACTTGTATGATCTCCAGCGCGTGCGACAACGATATGCACGCCAGTCGCGTTTGGTTGACTGACACACAGACATGAATAGATTACTTCTATACTCACAAACACACACACACACACACATGCACTCACATACGCGCCTTCACGCGAACAGACGGACAGCAAGACAGGTGGACAAAGACTGACAAGCCGACAGACGGACAGGCAGGCAGGCAGTGTTCATGTCCCAGATAGACAGCTGCGCTGGTCGAAAGGCCGTACTGGGGGCACGGAGATGGCTTTAGCCACCTGGGTATGTTAAATCGGTGGGCACGCAGTATGGAAGGGGTTTCCAGGGTTAATTTTCAGTCCTCATGGTTTATCTACCTGTACAGATCTAAATTCACTGGCGGTTCTGTATTTGTCGCGCATCGCCAATGCTGAGAACGTGGAAATCGAACCCATGACCTTGTGTACGCTAGAGCCACCGAAGCGAGTTATGTTTTGCTTGTGAAAGTAAAGTAAATAAAGAGTAAATAAGTAAAAGGTGGTTAATTGTGGGTGTCATTGTCACACTATTTACATTTATTCATCGCTTCTATTCCTTGAAATTAAAGCGACAGTGCGAAGCCTGCTTCCAGGGAGGTAATTCAGAACTTGCATTGTTCGCTGCGGAGTCGGTTCGCACAGCGACGTTTGCCACAACTCATTCTGTGCCCGCCGCGCCCCGTCTGCAGTGTTTTCTTGTGCACGAGGCGCCGTGCCAACCGGGAAGTGCAAGACCACGTGTCGTTAAGTTCGGCGCCCGGTCGCGCCGGGAAGAAACACAAACAAAATAGAAGATGAAGGAGAGATATAGCCCTGGTTCCACGCTGGCACAGCTTGGCAAAGGGGGTTAGGAAGAGGCGGCAGGGTCTCGGTTGGGGTAGGGGGTAACGTACACCGAAGGGAAGGCCGTTCGTTTGATAACTACGGCCGACGAGCGGCCCAGTCAGCGGCGGGATCCCGATAGCGGCCCGCGGCTTCTTCCCGTTACGCGGAACCGCTCCGCGATTGCGCGCCTCGCAGAGCGGCCGTGTACCGCGCCCACCGGCGTGCCGCTCGAACGTGGCCGAATCGGGGCCGCCGCCGCGCCGTGCATTTGTCGATCGGCGATACGAGGGAGGGGGACGGCCTCGTGCTTCGCCGCCGTGACAGGATGCTCGAGGACCTGCGACGACGCAAGCACGCCCACGTGATGTCGGCCTCGCAGCCGCACTGGGGTCGCGACCCGGCGCCCAAACGCCGCTGCGTCCCGCGCTCCGCGGATTGTCGGCCGCCGCCGCCGCCGCTGGTGGCCGCGTCGTCGCCTTGGATCCCGGAGCGCTGCAGTGCCACGGGGGGTCCGCCTTCGCTCCTGCCGAGAGCCGCTTTTCGTGCACGTACGTATACTGCGCGTTGCAGTGCGCCGCCGACACAACGTGCACGGAGTGAGAGAGAGAGAGAGACACGTGGAGAAGGCGCAAGCGGGAGAGGGGGTAGATAGAAGGGAAGGAGGAGAGGTGCGCGCTTGCTGAGCGCTCGCGCTACAGGGGGTCGTCGACGCAGCCGGTTCCGACGCATGTAGAGTGGAGGTGATGAAATGGCCGAGTTGAGAACGCGCAGTGGAGCCCTCTCGCTGGGGCTTCACTGCGTATGGACGGCAGTCGAGCGTCGGTTGGCAGACGCCGCCATCTTGGAAATGCGGAAGTGCGAACTTTGGAACTTTGTTTTCTGCGCTGTGAAATGGAAGTCTGTGAAATGATCGTGTAATTGTGACGATATTGTGAATTTAGAGGAGGGGCAGAGAACAAGAACCTTCTTTGTTCGTTCTTTTTGCTCAATATGGCTGAGAAAAAGCAGTTATTTGAAAAAGGCAGTTCTGGCTTTTTAGCGCACGATAGTCATATATAGACAGTTTAGACAGACGTAGACATAGCGCGACTTGCAACAATCGTTGTTTTAAGCATCACACACACACACGCACACACACAAACACACGCACACACACGCACGTGTGTGTGCGCGTGCGCGCGCGCGCGCAAGACAAGGAACGGCTTGCGCAGGTGCGTTTGCACAATTTCGTAAATGATGGCATGAAGCTTCAAACATACGCAAGTAACAAATAATGAAAAACCAAGTTAAGAAAAATAAATGCGAAGTTGCAAGCATATTCAGATTAGTCTGTACCGCCTTATCTGCTGAGTCGCTATTTACCCGCGGTTAAGGAAATTCAACTCCTTTTTTTTAAGGAGAGGTCAGTAGATGGTGCACTAGCGCACTCCACCCCCAAAACTATCGAGCTTCGCCGCTTCTGCGATCTCGCTTGTCGTTCATCTAACGCGCATCGGCGTTAGAGAAAGTATCGATGCTTACGATGAATTCATGTTTGTGAATACCCCATAAATATCTGTAGAAGGGTTTTTTGAGCTGCTGTCCTTTTATTTGGGAGCCACGTTTCCTAAATGGGGTGGACAACGTCTTTCTTTAAAAAAGGGGGGAAAAGGAATTGATAATGTTGCTTCTGTCGCGGCTATATTAAGTGACCTTTATCTTGCTAGTTTTTAGAGAAAATTGGAAAACCAGTTCGATAATTAAGATATGTTCGGAAAGCGTTCAGATATGTTCCCGATTATCTTATTTTCCTAGGGATTGCTCCTGGCGTGTTCAATCTGCCGTGTTCGTCTCGTAACTACTTGATGTTTTCACTAAGCGCATGTCTCCGCTGATGATCTCCCATGAAAAGCTAGAAATATGTTGTTTAACATTGTTTGATGTACGATTGCGTTTCGCCGGGAACCATGTATGCTGCTTGTATGAACCCAGATTCAGTAAGTCGCTGCTGCCGTCTTCGTCGCGTCACACTGAGCTGGTAAAAAAAAAAGGGGGGGGGGGGGCATCGCCAAGTTAAATTTAATGAATGCACTTCGTCGCTACTGTTTTCGCAAGTGTCGTGGCAGCTTTATTGCACAAGCCGACCGCTTCAAAAAGTGCCGGGTTTCCGCGGTCAATGATCACCTCAGTTTAGTAAAAACTTTCAAACACACCCTCCGGCATGTGCAATCCTATGCGACGCAGAAGTAGCCTGGAAAAAAAAAAAAGATGTGCGCTGATGCCATACGTGCACGACGCCTGACATATAGGCTTTGAAGCAGACCGGTAACAGCGCCAACCTGAAAGTCGTCTTCTCGGTGCCAAATAAGCTTTCAAGTCTGTGCAAGGCCTGCTACTGCAGCACTAGGAAGCTGGGTTGCCCGACAAACCACAATGAATTGAGGCTTTGTTAAATGTGAGACGAACGTTGTTTGTAAGCTGCCGGTTGTCACGCGACAAAACAAAAAAAAGTATAAACGGGACGATGCACGAATGGCAGGTTTGCGGGGGAGCACGCGAACAGTGCATGCGGTATGGCGGTGCGGGCCATCTCGGCTCCCACTGCTGAAACAGCGGATGTGGTCCCCAGCATGCGCAGTGCTGCGTAACAGAAAGAAGTACCTAGCAAGCGACACGTGAGGCCATAGAGGCGGCGAAGATCCCTAGATTTGGGGACGGGTGCGTTAGTGCACAATCTGTCGACCTTTCTAAAAAAAAGCAAAAAAAAGCATTGGATTTATTTGGCCGCACGCAAAGAGCGTCTAGACGAGAATGGCAACACGTAATCTTGCAACCTCGTGCTTTCCTAACTTGGTTTTTAATCATTTGTTACTTTCGTACAATTCACGCTTCATGTGGTGATTAGTGAAACTGTGCAAATGCGCTTGTGCAGGCTGTTTGTTTCATTCCCGATTCAGCTTTCTGGAAAGGAAATTCGTGACTTTCGCGCGGTACTTTAACATGTTGCGCGGGCTTTATTTTGGGCTTGGAAAAAAGACTTTCATGTAGCATGTACGGAGCAACAGAAAGCTGGATCGGGAATATATCAGGATGGTCTATAATGTTCTCATTCGCACTTTTGCACCGAATAGATTGCTTAATGACGCTGAATAATTCATAATAACTTATTATTTAATACTGGCGAATTAAAAAGAAAAGACTAGTTTGACTTGCTCTAAGCGACGGCAAACAACATTACCTTGCTTCTGTCCTGTTACTTGGCACTTGCATTTTGGCGCACAGGTTACGTGGGACACATGGTGTGTGAGAGCTTCTTTCACTCTAAGCGATTGTGCGAGCTTTGAAAGTTGTGCAAACTTTTTCTTAGAGTGTGCGATGGCAGGGCTCGGAGTACTCACCGCGCTTCGTTCAGAATACGCCGGAAAGGAGCGCATGCATCTTGCGTTGGACACACGTCCTTGTATTCGCTCGAGTTCTTGTTTTCTTCCTTGTCCTTTTGACGACTGGAATAGCCGGCTCTTCGCTGGCATGTTTACCCAGGAGGTCATCATTTAATGAGCAAGAGCAACGTCAGTGATGTCTCATTCTGGTTGGGATACACGCAGAAGATGCGTCAGAAATGTATTCCTTCCGGTTCGGTCTTAACATCTGTTTTTCCTGGAAAGTGCCAGATTTGGAAGCCTCTCGATTTCCGCTGTAATAATACAAGCTTATTTTAGAGGAAGCGGTGTTGAATCACCAAATGGCTGGTGCGGGCTTTTCCAGTGACGAGCAAATGTCGCACATGATTGCGGATCTACACATTGCAGTCCTTGTAAGAAGTTTATAGGTTACTTTCACTGTGCATGTCGTAGAGTGCAATACAATACACTACAGTTTTATTTTGACAACAAATATCGAATTGTCAGAAAGATCCACGTGAAGGAAAAAAAAAAAAACGAGAAGTGTCTTACAAAGCGTCGGAAAACCTTTTTACGGGCTAAACACCACTGAGCGCGACACACACAGAAAAAAAAAACATAAAGAAAAGACATACATCATGCATTCGGCAACAGAGTACAAGCTATACAACTATCCAAATGAATTCAATAGACATGTAATTCATATAACATGTCATTGTTAAATAAACAGAACATAATAAAATGAGGAAGCAATACTCTTAATGCAATAAAACGTGCAAATTGCAATATATGCTAATGAGGAAAAATTAAAAACTTCACATTAACATGAAAAGGCTATGTTATTTTGCTCAAATGGGCAGCGACAGAAGATACATGACGATATTCTTTTTGAAAGTCTGATTGGACAAGTTGTCAACAGTCATAGTCGTTTACCTACAAGATTGTGGTTGAAAAAGTCTAAAAATTTCTAAGGTCACTTACTGGATGCTATTTCCTTCTTCAGATAATTTTTGTGCCCCAAGTCGTGGCGGTGTTCTCCAGAGAAAGATAAAAAAAAGGATCGAGATGTATCTGCTTCAGTCTACATGGGGCTATAGATAACAGGGGCTACCTTATTTCGGCAGCTGCTGTGGTTCACGAGGTGCTCTTGACAGTACAGACATCTAGATGATCAAAAGTAGAGTTTCTTTTTTTTCATTCCTCGGGATGTCTGAACTTTTGGAATTCTGTAGCAATTCCTGTAATCAGCCTGTGGTCAGCATGGCGGTCGCAGGCAACGTGGCCCATGGGCTTTTGACAAAGACTGTACAGTGCATAAAGTATAACTGCAGGCAACTTCACATGTCTGTTTTTCTCTGTCATAGCCTATTCTGTGAAAAGTTCTTGCACCCTGAAGGCTTCTCACTTGTCCTATGGATAACACCAATATCCTGAAGGTGGTGCAAAAAAAATTATGGCATGTCTTAGGGAGCTCAAACTACAACTGCGATGAGAAAAGCCATAGTTGAAGACTGTCTAATAAACCTGACCAGCTGGGACTGCACCGAAATATTTTGTGCGAGGGTTTTACACCAATAGATCTTTTAATTCATGCAGTTTTGGGCTGTCTCTCCCAGCTGCCGTCATGTGTACTTGCCATGAAAAACTTGGGGAAAAAACGAGAAGAAAATCAATATTAAAATGTATGGTTCTACGTGCCAAAACAATGACCTAATTATGAGGCACGCCGTAGTGGGGAACTCTGGATTAATATTGACAAACCCTACTTCCTTAACATGCACCGAATGCATGGTACGCAGGTGCTTTTGCACTTCGCCCCCCATCGACATGAGGTCACCGGGGACGGAATTCGATCCCGCGACCTAACGCTTCGCAGGGCAACGTCATGGACGCTAAGCATCCATGGCTGGTATGAAATAAAAAAAAAGACAAAGAAATTTTGTGTGAAAGCAACAAATTACAAGATTTGCCATAGTGCCTTGAAAATTTTGAGTATCTATTGCTATAATCTGCTGGAAAGCTTGGAGTTTAGGTGACTCAAGGGTTCTGCCCTGAATATCGGCTGATGTCTGTAATGGATCCGGTCGTACCAGTCTCTTCCCTGATTTTCCAGTCTTCCCTGTTTGTTAGAACGAGCACCTAGATGGCTACCGTAATTGTATTGTGCATTGTTTTTGTGCTCTTGCTCTATCACTGAACCATTTCCCAGTTAGTCTAGCGTATACTTTTCAACAGATTAAAGGTGTTTCCTAGTCGACATCTGAAGTGCACGAGGTCAGCGTGACTTCGTGATTAGGTTCCGTGACCACGTGCACTAAATTCTTGCCCGCGGCAGTTGCAAACACCTCGTAGAGCTACACTTATAGGGAACCCAAGCTCAAGTTTGGGCGCGCGACGACAGCGCGCACTGCTGCCCCAGCGAGCGAGCAGTGCAAAACTGGGGATAGATGGCGCCCGCGCCGCCAGGCGCATAACAGGCGCAACCAGTTTGCAGGCGGCCACTGCACGTGTGCGCCCGCGCTATTCAGTCGAGCCGGGGCACTGGCGCGTTGCGCTGCCAGCTGGGAGCGTTGTCAAAAGGCTTCTTGCTCGAAGTTGAGTTTCCACGATGGCAAAAGCGGCCCCGCCGAAGCGAAAGCGTGGTCCGAAGTACTGCTGTGTCGTGGGCTGGTGTGTCGTAACGAGCCCCTAATTCTCGTACCTTCAGTACTGGCACAGTTACTTCACTGAAGCAGTGCATTCTGCAGCATGAATGTTTTTCTAACTCATTTGGGAAAAGGTCCGAGACATGTTGTTCTAGGCGTCTATTTGGCTTTCCGCTTGGCTTGCCCCATTTCTGTGGCTGGCTGATGCATGAATTTACTTCTTTATTGTTGAGGCAAATGCACACCGCAGCTGCGTGCTTGCACTGAGCCGCAATGCCAGCTTTGCAGGTGCATCTCCTTCTCGAAAGCAGGAATTCCTCTGTTCATGGCACGACCACTGCAGCTATGAAAGAATGAAAATAAGGGTGAGACAGTGAAGCCATTTGCCACTACTTTTCAAATGCAGCTGCCTTCCAAACTTGCCTCGACAAATATTCAGCAACATGGCATGGCGCGCATTTCCAAAGCTAACTCCAAGTTTGCACCTCTGCCACAACACTCCAGGTTGCCCTATAAAGCGAAAATAAAGGCAACATAATATGCTTACGTTTACTAATATAAACATTCAGCACAGTGTTTCGAGTGTGCGTTCACTAGCGCGCTAATTACGCGAGCGCATCACGCGCACGAAACCATATCGCGCCTTTAATTCTGCATCACTCACACTGAGCCGCGTTCGCGCAGCAGGTTTTATGCGCCTGTAAAGCCGATACTTTCACAAAACTCGAGTGCAGGCATGACGCGACCGCCGAAATCAACGAGGTGAGCAGTTCAACTAGCTTCGCAGTGCTTAAATTTCAGCTAGTGCCTCGCCACTAAGTCAGTGGGTGATCCTCCAACGGGCGAAGCACAAGTGTTGTATCTTCCCAGGCTTTTCAGTGGGATGCCATGGCCGTACAATTATTTTTTTTTTCGCATGCCGCAAACGTTCGACCCCTACAGTAGACGACAACAGCTGTAAGGCTGCTATATCAAAACAAGTAAAGCATAAGCTTCATATTCGACAACGAAAAACATCGAGAGTGCGCGGCTTCATTTCGCAGTGTGTATAGACAATGAGTATCTTTAACATATGACAGAATGACCCGCACCTCGAGGTACACGTCGTACACGATGTTGTCGCTCACTTGGGAAATACATCTTGCATTGAGCTGTGCCTCGTTGCCGTTGATTGTCTGCTCCACAGAGTTTACGTGACTGATGAGCTTTTCTCCTTTTAACAAGTTGGCTTTCCTAAAATAGCTGGCCGATCTTTTTGAAGCCGCACTGAAGGCGATACATTGTGACGCGCCGCACGTGCAAAGCGAGGAGAGGGCCCTGCACGTGCACAAAAAGCGAGCGGCTGCAGCGCGGCGCAGCAGAAATGCGCAGTGGATATTCCCAGTTTCGACTTTTTCTGCCACAGAAGGCGCTACCCATCAGGAGCAGTGGCGCCGCTCGCGGTGCTTGGGTAGTCCTCAGTTAAGTATGCCGCGAACATGCACAGAGACATGTGCTATCTTTGTATGACAGATTGATGTTGCGACATCCGGCATTTTCTTTTTAAAGCTGCACGATCAATTCGACTGCGCCCGGTGATCTAACCATACTTTCGGTCATCTTATGTCTGTCTGCCTGTCTGTCTGTCAGAGTGCATCTAGGTCCAAACTGTTACTAGATTTCACTTGTTAGACGGTGTGAGATACACAAGGGCGCCTATTTTTACGAGAGCTTTTCTTAGGTTACAAGGACTTTATCTTATCGGCGGCCTATCACCGAATAGACTTGTCTTTACCAGAGTCCTTGCGAAGGTTGTAGTATCGCCAAGCTTCTTTCTTCTTTTTTTCCGTGTTTGTATGGGTGCACGCCGATATGGGTGGTATAGAGGGAACTGGGACTGTTGTCGCTTTCGCTGGCACCCAGGATATACGGTAGCGCAGACGAAGGCTTGGTTTCCGGAAACTCGGGAACGCAGGGGTTTTATCACACAAAACGAATTGAGCAGGTCGAAATCCCGGCAGCTATATCGGTTATCGCAAGCCTTCAACAAGGAAGCATTGTTGTTGCTTGTTGCAGTTCAAGGAGCGGCGCTCATGGTGGATACAGGCGCCAGGTAAAAAAAGAAAACTTATGAGCTTGTTTTACGTGCCAAAACCACGATCTGATTATGAGGCGCGCCGTAGTTGGGGACTGCGAAAATTTGAACCGACAAGGATTCTTTAACGTGCACCTAAATATAAGTACACGGGTGATTTCGCATTTAGCCCCCCATCGAAATGCGGCCGCCGTGTCCGGCATTCGATCCCGTGACCCCGTGCTTAGCAGCCCAACACCATAGCCACTGAGCAACCACGGCGGGTGCCATGTAAAACCAACGTTTTTAGATTCCTTTGGGGAAACACCGGGCCCATAGGTATACTATACGTTCTGCCGCTTGGCTCACGTATTGTGTGGAACAGTCGGAGATTCTTCTCTAATCCTCGTTTCGCATGTATGGTCGCCCTTCTTTTTTCTGCTTCGTTCGCAGCAGAGGAACACAACCGCTTTCGTGAGATGGAGCTGTTCATGCGGACGACGCCGCAGCCGCTGCCCATGCTGGGCGGCCTGTCGTCGCAGTTCCTGCCGCGCATCAAGGTGGAGCTGCCGGAGCCGCCCGAGTCGCCGCTGCGCAGGCTCCACACCGACTGCGGCGTCGGCAGCAACAACTGCGACGACAGCCCGCTGGACGTGCGGATCCACCCGCGCTCGCCGAACGGCAGCGCCAGCAACGGCGGCAGGTGCGCCCGGGGCTCGGCCACCGTCGGCGGCGCGCCCATGGTCGACAACGGCGAGGTCGAGGAGATCGTCGCCAGCGTGGAGCTGGCCGACGACAGCACGGGCGGGGACGTGCTCGAGGAGCGCAACAACAACTGCACGCCCACCGGCGCCGCCAGGATGCCGTACGCCACGGCAGCCCGCGCGGTCGCCGAGCGGCAGCTGGTGGAGCTGCAGCGGCTGCACGCCGAGGAAGAGCACAAGCTCAAGGTCGAGCTGCTCAAGAAGCAGCACCTGGTCGCCGACCTGCAGAGGAAGTACTGGCGCATGAAGGTGAAGGCGCTCGCGCAGAAGGCCTCGTCCGCGCCGTCCTCGTACCACGCCTGCGAGAACAAGTCCGTCGAGGAAGACGAGTCGGACTCGCCGGACTGACGGGAATGCTGGCCTAGTGCGCCCCGCCCCCCCACTACCCCACTGTCCCTTCCCTCTCGGGCATCCCCCGTTTTTTTGGGTGCGTGTGTGTGTACATAGTCGTTACGTTGCAATTTCTTTCTTCCACGGAGTGCCATGCGAACATACTAGTTATGCTCATGCTCACGTCTGGTCATAATTGTGAAAGCGCCGCTGTTTATCTCATGCCTTTTATTTCTTGCTGCCTCTTTTTTTTTTATTCATTTACACTTGCGTTTTCTTTGGCAGAAGAACCACGGGATCTGTGCTTCGTTCTGTTCAGTCAGGAGTGCCGTGTGATCGGAGGAGCACGGGGACGCGTTCTGCGTTCGCCTGACTAACCGCTCTCGTGTGATTGACACGTTCACGAAAGCAGCCGGGCTCCTTCTGTCCCCCTGCGATCAAACGAGGAACTTCCGGGCTGTGCGGGCGAGTGAATGCAACACACGAAAACTGCAGCCGAGCGATGGAAACGCTTTCAAATTATAACCTTTGCTATAGATATATGGTACTCTGAACGTCTGCTAGTCGCCACTTTCAATGCGCGCAGGTTTGAGGATTTGTCGCGTTAACATACGAGAGCCCCGCTGCGTTTAGGTATATTTTCCGTCTTCCAACAGACTTGAACTAAAGGTCCTTGCTACTGATCATGCGGCATCGATAAGTATTGTCCAGGAATCGTATTTTTCCTCACACGAACTGTTCATAGCCCTGGCCCCACATGCGAAAAGAGTCCAGGCGCCTTGAAAACTGGTCTGTGAAACATCCTTGGCGAGAGAACGACTTGCCTTTAGCGCTGCGATCAAAGTCATTATCGTTTGTGATTTCTAGTTTATGCTACGTTTGTCATGTCAGCAGCGCCCGTCTCGTTGTCTCGGTTTCCACGTGTAAGGCCACTATCTATTAGCTCTGGATGATGATTTCCGACGCTGCGCTCTTTAGAGCCGCGTTATGAAGCATTTCAATTCATTCGTTGTCACCGGAGAAAGCTTTAGGAGTTTGAGCGTGCCTTCGGAACGATCGTCTCCGCGTCAGAAGGGCACCTCACACGGCCCTTGAAAAATGCTAAGCGTAATAGTATGTTGCGGCTGTCAGCAATCGGAGATGTTTTTAACTTTCTTCGCTCATCACGTTACTGTGCGGTTCGTTCTTTCGTTATCCTTGTCGGGCCGAAAAAGAATGAGGTCTGATACGAGTCCAGTTCAAAGACACAGTGCTCTAACCCACGATGCGAGATATCAAATTGTGCATTCGTTGTCGCCTGTGCCCCATTTCAAAAGAGAAAGTATAGGCAGAAGGATCTGAGCGCCTTTTGAGAGTAATTTTTTCTTCTTTATCCCTTCGCAGGAGAAAAAGAATTTAGAAGGTGTAAATGTGCCGTCAGGAGGCAGCACAGGTAGTTCAGGGCGACGACATGCCATGCTGTCGCGTATGGTAACTGTATAATAACTTTTGGTACGTCTACAGTAGAAATAATGCTTACATTTTAGCTTCTCCTCGTATGAAATTTTACTGTCGTTCCGTTTTTGCTTTTTTTTGTCAGTTCTTTTGCGGCCAAAGCGAACTACAATTGTGAGCAGAAGCGCCCAAGTGATGATATTAAGGCGCTCCACCAGTAGCAAAGTGTTGGACATTGTGCAATCCAGCTCGAAACCTTGCGCATTTTTTTTACCGTAAGGATTCGCGGCTCATATGCGATGGCGGTTTCTTTGTACAGTAACGCTGGCGTCGGAGAAAACCAGTACGTGCGTCTCAAAGGCCGTCGCAATAAGCCGTTTGGAAAAGTAGCACCCGCTCTTTGTCAGAGCTGAGCTGAGCTTCCAGTCAAAGTCTGTGCCAATTTTTGAGAACCTGTTGTATACTGCTACCGATTCCACTCCGCGCCTCATAGTCGAGGGAAAAGTGACGTCGAAGTGTGCTTGCTTGCGAACTTGAGTTGCACTCTCTTGGGATTGTCGTCGCCACAGTGATATTGTGCCGATCCCTGAGCGGCCGGGATACGGGATGAGTGCAAATAGACAAGCCCTGCAAGAGGAATTCCTTCTGTAACGCGCGTTGTTCAGGCGACGATCTGTCAACCTGCTGCACACGCGTCATGTAGGCCATTTTGTGATTGAAGTCTGCGATCGCGTAATATTACTTTCAGGCAGTTCGGTGTTTAACCGAAGCGCGCTACATTAATATATGTTTTGAACGATCCACGCAACCATAGCGATATTTTTTTTCATTGCCGGATATCGTCAACAATGAGTGAAACCGTCGCTGTGTGTAGTTGTGTATGATAATTGGACAAAAGCCGATTTCGGCCTTCTCGAAGGATGATGGTGGAACTTTATCCGCAAAGTTTCAACCTTATAGTGCAGTGTCGCGGAAGTGCTGTGAATGTCCTGAATGTTTGTACGTGATGGTTTTACTTCTGATTTTTTGTCAACTTCGCATTAACTTTGGGAGTTCCGGTCTGTATATAGCTGGAACGGAAACACGACCTTACACCTGTATTTCTATGCAGATATGAAAAACAACCTTAGGATGTTCGCGCAAATGTAACTTTAATTTTGCGTTTTGTTGTAGCAAACGAGGTTTCTGGCCGTAGGTTCATGCGACGTGCCAAGGCCATTGAACGACATTCAAAGTACCGGAGAAAGCATGTTAAAGGAATGCTGAACAATACCTGCTGACTCAAGTTAGACTGGTGAATTAATATTTGAAAACTCTATTTTCGTTAGTTTCGTACAGGAACATTCGTTACTGGGAGGCAACGTGATGACCAAGCATTCTTGAATCTTGCGCTCAATCCGCAGAACTGATGCTCCTCTGTCACGTGGTCACGTGATGGACTTTAATGCATTTGCTCCTATTTGAGCAGTTTCGGCGCGCGCAAAGTTCTCAAAGCACGCTAGGCAGCAGGGCTTGCTTCTTTCGGAATCGAATATGATTGCTCTTTATCGACAAGGCCTTAATAAGCTACTCGAGTAGACGAGAAGAAACATGACGTGACGTTAAGAGGGTGCGGGAAATTCGAAGTAACGTCATCACTCGTGTGTCGGTTTTACGTCCGCTCCTGGCTCACCAAGATTCACCTGGCGGCAAGAGCAAGCTTTTTGCTAATCCAGATCTGTAATTTACCATTTAATCGTGACGTCATACTCTTCTTCGACGTCGTTTTCGCGTCCCGCTTATTTCTATCAAGGAGGGTGACAGCGAAATAAGCGTTAGTGGAACGCGGAACCAATTGTTCGTTTCTGGTGCAAGCGTCTGCGTATACGATGCTTGCGGCTCATGATTCCTTGCGTCTCGCCATCGTAGCCGTCATTGTTTATTTATTTACTTCGCGTGCCGATATCTTCCAAGTGTGCAAGGCTGGATGCGCACGGGCAAGAACAGCGCGCCGTCGCACTAGTCATAAAGGACAGCCGACGCCTTTCTGAGGTGTGCAGTTGCAGACGAACCAAACTCAAACAAGAACTTACAATGTAGAACACGTTTCGCAAGTGACAACTCCAATGCGCGATCTCGAGCCGCTACTTATGTGGTTGCCGAAGATGGTATGGTCCTGACGCTAAACGTATGAGAAGAAATCGCACTGATATTAGGCGCACTGGCAAAAGCGAAAACAAAAGAATTAGTTTTTCGTTCGTCCTAACTAGTTCGAATTTCAGTTGTCCGTGACGGTGCGCTCTGTATCATTTGAGCCTCTCCGTGTCAGGTGAGCGGGCATTTAACGGCGTTGTGTAAATGTGTGAGTGAGGACGTTATTGCCTGAGCATTGGGCAGAGTTAAAGAAAGGTGAGAGCGAAAATAGAAGAGAAAGAATTTGCCATCGCAGTTCGTGATCTCCGAGTAAACGGGCATGCGCAGTGGGCTGAGAAATCGGCGCCAAATCTAACGGCGAGGAAAAAATGCCGTCCTGCAATTTGGAATGCAAGGGCGCACGCGCGCAGCTTGGGGGGTGCCAAAACAGCGGCATTCGTGAATGATACCACTTGCGTCACCGGAATAGCGTCCCACAGTAGTGCTTAAGACTGCATGGTTGGTGGGGCAGTCTTGTACGAAAGCTGCTACCGACGGGAGGCTCGTACCCAAAACCTTTATCATGCATTCGACTTAAAGAAGCTGGGGTTCATTGAACGTTGTCTTTCGCCGATACTCCTCTCTTCCTTCTTTTTTTTTTTTGCCGTACCGGATGCTTTGGCTCAAGGCGAATTGCCAGTCGTGTTATCTCCAGTGGCTCAACTTGCTCCACCTGCGAGCGAAATCAGAGGACACACGCCGAGTTTTCAATCAACGATTACTCGCGTCAGGAACCTGAAGACTATAGTAGGTTTCCTGTTGAGGACTTCGCGTAGTTCAATATTGTTAATGTTTGACGTTGCATGTCAAGCCGCTACAACGTCCCGAAAGCCAGTTCAAGTGTTCGCGGGTTTACGTCCAAGGACGAATGATTCAGTGAAATTATTCAGATTCGTATATACGTAAAGAAAATCTAAAGGATTATTGTTTCATGTTGCTTGTCGACGAATATTTGTTCGCATAAAAAAAATGGATCCTCGTTTTCACTGGGCTGAAATTTCTTGACTGTTGCTCAAATGACCCCACGAAAGTATTCGCCAAGAGCAAGTTCAGCCGATTTAAACATGAAATTATGTTATGTTCATCCACATTCTCTGTTCATTGTAAGTCATTTTTTAAACGGCGAATTCGTTGCGTAGTGCCGGATAACCCGAAGGAAAGACGCAATCCGTTTTGGGTGGATGCGAATAACGCATATAAAATATTTAGCGGTGTCGCAGCATGTCGGATAGTGACAACGTTGTATCTCTCTTACTCGCACCATGGTTAAGGCCTCAGCACAAACTCGGCAAATCTGTCATCTGACGCAGCAGCAGTGCTATGTCACTTCGACGCGATGGGCAAGACCGTTTGAACGCATTGCGAACGCCGCATAACATGCTGGTCACATGCAAAGTAGCAGGCAACAATGCTCCAGTAAATTCTTCACGATCATTACGGAATTTCAAGAATCGCTTCCTCACTTGTGGCAACATTCTGAGCTACTGTGGGCCAAAAATAGACATTAGGCTCTGAAATCTTTTTTCTTTAAATTTTTATATATCGAAGACACGTACTTGTGACTTAAAATATGAGTACTTGGTAGGCGTTCGCAATAGTAAACTAGTTGTCCTATGTTTAACTCCGCTTTGGCAATTTCCTGTAATAGTGACCATCGCATCGAACGTATTCCCGTTGAGGACTACGAGATTTCTCTAACCCAGAGTTACGCCTAGGACAAGGAGTTTCTGTCGCAAAAGAAGTCGCCACCGTGCACTTTCCAAGGGTGCAGGTCTCAAATGTCGTTCGTAGCAAATGTTCGGCTTGAATTTCAAGCTGAATAGCGCGGTGAACGACATAGCCCAGTTCGGACTAAGTCATACTACTGACTGTTCCCGCCTTTCCTGCCTCCTGGTCAAAGAAGTAACGTTTTTCTTCCTTTGCTAAATTGGTGTCCGTCTGAGAAAAGTGCTAGATTACTTTAATATCCCTTGAAAAAAAAGTTCCTCTTCGAGGAATGCGATATCAGCTGCAATTAAACTTCAATTTCGCTAATTGTCTTTAGGGAAACTAGCCTCCGGCTTCGCTAAGTGAGTTCACGAAAATGTTTCCTTTTTTTCTCTCTCACACTGAAACCTGGCATCGCGAAGATTTATACGTACGCGAGCATGTCGTCTTCCCGAGAAGCTGCGTTCGCACGTGCTTCTGCGAGATTTAGCGTGCTGGTCACGCCACCAAGGTCCTGCTGCGCCGACCGGTGCGCATGTCCCTAGCTGGTCGTCGCTATATCGTGCCAAGGTCGCCGTCGAATAGGCTCACTTCGCTCTCGCTTTTGCAGTAAAGCAATGTATTCTTGTTTTTCTCTGTATCTTTTTTTTTGGCTTTCTCGATCTTGTGATGCGGTTTCTATATCCTGCAGCATTGCTATTGCTGCAAGAAGCTTCGACGCCCTAGTGCCTCTTTTCTTAACTCTATGTGAACCGTTCTGTCGCGTCTCTTTGTTTTTTTTTTTCCGGCGTTACAAAGCGGGATGTCGAAATTTATTACCGTAGGGCAAAAGTGTCTGTGCGTGTATATGTGAGCTTAATGCAAAAGTGTCGTTTTTAATTTGGTATTTGTCATTCTAAGCGATGAACGAAAATGAGTGTGCGAAAAAAAAAGAGCCACGTGTGCTCGTCCAGCCTGCGGCGACTTACTCTGTGATCTCACATTGTTGTTGTGCCAAATGATGCTCACTTTTCTTTTTCTTTTTGAACACTGCTGTACATAAAAGAAGAAATATAAGCGCCTTTTTTGCAACTTTGACTCGCACAGTGTTTTTTTAATAGAAAAAATAATAAAGGCATGTTGCCACAAGCAGGTGGCGCCGGCTACCCGTTTTCACGCAAAATATAGAGAAATACATCGCAAGGCACACTACACTGCAAAGGCAAAATGAACACGTTATGAAACGATATTGCGAGAAATCCTCTGAGCACAAAATGTAACCACCGAGAAATAGTGTCAGATGTAACTAAAGATACGCTGTATTTGCACGAAAAGCAGCGAGGAAAAAAAAAATCTCGTTCCGTACATGTTTCGTTTTATGAAGCGTTAGCGCATCAGCGGACATGCGATGTTACCGACAAGAACGGGATTAAAAGCATATCAGCTACATAACTCAGTACCACACTTCGGGAGCTCGTTTGAGATGCTTGGAAAGAAACAACGGAGGCCTGCACTTCTGCGCATGGTTCCTAAATGTTTCATGGCTTCGTTAATACAGAAGCAGCCGAAAATTCTCGGCGCCGTCGCCAAAACTTTTCAAGACAACGCGCTAGGCTGAAAGTAAGTGAAATCCAGCGAGCAGGAAATGATGACTCCGAACAGCAAGAATAAGAAAAAAGCCGTGGACACAAGGGAGTCAGGTAAGCATACGAAAAATAAGGGACTGGTAGTTTGGCTGGTTCGCTGCCATCTTAGAAGTTTTCCCAGTGACAACGAACCATAACGTACATCGCTTGCGCTCTCACTGAGAGAACTAAGCGGCATGGAAGTAAAGCTGAAATATAATAAAATACGCCACCACTAGAACTGAAGCAGTGAGGTGACGATCGCTTCATCAAATGCTCTGACCTACGGTTGTCAAAGTGACTACGCCACAATTCTCACGAGCAGAAGTTGGTAAAAACAGGTTTGTTGTATATGTATACAACTTGCAACTTTATTTCAAAAAGCAAGTTTTGACTCATAGTGGTGTACTCTGAGGGGGAGATAAACAAGACTTGCTGCGACTGCCAATTCTCACTAATGTAGTTTTTTTTTGTAAGCCATGTTCTTCTGAGCAAGGATTACTGGAAATTTGGCGATTTCTATCTATACGCCCACAGTTCGAACGCGCCTGAGAGAGACACACAGAGGAAAGGGGAAGGGCAGGTATGTTAATCAGAGGGGAAGATCCGGTTTGCTACCCTACGCAGGGGAGAGAGGGGACGGGGAGGTAAAGTGATGACAAAGTAGAGATAAAGAAAGAAAGAAGCATAGACTTACAATCACAGTCGGTCACTGTCACCGCATACTGTCACCGCACAGCACAGTAGCACTTGCAGCACTATAAACATCTGTTCAGGCTACAGCCGCTTGTCCATTTTTGTTGCCTTTAAAAACGGCAATAATGGCCTCGTCGCCCTCCGCTGCGATGACTTGTGATGGCGGCATTTTAAAATAAGTTCCTCTGTTAGATGTCAAAGAGCACAGGCTTATTCTAGTTCCGAAGCATAGTTCCAAAGTTTTTAAGTTGCGCTGTCGAAGTTTTTATGTTGCCTGACAGTGATGCCAGCTCTTAAGATTTATCCCTAGATTTGGCATCATTCTTGGAGTTGTCATCAATTTTTGAAGCCAAGTCAATGATTTGACGTCCTTCTTGTATTATCTAACGATTTCTTAAATATTATGAAAGCTGTTCCATACGGTGGATTCATGCACCTTTGTCCATATTTTTGGATGATACATTTTAATACCGGCTAATTTCCACTTCGACATTGACTGGGACGTCGTGGTTTTGGCCGGTATCAAGCACTTGGCGGGGCGCATATGACAAGAAAAAGATGGAGGACGCTTAACAAGCAGTTTGATATGTTACACATTGATATGTTCATATGTTACATTGATATGTAACACATGAATCTAAAAAAATTAGTATTACGAAAACACAGCTTTTGCAGAACCCTTGTGCGCAACGTAATCAATTCACGTAGGGTAAAAATTAACATACCAAATTTGTCCGCTTTGACTGTTATAATAGATGCCGTTGACAGAACCGCGGTATCTGTTCTTGATTCAGAGCTGTTAATTTGTAAACGTCGTGTTCCTGTTTTTTCGAACTTTCAAATTTTTCGAAATATTTTATACAAAATTCAGGCCTTAATCGAAATTCCACTTTCCACAGACACTACAGTTTAACTTTCTCTCTCAAATGCAACAAATTTCATTAAAAGCGATCCAGAGGTTATCTCAGAAAAGCGTTCCTGCGTTTTACATGTATTTGAATAGGCCGCGTCGGAGTGAGGCCCGGGTTAAAGTTTCCTGTTAAACAATTTGTCGAGTGATCAAATACATGAATAATAATTGCATTGCCATTGCCAAAGATGCTGCAAACGAATTCTTGGATGCTACGCACCGTAAAAACAAGTAAAATATATCCAAAAATTGTGCACAAAATAACTGATATCAATGCTTCCATGTTTTTTGTCTATTTAATAAGTAAAGAAAATATCGCACGAACTTTAGAACTATATCAGTTCAAAACCAGCAAATCAGTGCATGCCGCTGATATGAAAAATGTAAAGGCCATGAAATGAACAAGTTGAGGAAAAAGATGTTAATGAGATTTTGTCATTGAAGAACCTTGTTTACATTCTTGTACACATGCAACGGCCAGTGCACATATCAATGACGTTGGCATTTGTTCCAATTTACTACGCATGAACAGCTCTCAGCGGTCGGGTATCGTATATTGTAAATTATAGTAGCATCAGAGAGCACGTATAAAAAGCAGTTCTGCAATATATATGAGGGCGAGTCAAATGAAAGTGAGCCAATGCGAATATATGACAAACAGAGTACTTTATTTAAAAGTAGTCTCCATGAGCATTTAGACATTTGTCCCATTGAATAAGGAGTCGCGTGATTCCGGTCTCATAAGATTCCTTGGGTTACTGCTGCAAAAAGTCTGCAACTGACTCTTTCACTTCATCGTCCAACACGAATGTGGTTCCCTTGAGCTGTTCTTTTTTTCGGTTGCCCCAAAATGTGGCTGTCGCAAGGCGACAGGTCTGGGCTGTTCGGCGGATGTTGCAGCGTTTCCCACCTGAACGTTGCCAGTTTTACATTAAATACATCAGCGATGTGGGGACGGGCATCGTCGTGGAATAAGATGAGCCCATTCGTCAATTTTCCACATTGTTTCTTCTTGATTGCAACACGCAGCCGTTCCCGCGTTTCAAAGTATTGGAAAGAATTGATAGTCTCTCAAGACTTAGCCAGTTCTATCTGTATAATGGTCCCTGACGATCGAAAAAAAAAAGTCAACACCATTCCGGCGGAAATGATGGCCTTTGCTTTCTTTGGGCGTGGTGAATTTGAATGTTTCCACTGTAAGCTTTGCCGTCGTGTTTCAGGCTCGTAGTAGTGGCACCATGGTTCGTCCCCGATCACAATTGCAGACAAGAAGTCGTTACCCTCATTGTGATACCAGACCAGATCAATTAAGGCAGCGCCGAACTTCTCCGTCTTCTGGCGGTGGTTCAAAATCTTGGGAATCCATTGCGCACACAAAAGCCGATGACAGAGATGTTCATGAATTATGGCGTGAATCGAATCGTGGCTGATGTTCAGACGCTCTGCCAGTTCATCGATGCTTATCCTCCGTTCTTGTCTCGTCACCTCATCAACATTTACAATTTTGTTAAGGGTGATTTCACGATGGCTTTAGTCCCGTCTTGGATCGTCTTAGCAACTTTCACGTCCTCCTTTGAACCGTTTGCTCCAACGCTTGACAGTGGCCAATGAAATGCGATGTTCAACGTACACGGCAGCCATGCGGCGACTAATTTCTTTTCACGAAATACCTTCAGCAGTCAAAAACTTCATAACACCGCGCTGTTCAACTTTTGGAGTTTCCAATATGTCACACAACCATGTTCACCGAATGTATGAGAGCATTATAACCTTTATCCTCACACCTGCGTGTCACTTTTGTAAATGAGACATCCCTTTCTTCTACACACATACCTCGCAGATGATGAACCGAACCATTATTGCGCGGGGTGGGTAGGCTCACTTTCATTTGACTCGCCTCATACATAAGAAATGCAAAGATACAATGGGGCATACAAATGCGAAGATAGAGCGTGATAAAGGGCAAAAAAGTGTCACTGGAAACAAAGTTCACTGCATGTATACACAATATCTTCCAACAAGATATTTAATATACGTATAAGTCTCCTATAAATGTAAGTATCTAAGAAAACGTCGAGGTGTATAATGCTTCAAACGAAGCAAATAAACATGTTGCGCAATCACAGATTCACAGAATCCTAGATACCACCCCCATTCCGTCCACTACCCCCGATGTATCGTGCGCGACGAAAGATGGCTAGCTTGCTCTCCGCTTTTCTCCTTTGCGCACACAAGACTGAGTCACCATCGTCGGCTCACCCATTTCAGCCCCCCCCCCCCCTTCTTGTACGCTTTCACTCGCACGTACAGCATGTGGCGCTCAGTAATGATGTTATCGCCCTTGGACTTTATACGAAACATGAGGGCGATGGTGACGCAGGGATGCGCTTGGAGTGCCCACATAATTGCTATCACAATAATATAATAAGGATACCCGCCAAATGAAGCGTCCCGTGGCCCATTACTTTCCGCAAAGGAAGAAGTAACAAAATCGAACTTTCACCATGCAACAATTCGCTGTGCCGCAATAATGTATTTTTTTTTCCTTTTGGGGGGCGAGGGCACCGAAATTAAGAAACCCCAAGGAAATTGTTGGCCACAATTGAATGCCTACTTTGCGCACCTAATATGGCTACTGAAGGAATATCGAAAAAAAAAAACCGTGAGACGCTTGGTCCACAGAAAACCATACGCATACTGCTCGGTATCCTACACCGGCGAGCCAAGACTTTCCGGAGAGGTTGCCCTCAAGCGAACGCGGTGCAATCCGTTGAGTTCCCACAGTGATGGCGGCGAGTGACCATTGTTTTTTTTTCTCGTCTGCTAGCCAGAAAGCGTCTAAAACTCTTCCAGGCGAAAATCCACTCGGCCAGAGCAAACCGAACACGCACCGAAGTGCGCCGCATGGTGGTCAGGGCAACATGCGAAAAAACGTATGCGTTCTGGCTGGCTCTGGCAACCCGCGGGTTGCCAAACCAAAAAAAAAAAATGAAGATGCTCAATGTGTCCTCGCGAATAAAAGTTAAAGTAAGAACAATAAATAAGAACGTAGTTACCGTGTCTGACTTTTGTGTCTTAACATGGATGCCTTGACGTAGGTGAAAAAAAAAAATGTGATATTTTTTTATGTGACATCACGGCACAAATGAACCACCACAACGCTTCCTTTCATCGGACCTCGCTGCGTGCTTTGTCAACTTGTTTAATAATGTGTTGATTTGGCTTGTCCCGTTGTATGTTCCAATGCAAGACTTTAGAAAAGTCAATGCACCTTTGGCGTCAAATGTTTATAACAGCATTAGACCCAGAAAGTTCCGCAATTGAAAATCTAAAGCACTACTTTGGAAATGTCAATGCACCTTTCACGCCAAAAGTTTACGAGATTTATACCCATAAAATCTCGGAATTGATATCCATGCGCTCCGTAGATTCCGCGGCCTCCGCGAAATGCCGCGGTGAGCCCATTTGTCATAAAAACGCCATTGAAACTTTGTGCTCAGATGGGGCTGGTTGTGTTATGTGACTCCCGGTGCGTGGGCGTTGCCATGAAATCCAGCCCGAGCTTGCAATTTTTGCGGTGAAATCTCTTTTCCAGCATAAAACAGACATTCTAGACAAAATCCAGAATGACTTCCGGCGCCGGGGGTTGCTTTGATCGGTGGTGCATTGACAACATGAAAAAATTTCGAGGGGGATGAAGCCCCATAAGCCCCCCCCCCCTCCCTGGCTACGCGCCTGCTGTCAGATAATGTATACCATTGTCCGAGTCCCCATGAATCGCCTTATCTCGCAAGGTTGCCAAACGCAATAAAAGCGCCCCATGAAAGCCGTACAATTATCTGCAACGAAATCGCCCAGCTCAAGACTGCACAAGCCTTTCGCGACCACCTGCTATCTGTAGTGTGTATTCGTATCGCAGCACGGGAATTAGCACAAGATATCAAAGTAAATCCCGCAAAGTGCCCCAGAAGCCCTAAAGCTGGTAGCATAGATGCAAATAATAGGTTGCGAAGAAAAAAACATTTTTTTCTATGTTCTCGCTCTAGACAACGCCGAAAACACATCGTGCGCTTGCACAGAATCGGTAATGTATCGGTAATAAAACGAGTTGCGGTAAAAGCTTCCCGGCCTTTAAACCCAAAGAACCCAATATCTTCTGTGGCCTCAAATTGAAAGACTCAAGCTATGCGATCTAAGAAGATTTCGCATCGGTCCCACATGTCGCTTTTAAACTAAGATTTTCTAAGCCATGTGAGTACTATCACGCTGTTTCCAATCGCGTACTCGAGAGAGGCCAACGCAGCAACGACTCGGAAAGCTGTGGAGGTACACAGGCGATCACGCGGTCCGAGACCCAAGAACCGGTTGTGATAACTGTTTAGTATGGTGACAACGCCGGCATGAAGATAATGGAATCACGATGAGTGTATGACGAGAATGGCGGGACGGCGATACTGTGACGACAACTTAGCGACAAAGCTGGAATGAAGACCACTGCAGAACTACGACGGAATGACAACAATGGTACCACAACGGGTGCATGAGAGCGACTATCTGACGATAACGCGATGATGACGATTGCAAGACAGCGGCGTTATAATCCCGAATAAATGGCCACAGCATGGTCATGATAGAGCTACAGAGGCACGCACACGCATGCACATCCTTAAAGAGCACGAAATTTCAAGGGTTTTCTTCACCTTTGTGTGCGTCCATGTTC
Organism: Dermacentor albipictus; assembly: GCF_038994185.2. Classification (NCBI taxonomy): domain Eukaryota; kingdom Metazoa; phylum Arthropoda; class Arachnida; order Ixodida; family Ixodidae; genus Dermacentor; species Dermacentor albipictus. Next base: position 42,026,840 of record NC_091824.1, read on the forward strand.
TAGCATTACAGTGACGACCTCATAATCGATAGTACGCAATAAGCAATAATAAGAGCATTGAAATGGTCCTTTCCATTACGCAAAAAATTTGTTCGCACTAAACCTTGAATTGAATAAATTGAAGACAACGCAACGAGCTATGGAAAGAAGAATGATACAGTCCGGACAGGCCGCCATTGGAATATGAACCTGGCAACGTTTAACGCTAGAACGTTATCTAGTGAGGAGAGTCTAGCAGTGCCATTGGAGGAATTAGAGGGCAGTAAATGGGATATAATAGGGTTCAGTGAAGTTAGGAGGCCAGAAGAAGCATATACAGTGCTAAAAAGCGGGCACGTCCTGTGCTACCGGGGCTTAGCGGAGAGACGAGAACTAGGGGTCGGATTCCGGAATAATAAGAACATAGCTGGTAACATACAGGAATTCTATAGCATTAACGAGAGGGTGGCAGGTCTTGTTGTGAAACTTAATAAAAAGTACAAAATGAAGTTTCTACAGATCTACGCCCCTACATCCAGTCATGATGACCAGGAAGTCGAAAGCTTCTATGAAGACATGGAATCGGCGATGGGTAGAGCGAAAACAAAATACACTATACTGATGGGCGACTTCAATGCCAAGGTAGGCAAGAAGCAGGCTGGAGACAAGGTAGTGGGGGAATATGACATAGGCACTAGGGAAGAGTTATTAGTAGAGTTTGCGGAACAGAATAATATGCGGATAATGAATAGCTTCTTCCGAAAGTGGCATAGCCGAAAGTGGACGTGGAGGAGCGCGAACGGTGAGACTAGAAATGAAATAGACTTCATACTCTGTGCTAACCCTGGCATCATACAAGATGTGGACGCGCTCAGCAAGGTGCGCTGCAGTGACCATAGGATGGTAAGAACTCGAATTAGCCTAGATCTGAGGAGGGAACGGAAGAAGCTGGTACATAAGAAGCTGTTCAATGAGTTCGCGGTAAGAGGGAAAATAGAGGAATTCCAGATCAAGCTACGGCACAGATATTCGGCTTTAACTCAGGAAGAGGACCTTAGTGTTAAAGCAATGATTGACAATCTTGTGGGCATCATTAAGGAGTGTGCAATAGAAGTCCGTGGTAACTCTGTTAGACAGGATACCAGTAAGCTATCGCAGGAGACGAAAGATCTGATCAAGAAACACCATTGTATGGAAGCCTCTAACCCTACAGCTAGAATAGAACTGGCAGAACTTTCGACGTCAATCAACAAGCGTAAGACAGCTGACATAAGGAAGTATAATATAGATAGAATTGAACATGCTCTCAGGGACGGAGGAAGCCTAAAAGCAGTGAAGAAGAAACTAGGAATTGGCAAGCATCAGATATATGCATTAAGAGACAAAGCCGGCAATGTCATTACTAATATGGATGAGATAGTTCAAGTGGCTGAAGAGTTCTATAGAGATTTATACAGTACCAGAGGCACCCACGACGATAATGGAAGAGAGAATAGTCCAGAGGAATCTAGAGGAGTCTAGAGCCCAGAGGTAACGCCGGAAGACGTAAAGAAAGCCTTGGGAGCTATGCAAAGAGGGAACGCAGCTGGGGAGGATCAGGTAACAGCAGATTTGTGAAAAGATAGTGGGCAGATTGTTCTAGAGAAACTGGCCACCCTGTTTACGCAATGCCTCATGACCTCGAGCGTACGGGAATCTTGGAAGAACGCTAACATAATCCTAATCCATAAGAAAGGGGACGCCAAAGATTTGAAAAATTATAGACCGATCAGCTTACTGTCAGTTGCTTACAAACTATTTACTAAGGTAATCGGAAATAGGATCAGGAACACCTTAGACTTCTGTCAAGCAAAGGACCAGGCAGGATTCCGTAAAGGCTACTCAACAATAGACCATATTCACACTATCAATCAGGTCATAGAGAAATGTGCGGAATATAACCAACCCTTATATAACCAACCCTTAGCTTTGATTGATTACGAGAAAGCGTTTGATTCGGTCGAAACTTCAGCCGTCATGGAGGCATTACGGAATCAGGGTGTAGACGAGCCGTATGTAAAAATACTGAGATATCTATAGCGGCTCCACAGCCACCGTAGGTTTCCATAAAGAAAGCAACAAAATCCCAATAAAGAAAGGCGTCAGGCAGCGAGATACAATCTCTGCAATGCTATTCACAGCGTGTTTACAGGAGGTATTCAGAGACCTGGATTGGGAAGAATTGGGGATAACAGTAAATGGAGAATACCTTACTAACTTGCGATTCACTGATGATATTGCCTTCCTTAGTAACTGAGGGGTCGAATTGCAATGCATGCTCACTGATCTGGAGAGGCAAAGCAGAATAGTGGGTCTAAAAATTTATCTGCAGAAAACTAACGTAATGTTTAACAGCCTCGGAAGAGAACAGCAACTTACAATAGGTAGCGAGGCACTGGAAGTGGTAAGGGAATACAGCTACTTAGGGCAGGTAGCGACGGCGGATCCGGATCTTGAGACGGAAATAATCAGAAGAATAAGAATGGGCTGGGGTGCGTTTGGCAGGCATTCTCAGATCTTGAACAGCAGGTTGCCATTGTTCCTCAAGAGAAAAGTTTTTAATAGCTGTGTCTTACCAGTACTCACGTACGGGGCAGAAACCTGGAGGATTGTGAAAAGGGTTCTACTTAAATTGAGGACGATGCAAGGAGCTATGGAAAGAAGAATGATGGGTGTAAGAATGATGGATAAGAAAAGATAGATTTGATGAGGGAACAAACCTCGAGTTAATGACATCTTATTTGAAATCAAGAAAAAGAAATGGGCATGAGCAGGACATGTAATGAGGAGGGAAGATAACCTATGGTCATTAAGGGTTAAGGACTGGATTCCAAGGGAAGGGAAGCGTAGCAGGGGGCGGCAGAAAGTTAGGCGGGTGGATGAGATTAAGAAGTTTGCAGGGACGACATGGCCACAATTAGTACATGACCGGATCGTTGTTTGAGAAGTATGGGAGTGGCCTTTGGCCTGCAGTAGGCGTAACCAGGCTGATGATGATGATGACAGTCCAGTTGCCTGAAACCGGGAGAAGCAGTCAGGGATCTTTGAATGATGTCACGTTCCACTCTTAAAGGCGAAACTTAAGCGTCTTCCATCTTTTCCTTATCATATGCGCCCCGTCAAGTGACTTATCACGGCCATAAGCCTGAAGTCCCAGTCAATGTCGAAGTGCAAATTAGCCGGTATTGAAATGTATAATAAAAAGATATGGTCATAGGCATATGAATCCACCGTTTGGAACAGCTTTCATAATATTTAAGAAATCTCCAGATATTACCAGAAGTCAAATCCTTAACTTGGCTCCTAAAATTGGTGCCAACTCCAAGAATGAGGCCAAATCTAGGGATAAATCTCTAGAGCAGGCATCACTGTCAGGCAACTTAAAACTTTGACAACGCAACTTAAAGACTTCGGAACTATGCATCGGAAGATAAAAACTTCGGAATTAGACTACGCTTAAGCCGTATGGCATCCTTCGCAAGTTACACTGATTGGTGAGCTAGAGAAAATTAGGAATCGGGCAGCTCGGTTCGTCTTGGGACGGTACGAGAAAGGGGAGAGTTGCACGCAGATGAAAAATGAACTTGAGTGGGAACTGCTTTCCTCACGTCGACAACAACTGTGGTTGAAGTTGTTTTTTCAGATAAATAATGTAAAATAGGATTTAAGAAAGAAAAATAATAAAAAAAACCTCTTTACTATTCATATAGTGCTGACCATGTTTTCAAAATAGGAGAATTGCGTACCAGGACGGACCTATTCGCAAAATCATTTTTGTTAGAACTATTAAAAAATGGAACATGTTGTCTCAACTGCAAGTGTTCTGTAAAAATGTTTTATTTATGTCAATGCTGTAATCTCCCTGCTCTAGCGTCTTTGGGCAGTGCGGGGTAAATAAAATAATAAAGAATGAAGAAACTTACTGCGAGTGTGCTTAGAGCGCCGCGTCGCGTTGTCTACGACAAGCATTGCGGCGCCTTCTGGAGTGTTGAAAGCGCCACCGACAGATGGCAAAGGCACTGCTCCAAAACTGTAGTATCGAACGCGAATAGATACGATCTCGTCACGTCCTCTTGTGAGGCCGTTCTTGACATCCCTCATTTCCTCAATTTTAACTAGTGCTTGAATCTAAGCATACCAATGATCTCAGTATGGAAGAACCAGAAAGAAATACTTACGCTAGCGTCTCATTCGCGCCAATTCTCAGCCATGTTACTTACTTTGGTCATCACTGGAGTTATATTAAGCGTGGCTAGCTTCAAATAAGCATGGTTAAAAAAGCCACGTCGGTGCTAAACCGGAATACGCTCGCAAACACGCTGCGAGAATAGTGCACGACTTCCATATAATATAGAAAGATGGGTGAGTTGGAAAATATCCATACTTATTAATTAGTGCGAACAACGGAAGATACCGAGTTAGACGGACACAGGTCGAGCGCTCACTAACAACTGAAATTTATTGAACAAAACGCTTGAAAAAAAAACAATATGAGTAAACAAACTACCTGCGTGCGCAGGAAATTTAAGTCACGTGAAAATAGTCAAAGTAGTGGGTGCAAACTGACATATCATCAAGCACAAAGACAGAAGGGCTCGTGAACTTGCTGAAGCCTTCCATTCAGAAAGGTTGAGCAATGAATGTGTACCTGAGCCGTCTGTCATTTCCCTAGATTGGGAAACGGACTTGGTCAATTCCGACCCTGTCGAAAGGCTCAATTTTATACATGTTTTTGACCATGAAGATATTCCAAGACTGAGAAAACAACCGGTACGTCCTGTGTTGCAATTCTCTATTGAGACACTCCCATGATCGTTATATCAGCGAATGAATTTGTTAAAGCTGTTTCCACAGTTGCCGAACGACAATTCGAGAATTCGTCTTGAGCACTTGGCCATATGTTGGACATATTGGCCATATCTCTAATACGTTCGGGGAAAAAATGAAAATTTACTATGTACATAGTTCTGTACATAGCGTCTGAAAGGAATATTAAGTGCCTCCCTACGCTTTGTTTGTTTCTCCATGCTTTTCTTGAAAGTTAAGCTTCTCTGTGAGTCAGTTAAGATGGTGCACCCTAGGCAGCGTAACTCAATGCAACTCAATGAATTTTTATCAGATTTATCATCAATGAGATCATTCGTTGACGATTTTGTTGTGTACCGCGAAATAGCATGTTCATATGATGCTAAACATTGGCAAGATTATTTGGATAGAATATATACCTGGTGCAAGAAATGGAACATACAACTACATACGCAAAAAACGGTTCGCATGCATTTCACAATGAAAAAAGAAATTGTACTGACCACGACCTACTACATCAATGTATCTAACTTTCAATAAACAAGGATGTGGCGTCTTTGAGAGCCGATTGCTGTAATGACGAGTTATTCCATGCGCTAGCCAAAATACCTGCACTATTAATTTTTTTTTCAAATAATGCATTGGCGCGACTTCTTGAGCTCGAAAACCTTATATGCCAGTTTTCACGGTGCCCTGGAAAGAGTTCATATTTAGAGTATACAAAGGGCGGGGTGTATTTTAGGGGTGATGTGAAGGCAAATATTTAGGAGGGATCGAGTTATTAGAGCAGGAACTAAAATTACTATACTGTCGCTTTCTGCATGTTTATATCTGTTAAAAGAGACGCTTTTAAATTTTCGCGGCTGCCATTGGAGAACCAAAAGCGGCAGAAATTTTATATTTGGTGTGAGAAGGGGTCCTGTGTATAGGGAATCATTGGCTATGAAATTTCTCGTTGCCCATCTTCTTCCGTAATGAAAGGCGTGTTCTTGGTTTTGTCCAGCCACTCAATGAATTAAGAGAAGGCAATTGATTATATTTCGTTGAAATAGTAAAAGCATCTCGAGGCTATATAAATGTTTATGTCCGAGGGCGTGGGATGAAATTCCGGTGACTGCGGCCGCATTTCGATGGAAGACAAATGCAAAAAACGCCCTTGTATGGTGCACTTTGTCCACGTTAAATAACCTCAAGTGGCCGAAATTAATCCCGTGTCCCCCACTGTACGGCGTGAATAAAATCATATCGCTGTTTTGACGCGTAGGACCCTAGAAGTAGATCTGTTAAGTATAAATGTTTGAGCCGTCGAGGACAATTAGTTTTTATGGAAAACTTACGTTTACATTTCATTTGAGGGCAGCGCGTTTTACAGAGGCCAAATTTTTCAAAATAACCCGACTATCTACAAGGCAGACACTAAAAAAATAAGATAACAGATTGTCTATTATTTAGTGTTTTTGCAACAAATTTGGCAACGAAGTTCAGCGAAGTGTTATGCGGCAGTTTTCTTCCATGATTGTTCGGGTCGGGAGATGACTGTATATGACAGCGAGTTCACATTCATTAGAAATTATGGCATGATGTTTTGAGGAGCTTTGGTGTTTCGGGTTTAGGATCTTTGAACAATATTACTGAATGATTGTTTTCTGCCGATATTCATGCGTTTCGTCGCTGTCTTCCGTGAAGTAAGCGTAGAAATAAATAAGCAATTCGTCGCAATACGACAAAGGTTATACGTGATGTGTATGCAAAGTTCATATTTTGTGTATTACCTACAGCCTTTACACTATTTTTTTTTTGTGTATGAACGCGCCAGCACGTAACGAGCCTGTTTAATGAACGTATCAAATTTAGTGAAAATAGAGGACCATTACAGCAGATTCGCATTACAAGATGAATGTGTGCGGGTGAACAGGAGGTTTTCCAAAAAAAAATAGAGAATGTCTAGCAAGTGATCAAAAATGTTATGCGGCCGTTCTCGTTGTGTTTTCCTTGGAACCGAGAAAACTCAAAACTATGTCAAGCTTCGATTCACTAAAATGGGGGACCTGAGAGGGCGAGGGGAGACAAACTGATTGTTAAGTATAAAAGTGGGGAGAACGTTATTGTTTCTGGCCTAATTAAGTTTAATAGGAGGCAATGCACGGCTGATGTGCAGCCAATCTTGCCAGTCTATGGGTCATTGACGGATTTTGCAGTAAATAAGTTATGCAATTGCGGTTGAGCTTTTTAAATGTATTTTGCAACCTGTGTACACTTCGGCTGGATCACTCGTTGACCGCATGTTCGAGGGGACTAATTTTGCGGCACGCAAATGCCTAGAAAGTTGGCACTTCTTGAAACCTCGCAAGCTTTGTTTACAATAGTGAAAAATAATTACCACAGCAGCAACTTTCACGAAAAAAAATGTATTTCGGTATTTCTCCACAGGTGTTACAACTTATACATCGAAGATTATGCTTTTAAGTCAATACATTGTAGTTGGCTAGTTATTTATTGGTAATCATTTATATAAGCTCATAGTAATAAACTCAGCGCCGATTATTATACTCCCTCATAAGAAATTTGAGCGCAGCTCTATACGTGTTTTGTTATCGCGATATATTGGCTGACGCGCACAATCTGTCTTGTGGGGCACATTGCAAACGGAGCGAAGTGTGGTGCGATTGCCTCGCTAATCGGGAGATAGCGAGAGGCAGTGCGTGGGTGATGCACGGGCGCGATTCACAGCACCCGACGCAGACAGACCTCCGTTCATGCAGCGCTTTGTTTCCATAGTGTGGAAAATTTGTGTTCATTTCAAGCGCGTCCGAGCCACCCGAGAAAAAGGGCTAAAGAAGCATGCTCTGCGTGAACGCGTACAAAGGCCTCAGGGCAATTATGTTCTTCGTCGTTCCGTCGTTCTTTCCGTAGTGCAACATGCAGTGCGCAGGAGTGCATGGTGGCAGGATGAGACAAGGGGATGTAGAGACACGACGCTGTCCGACGAGGTGATGACGAAAGCACGTCGCCCTAGCGCAAAATGGCAGGAGGCTGTAAAGTCTGGAAATAGCTGATCGGATGTCATGCCTTTTGTTGGTCACGGTTAGTTAGGAAAGCTTTCAAACCGCGACCACCTCGAGTACGGCTAAAATGTACGGGCCCGTCATGAGAATCTCGGAACAATCGACAAAAAGACGGGTTCCGTAGAAACAAATCTTTTGTTTTGTTTGTTTATTTTTAAGCATGTGAGAATTTTGCGTTGTGGGACTAGATTTCAAGCAAGTTAAGAGCTTCGCTGATGTTCCCATTTGAGAAGCTTGGAAGTTTTTAAAGATTGCTTTTGCGTACAACTTAAGTTTAGCGAAGTGCTCTTTCATGAGTAGTTAGGCTTTCTCTTCAGTGATCTGAAGCGTAAATGTTATTTGTTAAAGGCTGACCGTATTAGTTAACCATTTTTTTAACAGAGGCGCTTTTGAAGTTTTTTTCTCAGGTTAACCGTATTGGTTCTCAGTGGGTGCATAATTTCCACTGAGGAGTGTGCAGTTCCGTTAGCGCGTGCCCTAGGTGGGCGGAAGGAAACAGAAGGTTAGTCACTGGGTCATTCGTGTGTGTTGAAGGCGGCAGCATTATGAGTTTTGTGTTAAGCATACATGGAAGTAATTAATAGCAGCGTGTTTTGTTTTTTGAGGTTCGTGTGTGTGCGTAAGTTACACAACTGTAGCTTCTTTTTTTTTCTTTGAGGGCGTGTTCTGCAAGGACAAAAAAGAAAAGACACATGCCTGAGACGCAAGTGTGTGTTCAGTTGAGGCCATTAAGCTAGTGCGATTTTGATTACGTGTTCTTAGAGTCGGCGCGGCTGTCAAGTGCTACCAGTATGTGCGATGAGTAGTCCGCTGTGATAAAGTATCAAGAGGCTGTACGTGAAGTGAGGATTAATAAGGTGTTTTGAAGCATTGGTTATTTAGTTTATTCTACGTATACCTTTGCTCTCGTGCAGCGCCACGGTCAATTTTTCTTGAACTCAAAGGAACGTGAGCGCGCGTTTTGGTGGCAACAAAGTTTTGGGTCTAAACTTGCTGTCTCCAGTTCAGTGGCGTATAATAAAATTTTGGTAGGAATCCTTGTGAGTTAACTGCTGATTCTCGGCGTTTGCACCCTAAGTGGTACTGTGTTGCCGGGGTCGACTCTACGGTATCGGTTTTTGTGATATGTTTGGAAGCTTTCCGAGTTTGCACTTATTGCCTAGAGCCAAGCGATCCTCTTGGTCACCAGCCATTTTCAACTAGAACAGCGGTTGCCAGTGCAGGCCATTCGAGATTTTCCGTGACCATGGAGGAGTTGTTACGATGGGCCAGCCGGGGCAGCGACCTTCGAACCTCTGCTTCTTTCGTGGGACCATTCGGCTGTGTGAAACTCACGATACGTCGCCACAAACAGAGCAGCGGCGGCACCAACGCCAGACACGTTTGACCGCTACGGGGTTGATGTAAGCCACTTGGTCGCCGACATCCACGCTGGGACTTGGAAACACCAGTGAATGTCTGTTCTACGCCGCTTCCTTACCGTCGCCGCTGGCCACCAAAGCCGATCGACATAAGAACCAGCTAATTCTTGGGACATCCAAGGAGCCAAGACGCACCAATGGAGTCAAGCGTGACACTCCTGTCTACAAGCGTCCCCTCCTTTCTGTGGGTGGGCCTGGCGGTATTGTTACACTTGTGTTCCGTGAACAAAGGCAGCGCAGTGATTGTGCGCACCCTCGCCCTCAAGGCTGAGCCTTTGGCGACCTTGAAGACTCCGGTTGGAGGAACCTATGACCGCATATTTCCCTTGCCTAGGTTGAAGCGGTATGAGCCTTGGAATAGAAGATGAAGAAGCGCAGGAGTCTGGGTTCAGAAGAAGAGAAGAAGGAAGTGAGAATAAAATGGTAGACAAGATGGACGCCAGTTCCATAGCAATACTTTCCGTCTATTGTATCCTTTAACTAGGAACGCTACATTATTTTGGCTCAGCCGACAGCGGACTCCAACATGTGGGTGACATTTTTCCTTGAGGAGACCTCCGCAGAGAAGATCATCTTTTCGAGATACCAAGCTGAAGATGAACCAGTGGTGGAACTACCTCGCGAACTCAACTCGGCAGAACTCGTGAACCTGGTTTTAGAGAAGGCTACCATGGACACTGATGAACTACGTCGGAAGGGTGTTGTGAAAGTGAACTTGCGTCTGGCGATCTTCGACGAATTAGTTCTTCAACCGATGCGTCGAAAGGACTCTGGATCACAGTCGTCGACGGAAGAGGTGAGCCTCGTTTTCAAAGCTCTTCGGCTACAACAAGAACAGATTTCGCAACAGAACCAGCTGGTGGCATCGCTTATAAGCTGTTTAAACGCTGAGAAGCTCGTGACTAAATTTGTAGAACCCGATGCGTTCGACGGCATGTCTTCAAGTCCAGAAGCTTGACTTGAATTCTATGAATATGCCGCTGGGAAGAACAACTGGCACTCTAATGAGGACAAGATGATTAGCATGCGTAGGTACTTAAGCGGTGTTGCACGGAAGTGGTATGATTTGAACATTATTGAAGAGGCTGGCAACTCTTGGAATCAGTGGAAAGAAAAATTTTTGACGACAATCCGAAGCAACCCAGTGCAAAGATGGGATGCCGCGCTTAATTTCAAATTCAAGCAAGGCTCCCTCGTCGAATATTTCTTTGACAAACGCCGCCTTTTAAAGCTGGCCGAGCCTATGCTTCCTCCTTCTGCCGTAGTAGCACTAATAATGCACGGACTGCACGCGCAAGTCCTGAAGCAAGTGCAAATACGGTCACCTAAAACTATGGACGGGCTCCTGCAGTGCCTTCACGACATACCATTTACTTCAGCAGAAAATATAAGCGCTCGCTCAAGCAGTCACTTCACACGGTCCGGCGCGGATTGGTCAAGCCGTAATCAGCGAGAACCGCGCCGCCTTGCAGGCGGCACAGAGAGCTTGGGTTGGCGCGCTCCCAGAGGTCGGGTGAATAACGTCGACAGCGACCCTGTCCCCCTACTTTCGGACGCTGAAGAGGCTCCGCCGACAAAAAACTGATAAACAAGGGTGATCAGTCCGACCCGATGACCACAACTGAGACTGTTTATTTAACTTGCTCTAGCCTGCTTCACATCCCTGTCAAAGTGGGAAACAGACACATGATGGCTTTGGTTGACAGCGGTGCTTCTGTGTCTATAATAAATGCCAAGCTGGTAGATGCAAGTCACCTGCATAGGGGAAGAGTACTACGGGTGCAAGGCTACGATGGAAAAGTGACAATGCATAATCAGTGGGCCTCAGTAAACATCGAGTTCCAAGGTCATGAAATAGAGAGTGAAGTACTGGTGATTGAGGGGGTGACGTATGACTTTCTGCTATCCTTACCAGATATAAAGAAACTAAAAATCAACGTATACTGGGACGATGCGGTTTTAGTGGAAGGACTATCAAGGCAAGAGACACAGCCGGATAGAAAAGATAACCTGCGAACTGTCAATTGCGCGGAGGATATTGCAACGACCTGTCCTGAACTGGTATGCATAGGAAGCTATCCACCGGCGATGACGTCACACAAGGTGCCTTTCGAACTAACCGACAAGACCGTCATCCGAAAATCACCTTACAACATGTCAAGAGAGCGCAAGATAAGGTTGAAGAAGGAATTGCAGGAGATGCTAGACGCCAATATAATCCGGCCTTCAGTGTCACCCTTCGCCTCTCCCATAACTATTGCGCCGAAAGAAGATGGAACTTTCAGACTGTGCACAGATTACAGGGTTCTCAACCGACAGACAGAACTTATACCATTTCCCACGCCGAAGATAGACACGATTATAGATGAGACAGGTGGTTGGCGATGTTTTTCACGTATTGACTTGTGCAAAGGTTTGCGGCAGATCCCGCTAACCGAAGAAACAAAAATGTACACTGCTTTTATCACGCCCTTCGACCTGTGCGAGTATAACCTGCTTCCTTTCGGCTGGAAAAACTCACCAGCATGGTTCCAGAAGATTATGAACGAAGTCCTGAAGCCTTTCCTAGGTGTCTTTTGTAACGTGTACATAGACGATATTATCGTCTTCTCCAAAACAGAGACGGAGCATCAGGAACACCTGTCCCAGGTATTAAATGCCTTGAGCTTGGCACACCTCAAGGTTAATTTTAAGAAAAGTGCGTTCTTTCAAAGAAAAGTGGTGTTTCTTGGAAGAGTCTTTGATGGGACTACCAAAAGCACGAAACAAGAGTCCGTCGAGAGGATATCCCAACTGGTAAAACCGTATGACGTACGCTCATTGCGTGTGTTTTTGGGATTAGCAGGACATTTCAGGCCCTTCATAAAAGACTTTGCCATCAAAACAAGATGCCTCACGCGCCTAACACAGAAAGAAGTTCCATTTGAGTGGGATGAGGAAAGTGAGAGAGTCTACCGTGATCTAGTGCACAGAATCTCTGCTGACCCTATTCTACGCATACCAGATTTCACTTTACCCTTTGAACTGAATACCGACGCCTCACACTATGGGACAGGTGCAGTCTTGTACCACAAATGTCCAGAAGCATCCGGCCGAGAAAAGCGACACGTAGTAGGTTACTACAGCTACACCCTCAAGCCACCTGAAGTCAACTACACCACTACTGAAAAGGAAGCTCTTGCAGTCCTTAAAGCAATTCAGTACTTCCGTACGTACCTAGAAGGTGCGAAGTTTACTTTGTTCACCGATCACCAAGCCCTCACTCATCGCTTGAATATGACCCAACCTAAGGGACGTATCGCCAGATGGGTGAACTATTTGCAGCAGTTCGATTTCACCATCTCCCACAGACCTGGACCCCTTTTGACTGATGCAGATGCATTGTCTAGACTGATGATACAGGCCAACAACGAACAATCGGAAGAAATCAATGAAATTAAATTGTGGGAAGGCACTGAACAATTGATTTTTAGGGAAGGTCGCTATCAAGTCCCGCCAACGCTGGTTTCCAGGGTGCTTTATTTGTACTACGATAGCCCAGAATCTGGAGGACACGACGGATTTCGGCGCACCTACAACAAGCTAGTCAAGAGATTTACGTGGCCTCACATGAAAGACGACGTCAATCGATACGTTCGTTCATGCCACATTTGTCAGGTCAACAAAGTGAAATATAAGCAGCCTACGGACGCCATGATAATACCTTGCCACTCGAACGTGCCTTTTGAAGTTATACACCTGGATTTCGCCGAGCTAAATAAGAAACGAGAAGGAGTCCGAAAAACGCAAGCTTTTCTTCTGGCCATAGATGAATGCACCAGGATGGTCGCGGCACGGGCAGGAAAAGAAGATGCGAATAGTGTCATCGCCCTTCTCGAACGGGATATGTTTAGGACAACCAAGACAATTGTATGTGACAACAGTCCAGCGTTCAAGAGCGAAAAGCTAGCAAGATGGGCTCGAGACCATAATATATCAATCCAGTTCTGTGCGCCATACCATGCCGCAGCGAATGGGCTTGCAGAGCGTGCTATACGAGATGTTAAACAATACATAAGGATGTACGATAGTTTCCCTGGTGGTTGGAAATGCTCTTTAGAAGCTGCTGTAAGACATCGCAATCGCTCCTACACCAGTGGCTTGGGATGCAGCCCGCAATTTGCTTCTTCAGGAGAAACCCCTATTCTTCAGGCGGACCGTGAACTTGGGCTGTTAGAAAATCTCAAGATCGTCGAGGAAAGGAAACAGAAATCGCAGGAGGAGAGGTACCGTAAACGAATGAAAAAAAAATTTCGACAAGAGACATTGCTCAGATATCCCAGACATTCAAGTCACCGACCTCATTCTAGTTAGGAAAGGAGAAAGAGAATCCAATGCCAAATTTTATGGTCCTTACTCTGTGACAAAGACAGCCACTCAGAAAGGAATATTGAAGACTGTGTGGTACGTTGGCGAACGTGGCTCAGTCGAATGTGCTTCGATTGGAAACGTTTTCAAGTATTACCCCAGGAGGGGTTAGTAAAAGAAACCTGGAAGGGTGAAGCGGTATGAGCCTTGGAATAGAAGATGAAGAAGCGCAGGAGTCTGGGTTCAGAAGAAGAGAAGAAGGAAGTGAGAATAAAATGGTAGACAAGATGGACGCCAGTTCCATAGCAATACTTTCCGTCTATTGTATCCTTTAACTAGGAACGCTACATAGGTATCTAGGGGGGACAGAGGGGATATAAGCGGACTTTTTCGGTTCCTCTGGCGTGCTTACGTGCCCTGACGTTCCCTGACGCGCTCTCCCCAGAATGATGATGATGATGGAAAACTTTATTTATCCCTCTTTAAAGGGAAGGGGGCAATGGAATAGAGGATGGGGGGAGGAACTACTTGAAGTAGGCCTCCTTTATCCTCTCAGCCCACTCCAGGATGGCCTCCTGAAGATCGGGCCTGGAGCTGCGCAAGGCAGCCTCCCACTGCTCCTCACTAGATATTAATTGTTTGAGGAAAGGGGGAAGGGGGTGCTTAGGGCACCCCCACATGATGTGGTTTAAGTCTGCTTTGGGAGAGACACAGAATTTACAAGAGGGAGAAAGGTAAATGGCGGGATGAATGCGGTGGAGGAGGTAAGGGGACGGAAAGGTGCGAGTCTGCAGCTGTCGCCACAGAATTTCACACCTACGCGGGGATTTGCCCATGAGTGGCGGAAAGGTTAAGCGGTCTAATCGGTAGTGTGCGCAGATGTCGTGATAAGTAATAAGTCGATCCCGCGCTGTAAACGACGCCTCCTCCGTGGCGAGGTCCGACACATGTGGTGCCTGAGCCCGGACAGTAAATCCTCGGGCACTGGCATGAGCCGCCTCGTTTCCGGCAAGGCCCGCATGCGCGGGAGTCCAGATTAATGCCACAGTTTGGTGGAAAGGATGGACCAAGAGGAGAGAAAGGGCTGGCTTAGAGACCCTACCCGCTCCGAAGTTATGTATGGCTGCTTTGGAGTCGCTAACGATAACTGATGAATTTGGAATTGTGAGGGCCAGGGCTATGGCCGCTTCCTCCGCCTCCTCCGAGGAAGAGCCAGGAATGGAAGCGGCCGCAGCGACCTGGCCGTGAGAGTTAATGACTGATATTGCGTAATGATTTCTGCTCCCATATTCGGCGGCATCGACATAGAGCACGTCTTTAGAGGTGGAGAATTGTTTTTGGAGAGCCTTTGCTCGCTGCCTCCTGCGCTGTTTGTGATGCACAGGGTGCATGTTTTTAGGAAGTGGGGGGATGCAGAGGTTCTCGTGTATGTGATGTGGAATGGTGTATTTAGTCTTGATGATGGGTGCCGGTGTGATAGAAAGGGTTTGTAGAATGTGTCGACCTGTTGCGGTGTTAGAAAGTCTGCTATATTGGGATGTGAGGTGGGCTTCTGTGAGTTCAGTAAGTGTGTTGAAAGTTCCAGTAAGCATTAGCCTATCAGTGGAGGTACGTATGGGGACTCCCTAAGCGAATTTATATATTTTGCGTAAAAGAGTGTCGATCTTATCTGATTCTGATTTAAGGAAATGTAGATATGGTGTTGCGAATGTAATCTTACTGATAACGAAGGCCTGAATCAAGCGGAGAAGTTCGGCCTCCTTTAGTCCGCCATGTTTATTGGAGACTCGCCCTAGAAGGCGCAGGGTGTGATCGACTGTAGTGTGGAGTGTATGTAGGGTATATGTGTTGAGCCGGTTGCTTTGAATGTGTAAGCCGAGCACCCGGAGCCTGTCCACTCTAGTAACGGGGATGTGGTTTAGGATGACCTCTATACTAGACATGTGTTTTCCGGACCCCCGGTGGGATGGCAGAAGTAGCAGCTCGGATTTTTGAGGGGAGCATGTGAGATTCATAGCCCCGGCATGAGCCACGACGGCGTCTGCTGCGGCCTGTAGAGTGTCTTGAATCTCTCCATCGGAACCGCCAGTCATCCAAAGAGTGATGTCATCGGCGTAGAGTGAAAACTTGAGATCGGGAATAGACCGCAATGCTTGCGCAATCGGCATCATAGAAAGATTAAAAAGAAAAGGGGACAGCACTGAGCCTTGGGGCGTGCCGTAGCTACCTAAAGCGTATGAAAGGGATTGCTCTGTGCCTATGTGTATCGTTGCGGTACGGTTGGATAGGAAGGTAGATATGTAGTCATATGTCTTTCCGCCAACCCCAATGAGATTAAGCTCTCGGAGGATGGCGGAATGTGAAACGTTATTGAAAGCTCCGTGGAGGTCCAGACTGAGAATTGCTTGCGTATCTAGACTGCTATTAGGTGTAATGATGTCATGCCTCATTCGAAGCATATCTTGGCATGACAGAGATTTTCGAAAACCTACCATTTCTGATGGATAAAGATTGTTGTCCTCCATGTATTTACTAAGTTGGTTGAGGATGACGTGTTCGAGTGTTTTACCTAGACAAGAGGTTAGTGATATAGGCCTGAGATTAGAAATGTTGAGTGGTTTGTTTGGCTTTGGGATAAAGATTACCCTGGCATCTTTCCACGAACTAGGGAGGGTGCCTGTGTCAAAGCAGTGATTGAAGTACGCCGTGATGGCTGTGACAGAGTTGTCGTCTAAATTGCGGAGTATTTTATTGTTAATAAGGTCGGGGCCTGGTGCTGACATTGTGCGCAGGGTGGCGAGGGCATGGCGAACCTCTGCTTCCGTGATAGCGGCGCTAAGTAGCTCGTTGGGTTCGCCAGTATATTTTGGCATGTCATACTTCTGAGCGGGAGGCAGATGTTTATGGCGGAGGTCGTCGAAGAATCCGTTGAGATTGTTTTTGTGTGCATGTAGCAGTTTGTTTATGCTATGGTTGTGGCGTGTGCGCGATGTGGTAGGGTCTAATAAGTGTCGCAAGAGTTGCCATGTGCGCTTGTTATCGAGGTTGTCATGCATGCTTTCACATACCTGGCCCCACTGCTGGCAGGCCAGTTGTGTGGCGTACTCCTGGATCTGAAGGTCTAATTTGGCAATTCTGAGTCTTAGTTTTCGGTTGAACCGTTGCCTCTTCCACCGTTTGAGAAGAGACTCTTTAAGCTTCGAATCAACCGTAGTGAGAGCGGTTTCGGGGGCCAGAGTGGTAGTGTGCATCTGGGCGTCTGAGTGTAGCTGCTGAACCCATTCTGAAATGTCTTGAATGTTTGTGGGAGCTGATATCTGGCGGGCCTCTCGAAAATTGTCCCAATTGGTAAGGCTGAGGCGTTTGGGTGCAAAGGGTTTGTGTTTGAATTGTAGTGTGATGGTAATGATGTAGTCTGCTTTGACGGGTAGCTCATGCTACAAGAACGATGTACTGCGCTACGTGCTCGCGCCAGTATATACGGATGTCCCTTGTTTTGTAAATAAGTATGCCTCTCCTATGTAGATAAACTCCCTGTTCCGCTCCTCAATCCTCTCTACCTCGTACTCATCACGAAAAAAGCAACCCTCGTCAATAAGACTCGGACGACGTCGAGGGCCGTGTTATGTGATGTGAGCCACCTCTTACGAGACGCACTGGCGGGGTTCACCAGAGAGTGACCCCATCAGCTGACGCCAGACTGCGAGGCCGTGACACTCAAATACTTCAATATATATGGATGAGAAGCGCAAGTTCGTGGTTATCTATTGTGTATTAGGGCAAATAAACGGAAGTTGGCCGTGAACTTGTGCTTCTCATGTTGCTAGACACGCTTGGCCGAGTGAAACATGTATAATGCATGTGAAGAAAGGGAACCGAAGGGCCCAATTTTATTAATTATATCATAAGAAGTCAGGAAACAAAGACGACAAGGACAACAAGGGGAAATTACTTGTACTTACTAAAACTGAATTAAAGGAATGTTAAATCAATGGAAATGAAAGTGGGTGAATAAATTGGCTGCGGCTTAGCTCAGCTAACCCTGGATAGGGAAAGCGAAAGCATGGTTTATCCTGGTTAAGTCTTGGTTTAACTTGGTTAACCTTTCATTTAGGTGTCATTATTATACTTAGGTCAACAATGATCATTAAGCCAGGTATGACGGCTGTGCCCAAGTCGGTGTCTAGACATGACTATGATTAGTCTTAGGTAGACACACATCGTTCGACGATGCGACGCCTGTTGTGCCACAAGTGCTAGACATGCGCAAGACGCCGGTCTTGCGCATGTCTTTGCATGTCTGCAGTCTTTGCATGCAGTCTTTGCATGTCTAGCACTTGCGAAAAGCGCAAGTGCTAGACATGCAAAGAGACGCCGGGAACATGCGCAGCGTCGAAGCACAAACGGACAGGGCGCGAACGCGGTCGGTACATTGATCTCGACGGTGCGACACCTGTTGCATTCCGGACCCTCTCCAGTGAAGTACTAGTTCGCTGGGCGATATCCGCGGGGTGTTCGGACGCCGCCTGGTGACGACGGCTCAAAGCCTCCCGCTCCCGAGCAGTACTCATAAGTGCAGTATCGGGGCGCAGGTTATACATGAACGCCGAGTTGGGCTGGCTGCACGGCAGCGCTAATTTCGCATTGAGGTGTTCTTTCACAACAGCAAGCCAGTGCTGCCGTGAAAACACCTTTAGAGTGAAGTTCTCCGCGATCAGCGTTTGCGCAGATGTGGGGAACATAGCCGCTGGTCCGAAGACACGAACTGGACGGTTTGTGCATCCGCCAGTGAGGACTGTTTTTACAACGATTTGGGCATTGCTTTCAGTTGCGCGTACATTTTCGACCGCCGTGTTGTGATACGGGACGCTGCTTATGCAGGAAAAAGAAAAATGTATATTCGTTCGTTTCGAATGCTTCGAAAACGTCCAGTACTGAAATTCAAGCCGTAGCGACTATCTAGCAGCAGAATATGCAATCGAATGCACGAAAATATCGAATATTCACGCAAGTTTACCTTAATCACATCTGTGGCGGTAGTTCACAGATAAGCCTATCTGTCACATGTGGGCTGCTGTCCCCAGCGGAGAGAGGGCCATCGCGGAAGGCGAGCGGCGAACCTTTTCTCCCACCACCAGAGGCCTTTGCCGCAGACACGCCACATAGGAAGAAGGTGCTAGGAGAAAAAGAGCGCTGTCATTATGCAGAGCTAAAACCCATCGCTTAAACATTCATACGAACCATGCTCCACGCTAGATGGCACGATTATCTCGACGAACTACAAGTACAGTTGTTGGCGGCGAGGACGAACGCAACCCGCGTATCGGTATCGCGACAGCACGCGTCCTCTGCACAGCAAGCTTTGTATCGGCAGTGAATTATGATAATTTACTGCCAGTAATCATTATGGTATGAAAACATGAATGCGTGAATAATTACTACAGTATGAAAACACATATACAACGAACAGATGATGATGTAGGGAGGAAGCGGGACGACAAATACCGCCAGAAGGGGAACAAAGCCGTTCAAAAAGGAGGACGCAGAAGCGTAAATCGAAGATAAAGGAATAAAAGGGAAGGAATGATAAAAAGAAACAAGAAGATGACAGGTCACAGGGAAGAAATGACGCAACGACAAAGAATACAGGGCGCTAGTACGAACACACGAGAAACAGAAAACACGCGAGAACAGAACAAAACTCGCAGGTCACGCAAATTAGGAGTGCACACGGAAAAAAATTAAATAGGAAATGAGCCTTGTTCGGGCTGGAAATGTACTACAAACGGCAAGGCATGCGAGTTCGTTGGAGAAAAGTTTCACCTCAAGAACGGGTGAAAGGGTCAAATCAAGCTTTTCAAGCTTTTCACTTTAAAACTGAGTTACATGACTGCCTTCCAAGCCTACGTATATCTCATAGTATAAGACGCTTTCAAAATAAAATACTTCGAGTAGGGCTTAACAGCTCAGAGACACAAAACGAAGTTTACATCACTTCAGAGCTGCAATAACAGCCTGGATTCTGCACTACGGCTTACACATTTTCCGTGATGTGGCTGTAGTTCTCCTAGCTCATCATTCTTATTTCGCTTGGAAAATTACTTTTTTGTCATAGCAGGAAGCATCTCTTAAATCCTCTGCCATACATAATTTGAGAGAAACCTCCGAGACCATCGGCTCAACTACTCTATTGCAGGTCCTGAACTTGTCCAATTTACCTCTTCCATGACGCGCTCTTCATTTTTCCGGAATGTGATTGCGCCATCACAACGTATGAAACAAGTTGCTCGAACGTCACAAAGAATTGCTTTAATCTGACATTTTTTTTTTCAATTTCGAAAGCGTTCTTGATTCACTAACACCACGTCTTCGCAAAAGAAGCTCACAAGGTTCACAGAGGCCATGGTTCTTGATCGGGTTTGTTGCAGCGTAGCCTGCAACCCTTTCTACGGTTTCTTGCGATTATGGAGCAAAAATTACTTTTTCCTTCCGGCTTGTGAATAGAGTCAATCTTATTCAATAAGTTCTGTTTTGAAGATAAGAATTGTACCAGCTGCACAGATCCGTCTAAGCAGTGCAACCCGTACTTACATTGCTTGAATACTTGAGCAAGCATAATTCTTTGGCGCATCGTGCCCGTGCCTTAACTCGCTTCGCAATATTTTCTTCAAGTGAAAGTGAAAGTGACTCATTTCATGCTGAAAAAGCTTTTCCATAGCGTCCCAGGAAAGCCGGCTCAAAACTAAAATCTTCACTTCTTTCTTTTTTATATGTACAGCTTTCGAAGGCTCTGAGCAGTGCTCGTAGTGACATAATGGTACCATTATGTATGAAAATGTCCTCAAGTTACATTCAGCCGTCAGTTATTTATTATTTTTAATTTTCCGAATACTTCAGGGAACGATACAGAGAATACTTGGGCAGCCTGTTCTTTCAGAAGGCTTACATCATTAGGCACCTTGGTTGGTATTCTCGAAGTTACTCGCCGTGGTTGCTTTGTGGCTATGGCGTTGCGCTGCTAAGCACGAGGTCGCGGGCCCGAATCCCGGTCGCGGCGGCCGCATTTCGATGGGGGCGAACTGCGGAAACGCCCGTGCATCGGGTGCACGTTAACGATCGCCAGATGGCAAAAACTAACCCGGAGTCCCCCACTACGGCGTGCTTCAAAATCATATCGTGGTTGTGGCACCTAAAGCCTCAGAATTTTTTTCTATAAGTTAAAGGAGAAAGCCACTTCAACACCTTGTAAATGAACCATGCAGTTGTGAGCAGTTCCTCATCCACCATCTTTAGCTTAACTAACCACTTCAACGTTAAACCAACCCTGGGATTGAACAGGGCGGGCGTGGTGCTGACATCTTTTTTTTTTTTTGTTTCGAAGTGGTTGGGCTAGAGGTGCTTCAGGTTAAAGCGTGGAGCTAGCCTGGGGCTGTTTGTCTGATTACGATGCGGTAACTCGTTCTCATCTACAATTTCTTTATACTCCATTGTGGCCAAATTTTGAGCGGATGCTAAAATTTGCTCCGTATAAAATATTAGCATATGTTGCGTTTCTTTTAATCCTGAGAAGAGGGTTGGTAAATATGGGGAAATACGGCATCCTACCAGCACGAGCGCTACTTCTGCCATCTGTCGGTAGCTCCATCACCTGTACAGCTCCCAGGTTGTCGCAGGGAACGTGAAGTGGCGCTGTAGGCGGGCTCAGCGAAAGAAAATGAACTTTTTTTATATGGTGCGAAGGAAAAGACGCAAATTAAAAAAAAAGGAAGTGTAATTGAAGCCTTAGATCCTTTTTTTCCCCTCTCGAACATCCCCATAATAACCTGCTCTTTCCAGCAGTGGGACCTTGCCGCCATAGTGTTCTACATATGCATCAGGAATTTTTTAGCCGGCCCTCTGCCTAAATGAAACGATGGTAATGTTGAGCGACTATTCTGGAAACAGAATACTTCTCACATTCTTCTCTTAGGTGAGCAGAATTAAACTGATAAGGAGCAGGTGGGTAAGAGATTTTCCCTGTTTTTAAATTATTTCTAGGGTCCCGCAATTTCATTGCACTTGCCTTGAATGAACAAACGAATTACTATGGCCAGCGGATTTTTCAATGTTCTCCAATATATCAGATTCGGACGTTATGCTTCGTCTGTTTCTATTGATTGTTTCGATTTTTCTGTGCTCTGTAATATAAATACAACATTAGCGAACGTACTCAAAGGCCACAGATTAAGCATGAGCAACACTCGCAAGCTCCGTGCACATCACTCCATCAATATACGAGGGGAGATCAAAAAAGATTTGCAACTTGGCTATAACGAAATATCTGACAGTGATCTCTCTCTCTACTTTTTGTTTAGTTCACCTCTGCAGCCTAGCAAGCCTTCCAGTTCGTTAATTGGTCTGCATCAGTCAGTCAAACGAGGCTTCCCCCGCGATTTCAAGCTCGACTACCGGAGCGTTATCAAATTTTTGTGCAAAGGAAGTTCCACCAAAGAAATACACAGTAGGATGGTGAATGTGTATGACAATGAATGACCTACAGTGACTCAGTGGTTCACTGATTTTAGACCTGGCCGTGTGCATGTGGAAGACGACCCTAGGTCAGGGCGGTCGACCATTTCGACCGATTTGGACCACTCAGCCTCAGCAGAAAGCCTCACCATGAATAATCGCCGCATCAGGGTGTTAGAAGTTGCCGTAGAATTGAACATTTCTTATGGCAGGCCTTTCACTATCATCCATGATGTTTTGGGTATGTTGAAAGACATGGCACCATAGCTGCTACAGAACCTCTCAGCGCAAGATCGACACCACCGCATGCCTTCATCAAGGGAACTGTTGCACCTCTATTCAAACGACGGAGAAGGTTTTCTCACCCGCCTTATGAGTGTGGATGAGACGCGGTTGTATCAGTGGGACCCAGCAACAAAACAGCAGTCTATGCAGTGGAGGCATTCGAGATCCCTTCCCCCGAAAAAATTCAAGACCCAGCGTTCAGGGAGGAAAGTGATGGCGACGTTTTGTGGTTGACGCAAAGGGGATCTTGCTCATTGAGTAACTTTAAAACAGTAGGACAGTTAGAGAAATATACTATGCCAAAGTTCTTCGAAAACTGCGTAAATCCATCGCGGAAAAACGCCGAGGTTTAGCGGCAAGCGGTGTCCTCCTCCTGCACGAAAACGTCCCGGTTCACAGGTCTCATGTGGCCCAGGCTGCCATTCGAGAGTGGTTTCGAACAGCTGGACCACCCACCCTACAGTTCCGACCTGGCCCCGAGTGCCTTTTATTTATTTCCGAATTTGAAGAAACACCTCAAGGGAACGAGGTTTTAACTCGCTTCAAACTGCCGCAGAGGAGTGGCTTGGCAATCACGAAGAAAGTTTTTTTTTGCTGGTATCTAAAGCCTTTCATGTAAATGGGAGAAGTGCATTAGTGCGAGGGGAGATTATGTTAAAAAATATTTTTTTCCAAGGTTTGGCAGTGTTCCTGATACGCGAATTGCAAAATTGTTTCATCATGCCTCGTATTTTGCTGTATTCTTTTGGTGCAAG
Organism: Dermacentor albipictus; assembly: GCF_038994185.2. NCBI lineage: Eukaryota > Metazoa > Arthropoda > Arachnida > Ixodida > Ixodidae > Dermacentor > Dermacentor albipictus. Next base: position 42,050,045 of record NC_091824.1, read on the forward strand.
GACGAACGACTCTGCAACTAAACTAAGCGTATGCCATTCATGACCCTCAGATCTACGACGCATGGTGTTACATATATTTAAGCATCAACTTCTCCTCAAACCGTACGTGGTCCCTTCAGGCAACATTCGTAACTAAGGAAGGTAACTGTGCTTTAGGTTTTCTACGACGTAATGTTCATTTTGCCCCTTCCTCAAGATTACTACTAGCTTATCAAACTTTAATATGACATAAAGTGGAGTGTGCATATGTTTTATGGGATACTCACCAAGACAACCTCCTGGATACCTTAATTTTGAAACCGCGGCGTTCGATTCATCTTCTGTGACTATTCCTATCATTCAAGTGTCACCTCTCTGAAATCACGCGCTAACCTTCCCGATGTGTTATCGCGTCGCAACGTAGCTCGTGCTTGCCCTTTTATTGTAGATATATTGATCATGGCACATTTCGAACCTTTGCCTTTACAGTAGCCCGTCATCCTTCACGTCGCCTCAACGATTTAAAACCGGTATACTCTCTTCATCGTATGCTTCTGCACACCATTCATCATTCTTCGTGTGGACTCCAATGGATTGAACTGGTCATCCGAGCGAAGCTTTGCACCACTCCATCGCTTCCGAATTCAAAGAAAGCATTGGAACCATTCGTCACAAATAATTGCGCCCACCCTTCATCTGAAACTCTTCAATTGCATGGGGTTCTTGATGTATTGAAAATAAATAAATAAATCTAAATAACGAGCGATTCAATTCTTTACAATAAGTTCAGCAAGAGAGCACGACCTTGGTGCTGAAGACGATGGCGTTAAGAAGTTGCATGTTGTTCTGCCTTTCTCTTTTAAATAATCTGTAAACACATTTCTCCGTTTGCCTTCTCTTCGCGCTACAATGTTTGGGTGGATCTGCTGGGTAGATCGGAAGTATGACGGAGCTCTGAATCGGACGTAGCCTGGCCACTACCACTATGCCGGTTGACAGAGAGGCTGCAGCAACGGTGGTCACAATGCTTACCACGCTGGGGACGGTAATCTTGTCTCAACCTCGCGGCCCCAGGCCGTTTACGGAAACCGACGAGCTTGATGTCGAAGATTGGCTCCACATGTATGAGCATGTGAGCACAAGAAACGGCCGGACGGGACCCTTACGTTAACCAAGGTGATTGTTCACTTGTATGAAACGGTGAGGGCCTGGCTTGAGACCAACGCCGGTGCTATGACCTATGCAAGAAACAACTTCGCGACCCTGTTCTGTTCGGGAGACTGTTGGACGACAACGAGCCGTGGAGAAGCAGCTTGTGACGCGCGTCCAGTCGCCAATTGAATCGTACGGGACGTATATTCAAGACATTCTTGCTCTTTGTCACAAGGTGGACGAGTCACAAGGTGGCCAGAAAAAAAAAACGTGAACCACGTATTTATTAGCATATCAGACGACGCAGTTAACGTTACCACCGATAAGAACATTACCAGCAGGGATACTATGAATAAATTTCGAAGGTTTGCAAAAGTAAAAAAAAAAAGGAGCCGACAGATTTCACGCCCTATGGGAATCGATGCTATACGAAGTAGTGTGCGGGGAGCCTACAAAGTTAACGAAACGACCATGAGAGCACCAAGACGTAGGTGGCTGTTCCATGACCTACATCACACGTGCCATGGATTTGTCATCACCGATCATTTATATTCGTCATACGCTCTTGTCATACTATGCCGGCACATATCAAGTTAACGAAAAGACATTGAGAGCACCAAGACGTAGGCGGCCAGATAGATAGATAGATAGATAGATAGATAGATAGATAGATAGATAGATAGATAGATAGATAGATAGATAGATAGATAGATAGATAGATAGATAGATAGATAGATAGAAAGATAGATAGATAGACAGACAGACAGATAGATAAACACTGTGAAAGTTGAAAATGTTCGCCATGAAATAGCTCCCATTTAAAAAAATTTAAATTTACCGCGAGACGCATTATGAGGTCAGAAATTTAGGGGAAAAATGTTCGCGTTAGATTGCTGCACATATAGTATATCAAACCAGAAACGTTGCTCGCAAGAACGCATACTTAACTGCTATTCCCGGCGATGCACTGGCTCCTCTTTTAAGAAACGACGGTTATTGCAATTTTATTTATGGTTAATGCCATAGGTTTCTTTTTTGCTATACACTTTCACTTTTATCTTGCCCTAATGATGACTCCTTGAATTTCTTCGCGTTGGCATGGGTGTCTGAGCATGCGAGCTTAACTCGTGCGTTTTGAGATCCGTGTCTTGTAGCAAACACTTCGATGGGCAACGCGGCCAATCGGTACGAAAGGTACTACGTGGGAATGAGGAGGCACTAATGTTCCTCGGAAATTTGGAGCTTGTCCGGGTATGCAAGTATTACAGGTCATGATGCCGCACAAGCTGAAATCAATATATAAGGTGAAGATCACCTGTAGACATTGATGAAGTGAAACTCGTATCACATGCTCCTCTCTAACATGTGAGAAATTGATTTGAACTCCCTGCAGTGAACAGGTGTGCTTGGCACCACAGATGAGCTTATAGCCCAACCTCTCAATAAAGACTTCTTCTAGAAGGCTTACACATAACGAAGACAAAAAGACGCTTACCTGTGACTTTGATGAAAAGCGGCCACGGCGGCCGCATTTCGATGGGGACGAAATGTGAAAACACCCGTGTACTTAGATTTATGTGCACGTTAAAGAACTCCAGGTGAACAAAATTTCCGGAGTCCTCCACTACGGCGTGCCTCATAATCAGAAAGTGGTTTTGGCACGTAAAAACCCATAATTCAATTTACTTTGACGTTTTGTGAAATTGATGCAGAGTACCTTGAAAAGCAAGTAAATGATCAGCGACCTATACGTGCTCACTTAATTAAACAATCTAATTCAGGACTAAAATGATCGGCGTGTATGATTTCACTAGATCTTTCATGTTCATTTTTGTTTCTTCATTTTTTTATACGTAGCGATTAGAAAGAATAAACTTTATCTTTATTAGATTAAGCTATCTTCGTCGTTGAGTCGAGCCCTTCGTCCAGACCCCACTGTCTCGCACCCCATCATTTGCTCATTGAATCAGCCGTCGCTGGTCTTGCGGGCTTGAGTTGGTTTGGGCAATCTCCCTGGAGTAAATTGTGGGTAGAGGAGTTGTGGTGTATCGAGAAGGTTTTCGTGATTTCCAGGGTGGTGTAGAAGAGTGCAGGCTTTGCACCATAGGTGCAGGTGCAGTAGTATTGTGTGGTGTGGATGAAAAGAGGGGTTCATAGAATCTTGAAGCAAGTGGTTTGCTGTTCAAAGAATTTAGTGACTCTGATAAATGTTTTATTTCACTGTGGATGCGTACATGGTAAAAGAAGGAAGCTTGCCGCCAGAAGGCGAATCATTTTTCGCTTTGCGGTCTATGGTTACCTAACTTTCATGAAATGTTTTCATGTTATAAAAGCGAGCATGAATTGAGAATAGCATGAGCTCAGTGAAAAGCGTTTAAGCCGGACACAGTTTGTGGGTCTGAAGTGGAGAGCCCCATTCACAGCAGAAGAAGCAAGAAGCATGAATGATTACCAACATATTTTATTAAGCAGTAAACCTTGAAGTCGTAACGCAGATACTGACAATAATTAACACCAAACAACACTATCATATTTACTAGAACTTCACCAGAACAAAGTGGGTCCCTCATTGGCAATCTTCACTCGTAACACGGTCACGGAAACAAGGTATGAAGACATGTGCACTTTGGAGATGTGTGTATATAGGCCTTTTCAAATAAAAATAAAAAGGGAACGTAACAAAGCAGGTTCAAAACTTTCTTTTTCTTTTTAACGCCAAGTAGACATAGTACCTAAAATCTGCATCAACCCGTCTCTGCGGGCCACAACCTATGTGAAAAGTATATTGGCCGCACCGCAGCAGACTTTGTCCCTGCTCTAATATTCATATTCACATGCAGAAAAGCGCGCCTGAACTTGAAGCTCCCCCTGCAGTGGATGTGGGAACGACTTCAAGTCGGGAGGGAGGATGGATCCCTCGCTCCTGTGCAGTCGATAAGAAGCGCGTGGCCCAAGAGCATCGATGAACATGCAGGCTTTTTATGACATTTTAACTGAACCAACGCATTGCCGATGAATAGATACTCGTCAAATTGCATCGCACAGTCTCACAGAGGAGCCACACCGTAAGCTTTATAGTAGAACTTCCGGTCCCGCACACCATTGCCCGCATACTTTTCACAAATGCTGTACACGCGTATACATGAGTGTTTTCTCTAAACCTTCATGCCTGATGAAGCCCGATAGTTCGTCTTGAAAGAATAAATCCATGGGCCTGGCGAAGGGTGTGACTTACGGAAAAATATCTACTGTATACAGTCCGTACAATCAAGTTAACGCAAGTTCAAAACCGTTACAAAACACACAAAGCAGTACGAAGGCGCTCAGCAATTTAATATCGCTCCGTTTTGCAAGTACCATAACGAATGAACTCTCAGCATAGCGCTAGCGTTTATGGTTACCATCCCGGGCACATGCCAGCCTCCGGCGCATTAGCAAAGTGCACTGTGCCCCCTAGTTGCACGTGCAGTTTGCGTTAAAGCGCAAGACAGCGGGGTGGTGCCCGTAGTGGCAGCGGTTACACTCTAAAAAAAATGGTCTTCACCCCTTGGGGTGTATTATTGCCACACAACAATAATCGTCATCTGTCTTGCCCGCATTTCCTTTCTTGAAAACGCCGCGCTCGTTGCTTTCCTGTCGAGAATACTCTGCCATGTTGATAACGCGCATGCCGTTCGTGACTTCGAAGTACGGGGTTCGCAGCTTTAAAGAAAGAAAATGCGGGCAAGACAGATGACCATTATTGTTGTGTGGCAAATATACACCCCAAAGGGTGCAACTGTTTTTAGAGCGTAGCCTTAGTGCTATGCAATTGTGACAACACGGGCAGATTGAAAATGGAAACTTCTGCTGACTAGAGGTAAACTATGGCTCACCTTCAGAGCTGCACCAGCGTTTCTGAAAAGCGATATATCTGATTGCCGACAGGAAGAAAACTGGTCCATTTGTCGAACGCTCGCCGTTGGAGTCATGCTGTGCCCGTGTTCATTTCCAGGTGTCAAAGGAACTTGCTTTTCTGATTGCACTCTCCAAACTGTCAGCTACAGCCTTTGGTTCGTCACTGGCCAATTATAGCTTTCAAAGTGAACTCCTCTTGGCGTACATGTCCCAAGAAAACTGCGGGGCTTTACTCGAAATTACTTGAGCAATATTACACGCTTTTCCGCACATGCGCCTAATGCGCTATGGACATGTTCATAGCAAACAACATCAATCTAAGTGCGTCATTATTTCAGCCCCTATAACGTTTCTTGTGCCCAACTTAAAGGAAACCTATAACGATATCGACAATATTGTACAAACGTGCCAAGTTATTAGGGTTGGCCCTTCTGATCATTACATGACGCATCAAAGTGCTCCGTGTAAAGGCGCGCTCACACTAGCGGGAGACTTCCCGCAGCGGCACAGCGTAAACGACGCCGCTGCGTCGCAGCTGCTCGGAATGACGATCACACTGCGCGCGTTTTCTCGCTGCGGTTCTTGGAATGTAGAGAGAGGAGGCGTTGAGGGAGGACCCTAACGAGGCAGGAACACACAGGACAGCGCGCCGAGCAACAGCCGAGTGTCCCGCAGCACGCGCGCAGCCTCCTGCTTCCGCCGACGGGGTCACTGAACTGGGACCGACGTCACGGTTCACGGTCGGCCCCCATTGGCTGTTCTCGTCAGCGGCACGGCAAAAATAGGTACCCGACCCATCGCTCTGCGGGACGGCAGAGCAGCCTGTCTGCGGGAGAAAAACCGGTTTGTGCGGGAAGCGGCGTGCGGGAAACGTTCTGCGTTGCGCGCTTTCCCGCTAGTGTGAGCGCGCCTTAAAGCGTGTAATTTATGATAGGGTTTTAAAAACGTACGTCGCTGCGGATCACAGCAGGCCACTACACTGAGTTTTCTGTCGCCCCTGACCAGGTGACACGAGGTTACCATATGACGCTACTAGGGAAAGCTATCCGATTGGCTGCCGAGGGCGCACCATCGATAATTTTCTAACTTTATGGCGAACAAATGTTGTTCGTTATAGTTGGAATGTTAGTTCATTGGCTTTTATAGGAAAGAAAGCAAAAGAAAGAGAATGCACAAGGACAGTTTATCACTACATTCAACACTTCCGGCACGCTGAAAGTGTCGTCCGGCATCACTTTACGCCGGAGGATTTCTGCCACTTCGCGCGTCCTGTGTTCAGGTAAACGCAAGCGCAAGCGGACTGGGCCTGGCCGTTTTCAGGTTAAGCCTAGGCGCAAACGTGAACGGTCTGCACGGTGCAGCTACCTGGTGGCACAGAGCTCAACGAAACACAGAACTAATATAGCACTTACGAAACGTATTCTACTCTGCTGTTGGTGCAAATTTTTGGCAGTAGTGTAATCGTGGGCACGTTGTCTTTTGTAATTGTTTAAAATTACATTAGAGCAATATCAGCTATCCATTTGGTTGATTAACCTCTGCGCCACCAGGTGGCTGGACCGTGCAAACCGATCAGGCTGCTCACATAAGTCTACGCTAAAACTCTTTCATCACATGGAGGGGCTTTAGTTTATGGAGGGGCTTTAGCAATGGAGGGGCTTTAGTTTACGCCTCCACCCATCCGTCGAAACGCCAAGCTCGCCTGTGGTTACCGGGATACCGGACATGCTAAGCTCGCAACGCACGCTGCTTCGATAGCTCTCGCTCGGGATCAACTTCTAGGAGGCTGGCGGAGAGGTTGGAGAGGCTTCGCGCGCTGGCTCCAAGACAACCGGAAGTAGACGACACGGCGTCCCATCATGACGCAGAGCCAGTAAAGGCGGAGCTTAGCCCCGATCACTTGGCGAATGAGTTGAGAAGAAAATGCATGGCTATGGAGGACGGTAATTTGTAACCGTAAGGAGCATTCTTAATATTAGACGCTTCGCACAAATTGTGGAGCGAATCATTTACTGTAATTGTAGCCTACGCGTCGACAAAATTTGTCCGGACCGTTCCGGGGACCCTTTAGCAACGTCACCTGCTGCCTGACATCTACGGAAACAAGGCAAGCCCGACAACTACCTTCGATGGCTTGGACGTCCAGAAAGAATGACAGTCGCTGGTATAAATGAGGCGCATACACTTCTTCATTTTGTTCAAATAAACATACTCTTACCTGGCTCCCTTGCGATTCAGTAACCACTCTCATACTTCAGTGGTTACGTGGCTCGGATTAGTTGATTGAGCCAGATCGAAATAAACTAATGAGACAGGAGTGTCATAGAGGAGAGAACAGTCCACTCACCTCTCCAACCTTTCAGATTATTTGTGTCGCTAATGTTAACGAATAAACCCGTGGTTCAGGGTAATAACTCCAAGTCAGATTTTAGTCCCTCCAAAGGCGTCCTCGAATGTGACACGCAAGAGCTAATCTTAGAAAAACATAGTTGTTTATCGCACTTAGAAGTAGAGAGACAAAGAGGTTTCTCCTGAATACAATGACGCACTGACGCACTGAATACAATGACGCACTGAAGTATGACTGGAGGTTTCTGGCTACTCTATTAGCACTACTTCGACGATGTTCACAAAATGCGCCAAGGGTTTTCCACGTGAGTGATAGACACCCAGAATATTCACAATTCACCTAACTCATAGCTACTACGAACATCACGATCAAAAAGGAAAGAGAAACAAGGAAAGCTTACAAAAAACGTCCGTAATTATTGCAGGCGTTGGTTAGGTGCAAGGGGGCTGGTTGAAAAATACATGAACATGGCGTTATCTTTACCCCAGTATCCTTTCCAACAGTTCAAGAATGTCTTCAACGTCTCAATAAACTTGTGATACGCATTAACAGTGTATAGATACATTGTAAAAATATTGTCAAAATATTATTTAAGAACGCCAGTAAGCTTAAGCTGTGACCGCTAACAAAGCCACTGCTCGGACTGCAGGTCATCGCGAGCCGTAGCTAAAATATACAACGGTCCCAATAATAAGTGACGCATAAATACACTTTAACCATAATATTGGTAGCATTTACACTCTTCCAATAACGCTTGGATCCAGAGGCGCTATAACATGAAGCTATTCCAATGTGTTTGTATTCTATTTCTGCCATAAGCCCTCCACGATTGGTGAAACATTGTAGTGCCGCGCCCACTTCGCCTGTCTCTCACGCGACACCACAAAAACTACGAGAGCTCCCCATCTCACATGACGCGTGCAGGCTGTTTATACGTGATGTGGTCGAACAAAAGAAAGATAAGAGCCCTTTCCGATTTTACGCATTTTATTTGGCCATCAGCCCCTCGCTATTGCTCAAATTTTTTCTGGTTGCACCAAACTCGCCTGTATGTCACGTTATGTGACAGCACCGTGATAACTCACCACGCCAAAGTGACGTGCACGCAGTAAAGAGGCACTGATATGCCGAAGAAAAATATTTTTTTTGGAATAGCCAGAAACTGCGCCGTGCCGAAAGGAAATAAAGATGGCTGCTGGCCGATCGTTCATGCACTGGCTACTCGGTGATACCGGCGAGAATGGATTTCTTTACGCATGTTTTTTTTCCCGTATCAGCATAGCGTTATCGAGCCTTCTAAGCACATATACGACACTGCTCTGCCAACACTTCTTCGCTCAGGATCCGCTTTAGCGGCATTTTCGACTGCCCGTTGCACGCCACCGCAAATTTTCAACCGCCCATGGTATGCTAAGCAAGAAGTGGACCAATCGCAGACGATGAAACTACTCCCCTCACCCGGTTATTTGCTTGGGCTGATAGTTCGACCCCACTGAAAGCATCTCCAGTTCTGCTCGCTCCTCGGCTCTTGCCAGCATAAAACTTGTCAAGGCACCCAATGTTATTTGCTTTGAAAGCAAACAGACATGTCCTACTATGCAGGAGGAGAGAGTTTGATTGGGCGGTTCAAACAACATTTTGGCTCACCGCCCGGTCTTCGCATCGGCGGTTGGGTAGATTTTCCGGGAGTATGTGGGAATAAAATCAGAATGCAATAGCTTGAATTTATACGGCCCCGGTTCTGCAAAAGACTGACGGCACAGAGCCGGTACACATGTCGGCACACATCAAAAATAATTTGGCATGTAAGAGCGATTCAAACAGGAACCGCCCATGTCTGGGTCAAAATAGTTTAGCGAAAGTTGTCTGAAATGGCTAAAGTTTTTTGATGGAGAAGATGCTCTGTATTCTTACTGCCTATTAATCCTCTGCACGAATGCCCATGTGCGTCACATGGCTAAGAATAAAATTAGCAATTTATCGCTTGGTGCCGCTGACACCTGAGTGAAAGCACTGTCATGAAATTCAACTATTAACGGCCAAACGCAAATGTGAGCTAGCCTTGGACGTCACCAGCAAACAGCTTTAATGGGAGGAGCAATACGTCTAGGTTTTTATGTCAGTGCTAACAATTCTGACAACTTAATCTAGATAATGCTTTTTTGACCACTAAACACTAACTACTCTGAAATCTAGGCTTGTTGCGTCCAGCGTCAGACATACTACTCGCGGAAAAAAAAGAAACAAGAACGCATGTAGCGCATTTGCAAGGTGCCTTATGAAAACAAGTTTTAAGCATTGTAGTACGTACAAAATGACCTGTCACCTTTGTACTATTTCGATAAGGTCACGGCCCACTTACGATGACAGTACTCTGTGCCAGTTGTGGTAATTGCTGGACTTCTCCAACAACAAACTTCTAGACAAATAATGCGGCCCTTACATTCATTTTCACTAGTGTTTCTTTCATTCCGACCATCTGGATATGTGGCCACCGCCGTCGACATTTTCGCGCCTGCCTTTCTAACAACGAAGAGCGAGTAACACACTAACATTAATAGTTATCTGAAATTAATTTATATTCAGATTGCGCGCCCTGTGGGAATGGATTTTTCGCAAAGCATTTTGCAACGAGCTGGTTATTCAGCATATTTACCAGATGGAGCAACGTGTTTCCGACGACAGCGCCAAGACGACCGAGACGAGAAGGGCATGGCAACAGATTATTTTGTGCTTCAGCAAACAAACGTTTAGAGTCTGTTCGATTACAACCTCGGCTGATCTCGAAGGTGGCACAATATCGCACTGCGCCTGCAAGAAGAGGACGAGAAATTGTGCACCGATTTCGAAGGCTATCAAACCGAACACAGCATCTCAAGCGCTAGTGGCTCCGAAGGAAGAATGAGAGAAACTGACATGCTCGAGCTTTTATAGACAACTTTTTAATATGCGACGTGACGCACGCGAATGGCAGCGGCCGAAAATCTATGGTCGAATTGAAAGCACCGCACGCGCACGTGGCATGTGAGAGACGCGCGCGAATGACAGCGGCTGAAAGGGTATGGTCTAATTGAAAGCGCCGCACGTGCACGTGCTCTCGCTCGGGGTAAGCTACGTGACGCACGCGAATGTCAGCGGCCGATGATCTATGGTTGAATTGAAAACGCCGCACGCGCACGCGCTCGGAGTATGCTGCGTGACCCGTGCGAATGACAGTGGCCGAAAGTCCATGGCCTAATTGAAAACGCTGCACTCTCTCGTGGCACGCGACGTGACGCACGTGAATGACAGAGGCCAAAAGTCTACGGTCAAATTGAAAGCGCCGCACGTGCACGTGCTCTCGCTCGGGGTACGTTACGTGACGCATGCGAATTACAGCGGCCGAAAATCTATGGTCGAATCGAAAACGCCGCACTCGCACGTGGCACGCGACGTGACGCACGTGAATGACAGAGACCAAAAGTCTACGGTCAAATTGAAAGCGCTGCACGTGCATGTGCTCTCGCTCGAGGTATGCTATGTGACGCAAGCGAATGACAGCGGCCGAAAATCTACGGTCGAATTGAAAGCGCCGCACGTGCACGTGCTCTCGCTCGGGGTACGCTACGTGACGCACGCGAATGTCGGCGGCTGAAAATCTATGGTCGAATTGAAAGTCCCGCACGCGAACGTGGCATGCGAGTGACGCACGCGAATGACAGCGGCTGAAAGCTTGTGGTCTAATTGAAAGCGCCGCACGTGCACGTGCTCTCGCTCGGGGTAAGCTACGTGACGCACGCGAAAGACGGCGGCCGATGATCTATGGTCGAATTGAAAGCGCCGCACTACTCGTGGCCCGCGACGTTACGCACGTGAATGACAGAGGCCAAAAGTCTACGGTGAGATTGAAAGCGCCGCACGTGCACGTGCTCTCGCTCGGGGTACGCTACGTGACGCACGCGAATGACAGCGGCCGAAAATCTATGGTCGAATTGAAAGCGGCGCACTCGCTCGGGGCACGCGACGTGACGCACGTGAATGACAGAGACCAAAAGTCTACGGTGAAATTGAAAGCGCCGCACGTGCATGTGCTCTCGCTCGGGGTATGCTATGTGACGCAAGCGAATGACAGCGGCCGAAAATCTACGGTCGAATTGAAAGCGCCGCACGTGCACGTGCTCTCGCTCGGGCTACGCCACGTGACGCACGCGAATGGCAGCGGCCGAAAATCTATGGTCGAATTGAAAGCCCCGCACGCGAACGTGGCATGCGAGTGACGCAGGCGAATGACAGCGGCTGCAAGTTTGTGGTCTAATTGAAAGCGCCGCACGTGCACGTGCTCTCGCTCGGGGTACGCTACGTGACGCACGCGAACGACAGCGGCCGAAAATCTATGGTTGAATTGAAAACGCCGCACTCGCTCGTGGCACGCGAGAGACACGCACGAATGGCAGCGGCTGAAAGGTTATGGTCTAATTGAAAGCGCCGTACGTGCACGTGCTCTCGCTCGGGGTACGCTACGTGACGCACGCGAACGACAGCGGCCGAAAATCTATGGTTGAATTGAAAACGCTGCACTCGCTCGTGGCACGCGAGAGACACGCACGAATGGCAGCGGCTGAAAGGTTATGGTCTAATTGAAAGCGCCGCACGTGCACGTGCTCTCGCTCGGGGTACGCTACGTGACGCACGCGAACGACAGCGGCCGAAAATCTATGGTTGAATTGAAAACGCCGCACTCGCTCGTGGCACGCGAGAGACACGCACGAATGGCAGCGGCTGAAAGGTTATGGTCTAATTGAAAGCGCCGCACGTGCACGTGCTCTCGCTCGGGGTACGCTACGTGACGCACGCGAACGACAGCGGCCGAAAATCTATGGTTGAATTGAAAACGCTGCACTCGCTCGTGGCACGCGAGAGACACGCACGAATGGCAGCGGCTGAAAGGTTATGGTCTAATTGAAAGCGCCGCACATGCACGTGCTCTCGCTCGGCGTACGCTACGTGACGCACGCGAAAGACAGCGGCCGAAAATCTATGGTCGAATTGGTAGCAACGCACGCGCACGTGGCAGGCGAGAGACGCGCGCGAATGACAGCGGCTGAAAGGGTATGGTCTAATTGAAAGCACCGCACGTGCACGTGCTCTCGCTCGGGGTACGCTACGTGACGCACGCGAACGACAGCGGCCGAAAATCTATGGTCAAATTGAAAACTCCGCACTCGCTCGTGGCAGGCGACGTGACGCGCGTGAATGACAGAGGCCGAAAGTCTACGGTCGAATTCAAAACGCCGCACGCACACGTGCTCTTGCTCGGAAAATTCGATGCTACACGCGCGCGTGACACCCTAAAGAGTAATTAGGCGTTGACATGAGAGGATTAGGCGTTCGACTGTGGCGTCGCGATTACAGCACCGAGATGCTGTGCTGATATACGGAGGTTCGAGCTCACCACACTACACGACTACCTAATGGGAAGTATTCTTTGGCTCATTTCAGGCACTTCGCGTTAGGTAAGAAGGCTCCTGCCTCGCATCGTTTCCTGTCCGATAGTGGGACGAAATCTCGGCCCGCAACACAACAGTGCGAAGCTCTAACAACCGTGCGCATACTTCTTTACTGCCTACGACAAGCTACTCTTGGGGACGACTGGCGCGTGCGCCGCGTCACATATGCGGAGTGATGGTTGTTTAGCATTTTCGGAATAAAAAAAAAATCGCCTGTTGCAGGTAACATATTTATAGCCCATCAGCTGGATTATACAGAGAGGCGGTCATTACTCGCACAAGAAATCGAAACACATATTCAACTAATTTTGAAAGATTACTAATTAACTTCCTAATGCATTATTTTACGACATATATGGCAATCTACGAAATGTAGGCGGTGAGTTTACAGAGCACATCCTCTTGGAATGACTTTGCAGAACGGCCCTAGTCTATATATTCGCCATGAAACTCGACGTTAAAATGCACTATGCCACTTACTTTTTCTTTAAATAAAACGCCCTTTGATGCATTGAAGCACAAAAGTAACTGGAATGTCTGCGTATTTCGTACCGCACTTAAGGAAATAATATCTATAGGCCGGTGTCATCCTGGAGTATAACTTCAAGCGGATACGTCTTGCAGTCTCACTGGCTGCGATTCGCAAATCGGAATAATTGCTGTGAGATAATTAGGACGATAATTAGTGAGTTTGAACATGTGTCTCGATTTTTTGTGCAAATAATGTCCGCATCCTTGTATAATTCAGCACAGGGATTGGAATTACATTATCTGTAACAGACGGTTTAAAAGAAATCCGGAAATGTTAAAACTGATCACCCCGTATAGCACGAGCGGTAGCACGGGCTCTTGCGTGCCAGTTTCCATTCGGCCACAACTTTGCCCCTGCGTTTCGCGTGCTTTGAACGTCACGTCCTCGCCAATCGCCCACAAAAGCCACAGCGTGCTACTTCCTCCCATTCTTCCCTGGTGGCACCCAGCACTTTCATATGCTGCGTTAGTCTGGAGCTCTCATTGTCCAGTCTTTTTTTGGTAGCAGAGAACGCTACACAGGCATTGTGCGACAATGTACCCAACCCTTCCGGATATGTTCATTTACCAACAAAACAGGCTGTAGTGTTTATTAGCTGTAGTACGAAAGTAAATAAAGAAATATCATTAGTCATGCTGGTGGCCTCATACTACCGTCGTAGACTAGCTGCTGTAATCGCACGCATGATCGGATCACGCAGCCATACGCAAAACACTTCAGCCCATCTGATAATGCTTTGCAGAACTCCAAACGATTCCGTATGGTGAACTACTTGCCGAACACTCTGAACGATAATAATTTTCGCAGAGTGTAAGACCTATATCAATTTGCCTTCATTGCAAGTGCCCTAAGCGAGGCGAGACCTAAAGCTACCCACTGCGATATGCCTGGAATATGTCAAAGAAAGCTCCGCGTTAAAAATTAAATCCATGTGAGGTAGTCTTACCTTGCGCGTTACAACGTATGTTATAGCTAACTGTATGTGTGGTCTTGCTATATTTATAACCTTTGGTTTCGTTTGGTAATGGTGGGACTAAAGAAGTTCATACTGAAACTTCTGCGTAGAGGATCAAGATAAGAACGCCGCGACACCCTTGTAACTTCGACACGTCAGTGCCATGGAAATTCGGCATGCTCCATTCTCTCGTCCCGCATTGGTCCATTGTACCAAGGCAGTCATTGAGTTGTTCTCACGTGGCTTAAAAAGTGGCACCAACGCAGGCGCCCCGCACGGTAGTGGGATGTGCGGAAACTTCAGAAGACATGCTGTATCGGGCTGAATCATAACTATAACACCATCACTTTAAAGAAAAAATAAAATGTACGAACACTCATGGTTTGCAACACACAGTTCGTGTTGAGTTCTGCTGCTTCTATCCTTGAAAGGGCGGTGCTAACTAGGACTGATGTCCCTTATAGACCACACTAAGGATCTCGGACAGTCGGACATCGATGGGCTCGCGGGTGTCGTAGAGTGTGGGCGCGTCCAATATTATAGCGCATGTGCCGACAATGACGGCTGCCGTGAAGATCCACAGGAACAGCCGGTCCAACACCATGGCGACGTACTTCCAGTCTTCCTTTACCTGAATATGAAGAGGACAATAATAATTTGTTTAAGTGGCGCTCTTGTAGACAAAGTTAATGTAAGGAATGCGCTGCTGGTCACTTTTCTTTAAAGATAAGCAATAACCTTGATGAGCATTATGGGTTGATAGCTCAGTGAAGATTGAGTTCGCGACAGGAAAAGATGTCCAATCACGTGGTGATTAGAATGATGGTTAAGAACACTGCCACTTCCTGTGGAGTTATCTTCCCATGTGCACATCTCTTCATGAGTCAGAAATGAGCGTATTGTCGTATTTGTCACCTTTTGTGAAAAAAAAGGCGTTTTCCGTGCTTTCATTTCTACCAAAGTAAGCCTCCCAACCTGAACAGTAATGTTTCAGTCAAACGCGAAGAAGAGAATGTGGTGAGCTGTTATTGCATCCTCTTGTCACCCTGGTGTCGCCGTATTTAGAGTTAGTTGAACATACGCCCAGATACCACATAAAATACTGGAACATTTGCAGACAGAGGGCTACTATTACATGATGCTGTGGTGACGGTGAAAGTATCACCAGGAGTAGCAACGGTGCATTTATTCATGTGAGTAGATTTACGTGAAAAGTGCAGTTCGTGCGTACTTTCTATTTGACGGTATTTGGGAAATCCCTCATTAGTGTCGGCGTTTATTACGCTCGTACTCTTCATCTGTATAATACTATCATCATCCTACGTTGATCGATCCTCATCTTCAGTTCCGTGTGTGATCATCAGCATCGCGTGTGTGCCTTTGCGGGTACGATAATAGGGTCAAATTAACGTCGCTCCAACAGAGACGTCATACGTGGTGGAGGTTCGGGGTAGGTCAAAGAGGCCAGTTCATGCCTGATGACGGCACGCAAGGCCTTGCCAGAAGGCGGACTGGGGCAAACCGACCACGATGACAAGCTCATTGAGACTTTAACTTAATTACTGTAGCATTATAGACAACGCACATCACTTTTAGCAAGGGGCAGCAATCATGTAATATGAATGATGCACAAGTGAATTTGGACTACACAAGGCTACAAGAACTCGAAAATAGAAAACGATGTGCTTTCTCGCTTCACTTGTTCCTTTCTTTCTTTATTTCCTTAAAGACCCCACACGGGGGTATTACATAAGGGGTGGGATTACAACAATAGTTAAAACAATATTAGTTAAGGTGAGAGAATCGATGACACTTCTTCCGCGAATGCAGATGAACTCGTGATGGCAGCGGTGTCGTAAGGAAGGCCGTTCCAGTCTACAACTGCACCAGACGAAACGAGGACGAAAAAGTAACAGCGCGCGTTTTGAGGCGAGTATCCCTTAATGAATGACCAGTATGACGTGATGTTCGTGCCGGCGGTGAAATGTGATAACTTCCTACCTCTTACTCAACAAGGACCGTTAAACTATATATTAAACAGGACAATCTCTACAGAACAGTCACTATATCACTGAACAGAAAAATATCGAGAGCCGGTGTTGCTTTAGAGAGATCAGAAGCAGCGTGCAGTTATTTCACAGCTGCTTGTATTACAAGCTTACATGTGTATTCGGCGAAATTGAGATAGAAGGAAAAGGGACGTACAAAAATGCGAAAAAAAGGCACACCTCGATGTGATCCTCATATCGACGCGTATGGTCGGCTATGAAGTGCACGGACTCGAGCGCCCGCTGCAGCTCCGGGCAGAAGTGGAGCCTCATGGCTGGTGCACCGCCAACCAGTGGGGAAGGTGGCGACGGGTGGCGGTGCCCCACGGAAGACGGCTGCGTCGCGTACTCCGCGAACGTCTCGCTGGCAGTTCTGCGAAGACCGTGCACCTTGCAGACGATCGGGTCCTCGTCCCGCTGGTACACGCCGTCTTCAAAGCCGGGGCCCGGTGACGCACTCGTCGAGGCGGTGGCGTACGGGTCTCGCGTCGCTTCGGCGCCGTTGCAACTAGGCACCACGAGCTTGAAGAGGGGGTCTTCCTGCTCGGGCCGGGGCATGCGGAGCAGGCGCGGCAGTACCTGGAGGAACACCCTCTTGACCCAGGGGGCCATTCTGTGCGTGGAGGACGTGCGAAAGTGCACGTTGAGCACTACGACGGTGACGCATATGGACAGGGTGACCAGGACCATGGTGAACAGCAGGTACTTGCCCAGCAGCGGTACCACTAGTGACGCAGGCGGGATGATCTCGGCCAGCAGCAGGAAGAAGACGGTGAGAGAGAGGAGGATGGAGATGGAGAGGGCAACTTTCTCGCCGGAGTCGGAAGGTAGGTAGAAGACCAGTACAGTGAGGAACGAGATGCCCATGCAGGGCACGATGAGGTTGACCGTGTAGAAGAGCGTCTTGCGCCGCATGCTTATGTTGAATGTGATGTCGATGTAAGGGTGCTCGCAGCATGTGTAGTATTTCTCGTGTCGCACCGCGGGCACCTCGAGAATGTCCCACTCGACGCTGAGGTAGAACTCCGTCAGGTCTACACCGATTTCCACCAAGCTCTGATTTTGCACCTCGTCCACGTGTCGGAGGTCCACCTGCAATGAATAAGTCAACCTATCGAGGATGTCTATACAATCAATCAATCAATCAATCAATCAATCAATCAATCAATCAATCAATCAATCAATCAATCAATCAATCAATCAATCAATCAATCAATCAATCAATCAATCAATCAATGATCACGCCATCACCAATTAATCAAGTATGCTTGATTAGTCGTGTCTAAAAAATCAATCAGCCAATCACGCTTCTTCGGCTCACTCTACTAAAATTCCCACAGTCTGCGCGCTTTGCCCTGTCCAGTGGCGTAGCTAGGTCGTCCGGCCCCCGGGGCCCATAGGTCTTCTGTCACCTCCCCCCCCCCCGGGTATAGCCGGCGGAAAGAGGGGTGTCTTCAGACGTATATAACAACACCCCCCCCCCCCCCCCCCCGTGGTCCCTTGCACCCGGGGCCCACGGCCCCCCGGCCCCCCCTGTTGCTACGCCACTGGCCCTGTCAGCGCTACAGTGCACGGCAAGCACTGCTGGTATAAACATACTTGTGTTAGGTGTGCCGTTTGTTCGAGCTCTGCTGCACGGAACAAGGAAAGTTTCTGGTTATCTGTGCACCGTCTAATCGCATCATCTTGGACTTTTAGTTTTCCTTTAGGCAACGGATCAGCGCTATTGCTTCCATATTACATTAAGCTTTCGACCTATTGAAGTGGTGTTTCTTATAATATTTTACGAGTAGGTGAAAATGATAGTTATCTGACTGTGGGCACAGCGCGAAGTAGACAGCACACACAGGAGTAGACATACACAGCGCGCTACACGTGTATACTGTATACTGTATTCACTGTGATGAACAGCCAACAAGACCAACTTGCCACACTGCTTGCTATCAGTGGAATTATCTGCGTGAGTTCTGTATTATGGAGACACGGTGCTGACATAATCGACCGCATCTCACCATTGAAGGGAGCTGTTTTTGAGTGTGCCAATAACGTTGCCAAAGAAGTTATCACCGAAGGATGTGAGCTCGCCAAGAGTTCGTAGAACCCTCCGAGCCCAACTTAAACATACACAAACGGGAAACATGAGAACTGCTTAGCCTGATAAATTATTTGTTAAAAGGTTTATCTCATTTATTTATCAGGTTGATTATAAGAAAAGAAAGTCAAGGTGAAATTTTTATCTCTTTTTAAAGTTTAGCGCCGACACCCCATAGCCTGCACGTCGGTGTGTCTTCAAGGATTTCAGGACGCCTTTTCCTATTTTAGCCGTTGTGGCTCAATATATGTTCTTTAAGCTCGCTAAGTTCTGTCTTTGACCCTTTTAGCACACAATGTAGCCCATGTTTACTGATAATACGTTAACTAGACACGAGCAGTCACGTTCAAAATTTAGGACATCACGGGAAGCTTGTGCATAATTTCAACACGGCATTGCCACGCGTCTTTCGTTGTTGCTTCTTTGCTAGCTTGCAAAACATCTTCTATTAGCAAGAAGGCGGTTTCGGCATCGCACAAGGGTAATTTACCAACAGAGCTTAAATTATCTTTTTTTAAATTATGGGGTTTTACGTGCCAAAACCACTTTCTGATTATGAGGCACACCGTAGTGGAGGACTCCGGCAATTTCGACCACCTGGGGTTCTTTAACGTGCACCTAAATCTAAGTACACGGGTGTTTTCGCATTTGGCCCCCATCGAAATGCGACCGCCGTGGCCGGGATTCGATCCCGCGACTTCGTGCTCAGCAGCCTAACACCATAGCCACTGAGCAACCACGGCGGGTCTCAAATTATCTTTCTCTCTGCTGTACCTCTAGGGTACATACAGTACACGACTTGCGTAGGCTGCGGATCCAGATACCACTGGCGCTGCGTTGCCACCATTTCCTTCTTCGCCGTCTTTTCCTTCGTCATGAACGTAATTACACAGTTCTTTACCTCAGAATTTTACCAGGTTTTTCACTGCTTCTTCCTTCGCTTTAGCAGCCGTTCATATCTTGGGTAGCCATTAACCCTTCATTTTCCTGGGATTTTATAACGCGTCCTCTGTGAAATTGCCCTCTACTATAAACACAGCTTGCTGATTTCTTGCTTACTCGTCAATATGGTCATTTGACAGCCGCCTAACTACTTCTAAATATGACAAACTTTGCGAAAGTAGTCACATGTGCATAGGCTTGTGTTCTTGCAGTTACAGCTGTATACGAGTAGCTGAAAACTGGTGACCTCCGTGGACTGCAGCTGCGTTTCTAACGTTATTTGAACGCAACAGTCTAGATTTGGAAGCTTCCTTTACTATTGCGTGCCGTAGTTATAAAGAAAAACTTTTTCCAGATAAAGTGGATCATTGACAGTCGTTTCATTTTAAGCCAAAAAGGAATAAAATCAACAACGCGTCTGTCTCACATGTGTCACAGCTACACTAAAGAAAAAAAATGTCTCACAGTTACATCAATCATTGCGTTCAAGCAAGGAGTCGTCTGCGGCTGCAGGGGTATTCGCATTTCTCGTGCTGGCACTTTATTTTGTACGGTAATCTGGTGACAAAAAGAAGTAATTTGTACTGTGTGCTACAAATGCACCTGACTGTATAGCGTTGTCTTTTCTTGTGGAAGTTGTACAGCGTTGATAAAGGTCGCCAACACTTAGGAGCATGTAGATTGTAAACATGTTATGGGATTCGATAAAGTTGAGTTGCGAGAAGGGACACAGTGAACGACTCTGACAGTGCAGGTAGCCGCCAGTCAGTACTTTCAACAAAGTTTTACATTTACTAATATTACTGACGAAATCTGCAAAAGGGAAGAAGGAGGAAGAGGAGAGAAAGCAAGCGAAATAGGGGGACGTTAGCCAGTGTGCAAGTTGGCTGGATGCGCCTGTTCTCGGTTAAGTTGGCGAAGGGAGTTATTGATGATAGAAATACACACGAGCAGGAGCTCCGGCGCTAATGACTGCGGGGGCTGTATGTACGACGATTCAGCCAGTATGGAAATTACGAGCAGAGGACGAATTTGTCTAAACGTCGTCCTCCTTGGCATCAATGACATTGCAAGCTTATTTCCCGCAAGCAACTCGGCTGTAAGCCCATAACTTTGCAATGATTTTTCATATGCTCCGAAACATAGTGTCTTCATGCTTTTAGAAAATAAAATTAGGTTCTAAAGGCATTTACAAAGATAAAGCGCGATAAATAATGCCGCAAGAACGTCTGAAGGCGTAAGCCCGAAAATTAGATCAATCCAAGTACCACCCATCGATTCCATTGTAGCTGAATGGTGACAGTTCCATGATTCCCCCCCCTTTTTTTTGTACGGAACACTACGCTATATTATGAGGGTCTGCCATTCGCGAAATTTCCATTCATTCCGATGGCCGGCGCTAATTTGAAAGGTTTACCATTTGGATGATTAATACCGGGTGGCAATTACCGAACCGAACTTCGGTAAATGCGGTAAGTGCGTGACCTTGGTTGATTTCTCAATGCAAACGGTAACAAAAGTCGCTTTTGCAGGACTGACAGGCTTACTTTACTCGTTATCCGCTAACTGAAGCGGGCATCTCAATACCCCAGACTATACAAACCGGTTGAAGGTATGTAAGCGCATGGTCTGAACGATATCTTCATGAAACGCAGTTCGCATGAAGATGTCGTGGTGCCGCCGCGAGCTGAGATCCGCATATAAGCGCCCGCAAGAAGCCGACTCGTTGCTGGCATCTTCGTTTCACATCACAAGCAACGTCACATGGAAGAAAGAGATTTGTCTGTCAAATTAACCTAGCACCGAGCGCGTAGCGCACAAACTCGCGTTCATACTTTGCTGACAGTCTTTCATCACTAAGAAAAAAAAATTAATAGAAAGGACGGCGAGTAGACGTCACGGTATCCATGGTTTAAAGCGCGATCCGAGAACACCGGTGCGACCCGAATAGGTTTGATTGTGACAAAGTGGCCCATTATATCCGCGCGCAATTTCACTGTCAAGGAAAATTGAGTGGGAGAGAAAGAAAAACGACACTTGCACGGCGCGTGCGGGTGAATGTACGAGCCGTTGCGACGACGTTAATTATGATGTAAGGTCTCCCCTCTCCATTATAACTCGAACCCGGAGCAAGGTATATTAATATAAACAATTTTGTCCGCATCAATACACAAGCAAGGGGATAGATAAAACAGGGGAAGCAGCGAGGTCAGCCACGCTCTCACCCGGTAGACTACCCAACTCGTGTGGAACGGCCGATAAATGTGAAGTCAAATATAGTCAGAAGTGCTCGCATTACCAAATTGCCCTGAAACAGACAAGCCCACTCCTCGAAAGGTTGGCTCCCACTTTTACCTTTTTCTCGTCGCGCTCATCGTCTTCATTTTCCATCGCCCGCCTTCGCCGTGTTTTCCCAAGTTGCCTTTAGCAGGCTATAAATATTGCGTGGCCCCCTTCTTGATTTTGGATTTCGAGTTGCCTTTAGACAGCACATTAGCGCTTTAATGACCTTGCGAATACTAGAGTACTTCGCTTAAGGTGAGAAGAAGCACTCGTTTAGACGGTTCAGACTAGCACGCAGAGCATACCGTTGAGTGTAGATAGATGGATAGCGTCATAGAATATTCCCTGAAGTCTCATTACATCTGCAAAGATGGCATGCGGCGCTTTTGGCCATACTGATGAGGAAAGGACTAACGTTTGGGAATGCGACGCCCCCAGTTTCATGCGACACACAAAAATCCTTTCACAACGTGAGATTCCGGTGGTCAGCAAAGACACAGGCCAGCGTCCAGTGAATGCAATGGAGAGTTAGTAAGATTGGGTGAATTTCGCTGTCGAAGTTTGATACAATGAGCAAGCCAGTAAAGTTGCCGCATGGCATGGATTTTTGACCGCACTATAGCCTCGCACTTATCTTGGCGTGCGCACTCGGCACCGGCGATCCCAGAGTGGCTTGAAAGTCACCGAAATACAATTTCATGTCTTTGCTCGTAAACTTGGGGGTGCGAAGGAGACTTTCAGCGAAGGACAGATGTGGTGACCGACATCCAGGTCATTTCGAGGATAACCGCGCAAGCAGTGCAAGTTTTACGCGTTCGTCTTCATCTGCAAGACGCACGGAGTTTGACGTAAAATTTGAGACTTGGGGCCATTCGCTTGAGAGCCGAGATACGGCATAGAAGCACAATATCCGTTTATTACCTCAAGAAAGCCAGGCGCACACAGAAGAAAACCCAGTGTTAGATAAGCAAGCTTCAAGAACAGCAATAGAAAAGATGATTCTGCGTATAAGCTGCACCCTCTCCATCCTTCAGCCCTTGTGTGCAGAATCCTGCACGACATTCGCGTACTTTCACTACGTCGCCTCTTCACTGCGCTGTCTCTACATCAAAGAGCAGTTGAGAGCTTGACTTGGCTGGTGATTTTTGCGTAAAGGTCGTTGGCGACATGGTTTTCTCACTCATGAGATCACAGTGTGGAGGCACCATTCTCTAGGGAATATCTGCAAGCTGACCTGACTACGTGCAGGCGTTCCTCATAATCGGATCCCAACGGGATAACTTATGCCTCGTACGTCACTTCTGTCCGAGAGCACAGTGTTCTCTTCTGCACCTTTTCTACCAGCCGAGGCATGACGGTTTCAGTCCAGAGCAACAAAGGTGCAACCGCCTGGGGCCTCTGCATGCTAAAGCCTCGTAAGCTCTCCGCCGGACCTTACGTCGTACCTGCCAATCTTGCTGGCCAGATGCGTTCATAAAGTTAAGGATGGAAACGTTGCTGACACGCCTCGAGTGGTACCTTGAAATTTGCGCATTCAGAAAATTCAACTCATGAAAAATTTGCATTCTTAATTGTGTTTGCTGACATTAGAAACATTGATCCAAAGTTTCAATGCGTACTGATGACACTGCTGAAAGCAGGCACTACGATTGTTCTCTGCTTCAATCTCTGTCGGCAAATTGAGGATAGCCAGGTAAACGTTACTGTCC
The DNA here is from genome assembly GCF_038994185.2 of Dermacentor albipictus. NCBI lineage: Eukaryota > Metazoa > Arthropoda > Arachnida > Ixodida > Ixodidae > Dermacentor > Dermacentor albipictus. The sequence continues at coordinate 42,073,470 of NC_091824.1, forward strand.
GTAGCATTTATTTTTTCTGGTCTGGTACGATTTATTCTTAACCAACTCATAACTAGCAAAACTAGTCCTTGCAGATCGCTTGTCGCCATGATTATCATGAGCCAATTTATCTGCAGCACAAGACGAATTATCCTGCCAGCGACCACAAGTATTCTTTGCAGGGTGTCGGGACAAAATGTTTTTTTTTTTAGGTTTCAGTTTCGTTTAACTGAAAAATGTTCTGCTCCGGTTACGTTCTGGAACAACAAAAAAATTTAGTAATGGTTCATAGCGGTTTTGTTTCGCATGCAGTCATTTTCGAAGCAAAGTAAAAATAAAAACATGATGGTTATTTTTGTGAATAAGTGAATTATGAATTCTGAGATCATGCTCAGTACCTTTACTCAAGGCACTGAGCATAATCTCAGAAGCAGCACGTCATCGAGTTTACTCGCCGAAATAGGAGATCACTGTTCTGATAAAACAAACTTAAACGAACTGTAAAACGTCAATAACAAAGCGTTGTACCCGTAGAAAACGAAACGATAAGCACTTCAGCGCACCAGCCCTGGGTTTTCCTACGATGACGATCTGCTAGTGCACTGAGAGTCAGGCTGAGATCCTCGTAGTGTGCCTTCCTGAGATACACGCCAATTCTGACGCCGCCCGATGTCGGTGGTGTCGGATTGCCGACTTTTCCCTTTAACAGAAAACCAATCAAAAATATTTCGGTTTCATTCCGAAACAAAGTAATAAATGACGTATCGGTTATGTTTTTGTGCCGGTCAAAATTTTTGTTTTTTTTCTTTTCATTTTTGTTTTCGATCCGTTCCGACACACTGATTCTTTGTCCTGCATCAGGGGAGCCTATCCCATGCTACCAAGTTTCCCAGTGTTCTCATTCCACCTGACACACCGCCATCCTCGACGTTTTTGAATGAATGTGTATTGTTTAGTGGCGCAAGGGCCAAGTATGGCCAAAGAGCGCCATGACCGATAATGTTGTGTTAAGCGCTGATTTGTGAGTTGCGATGGTGGCATGTAACATGGCTGTAAAGTGGCCTAAAATCAGGAAGTGTCATGGAAGCGTAAAATAGTATATAGCATCAAATTATGATAGTGATACATGTAGTTGTCTGTGGATATAGTACGCGTGATAAGTGATCGTGAAGCTAAAATACAAGAATATGGAAATACCACCTAAGCCTCCAGAAGGCCTTTGAGCCCAAAGGCTGGGAGGCAGGTGCTTTCTTTTAGTGCAGTTATCGCAGCAGAAACCTCAGTTAAGAGGCCGTGCTACGGATTTCCTGGTGAAATGATATGAAAACTATGTACGTCTTTTAAAAATGCGAACAAGGATTGATATTTAAAGAGCGGTTCCATACCTATGAACATTAGAGGATGAAGGGGAATTTGTTGACGGTGTGGTAATGGAAAATGCTTTTTCCTATTAGCGTCTAATTCAGTGCATTGCAGCAGGATTCCTCGACGTTTTTCTCCTTATAGAACATTCCTCTATTTTATTCTACCACCGATTGTCTCCTCTAGGCATTACAAGCTATACTAAACCATAGTGACCACCCTTCATCTTATGATCCGTATGTTCTACGAGTGAGTGAGTGAGTGAAATAACTTTGTTATGAATACCTGCAGAACGGTTAGCCTTCCCCTGTTAGGGAGGCGTTACCTTGACGCGGCCATGACGTCTTCGCGGCGTGTGGCACCTCTACTTCGGCCGCGGCCGCACTATTCCCTTTGGTCGACCGCGCCTGCCCCTCTTTTGTGTGGCAGCCTCCCTCCGGTTCCGCTCAGTCATTGCCTTTCGAGGGCCGCCGAGATCTACTGGACGGCCTACGCTTGGACATCTTGGTCATAGCACCTCGTTGCGGCCTCGAGCCGCGGCGGGATCGTTGTTATCGTTGCAGCTTCGTGCGGATTCTTCGCACAGTCCCAAAGGATTTGAGCTGCAGTGGCTCTTTCCTTTCGGCACACACAACAGAGATCACTTTCATAAACACTTGGACACACGTGCCTCATCAGCACCGGGGTGAATAACGACCCCGTTTGAAGTTGTAGATATAAAACCCCCTCCTTACGGGTAAAGCCCGGATGAGGTGGCGGCATAGTCTTTCACTCCAGTCTGTACCAGTTCACAATTTCATGGTAGGAGGTCATTTTGTCCTTGGTTTCCCACCACCACGACGGCTCGACCGTAGTAGCAGCGCACGGTTGGTTAGTCCTCGCGCCGCCGCGTTCGCCGTCTCGTTGTGGTTTGCGTTGCCGCGATCTGACACATCACTGCCCATGTGGGACGGAAACCACTTTATCACCACACACCGACTTTCACTCGCGACATCGACCACACGAGTGCAAGTCTCCAATGCCAATATCATTTTTCATATTTATTTAAGCCTGTCGTGGTTGCTTTTCTTGAAAGACAAGAACTGTGGGCATCTTGTGAAAGACTGCAAGATAGCTTATTTGTTACTGCAACTTGGTACACCGGCATCGGTGGGGCAAAATACGCTGCAAGTGCATACTGGAGGCATAGCCAATAAACACCAACTTTTGACGATGAATCCGTAATAGTTGCATTGCGAATAAGCAGATGAATGAGCATTTATCGCGCTCATCGGAAAGCCGAATGATTTTTATTAATTGCGGTTACTCAGTGGTTAAGCGTTCTGTTGTTTAGCGTGAGGGCGAGGGTTCGATTACTGGCCCATGCATCAATATCGCCACGAGGGCAAAAATACAAGAACGCTCAGCGACATGATGAAAAAATCAAAGAAAATATAAATAAATCGGAGCCCTCAACTATAGGATTTGCCAAGAGCTCCTGGGTAATTTTTTTTTTGTTGCAGTCAAAGTCATAAACCACACGGCGCTGTTCGTACGAAGAAATGAGTATTTTTGTATATGCTTTCGATACTACGGAAACCCATACTGTAGCACGTATCTCATTTATTTTTTTCGGCTGCACTTCATTAAATAATACATTGCCTCTGTCAGATAGCTCAACTCTAACCATTGAGCGAAATTACTCGACGATATGACTTATTCCATACAATACTCAATATGCTTATTCGAATAATTAACATAATTACCCGCAATCTTTTTTATCTGTTATCGTACATCCCATATTTCAATTTACGAGTTGTAACCCATGAGTTTCCAAGGGTGATCGGCTTCGAACGAATTCTCCATAACTCTGATTAACTGATCTCTCTCTCTCTCAGAACTACACCAGTTTCTAGATCATGATTTCCAAAGGGTCCGATTTCGTTAGTAAGCGAACGTTTACAAATTTACACGGCCGATAAAACTACTATCCCTACTTCATACAGCAGTCTAATAATTTGCTATCGCGAGAAACAGAGAAAAGAATAAATGAAAGGCAGCGAGGTTAACCGGAATAGAGCCTGGTTAGCAACCCTGCCCTGGAGGAGCGGAAAGTGGCGGGAAGGATTGCGAGAAGAAGAGAAAGTCCGCTGTGGATATCACCGACGCAGTAACAGTTTTCTGTTCCATATCGCAGATGGTCCTCAGTCCGGGTCATAGACGGCCACTCAATCCCGTAGCCTTCACAAATCGCAGAGCCCTTTCTTGGCCTTTTGTAGGTGTGATATGCGAGGCTACAGTCCCAAAATCTTGACCAAGATTAATGGTTTTCTATACAACTGATTTAGAGCTTTGCAGTGGACAGGTCTTTCATTTTCAACTGATGTACAATGGCGCAGGAGGTGTTCTGTAGTCTACTCGACACCGTAGGCATTGCAGTCGGCTCTATCGGCCATTCCAATCAAACATCTATATGCATTCGTGAATGCAACGCTCAGGCGTAAGTGGCACAGCACTGCTTCCTCTCTTCGCGGAAGCCCAGGTAAGAGCAGCAGTTGGACAGATGTGTCGAGAGAATGCGATCGATACCAGGTTAATTCATGTGTGGGCCACTTAGCAGGGGGCGGCTGAAAGTTAGGTAGGCGGATGAGATTAAGAAGTTTGCAGGGACGGCATGGCCACTATTACTACATGACCGGGGTTGTTGGAGAAGTGTGGGAGAGGCCTTTGCCCTGCAGTGGGCGTAACCAGGCTGCTGCTGCTGCTGCTGCTGATGATGATGATATGGTGGGCTAGCTTACCTAAGTGTTGGGCTGCGTCAGTGCTTGATGAAGGCACAGAAACAAGGTTTTTCTTTCGTGTGCTTTCGTAGCAGCTTCGTCGGCAGTCTCGAGATGCCGCAATGGCCCGACGGTTACTGAAACACGACGTCGCGTCCTTTCGTGATAACATGGTGGTGCATTTCTCGTATCTCCGACACGAGTTAACAGGACCCGCAATGAAGAGCTGACAAAAGGCATTGCAGGGCTGGATTTGAGTCGCAGCATATTGGCCACCGATTAGCCGGTTGGTTGTTAGTATACAAGCAATGGTGCCTCAGATGGCAGAAAACTCCGAGCCGCATGATGATGTGACGTGAGAAACCTTGTATCTGATCCTAATTGATCGTGATGGTATAACCACTGCGCCGGTGGAGCTGGTCTGAGCGGAAGAGCCATCTGCATGTATGTGGGCCCGGTCAGAGTAGAAAGAACGCGAACAATCCAGGGTGGCTTGCTCGTTGGCAATGGCCTCGTCGACATCGTAAATTACGCCAGTGCTGACTTTTCTGAACAGCGGGATATGAGTGCAGGCTTCAATCCTATCATGTTTCGTGACTTTACTCAAAGAATATAGCGCAGATGCGTGTTCTACGTTATTCTGTAGGACGCTCTTGCGGGTGTTCACCCTGATATATACGACTGCGGCAGACACGCGTGCGATTCCATCTCCATCGCAACAAAGCAGGAGGCAGCAATTCACTCGTAAAGTATAAGAAATTCACAAAAAGAGGCTGAAGTTATGTGCCTTTCAGGCACTGCACTTCGTCCTTCTGTCAATTTGAGATCGCACTCAATGCTCCCCGTTCCGGAAAGAACTGCGGCTTTTTCAACCCTTATTATTACACACACAAACATCTTTCAAAACTTGCCTGAATGTCGTCCCATACATGCCCCATATTTGCACAACATACAAACTTCATGAGTGATCCAGTTCTTTTTTTTAGAAAACCATCAAAGCTTGCATACGTTTTTTTTGAGCCCTTGTAGTCGTATTAACAATTTCGGTATAAAACTGCGCTCGCGTGGGCCGCGCTATGCTGCAAAACGCATTGCAGAAGATGAAGTTTTAGGGAGTTTCATTAACAGCTTCACGAAAGCTTGCCTTCATGTAATTCTGAGATGTGCATTTGTGCATATAAATTTTCAGTGGAGACAATGAAAATTAGTAAGCCGGTGCCCTAGTATCAATATGCAGGGTGCCCCAGCTAACATTAGCCAGAGTTGAAAAATATGTGAATGCTACGTAGCAGGACAGAACCAAGATAATATTGTTTGCCGTCGCTTGGAGATATTCAAATTATTTTTTTTTCATTCCGCCTAATTAGGTAAGTGCCTCGAGCGGCCAGTCGCTCGACAATTTTGCGTGCATTTCCGGGTTTCTTTCACGCTCTTCGAAACAGTTTTATGTAGCACGCATTGAGCAACATAAAGCTGTATCACAAGTTTTTCGTGTCACTCATTGACATTTCTCATCTAATTATAATATTCGAGAAGTTGATTAAATAATTTAGACTAATTATCCAATAAGGTGGAATGAAAGAAAATGTGTATCTCCAAGCGAAGGCAAACAACATTACCTTGGTTCTGTCCAGCTACGTGGCACTCGCAGATTTTAAAACTCTGGCTAAAGTTATCTGGGACCCCCCGTATACCAACGCCAACGAACGCTGGTAACTCCCGAAGTCAGTTTTCTCTTAACTAGCATAAATATTTCGCTAGATTTCCACAGAATATCAGAAAATGTGATTGTTCAGTCTAGAAATATAATTTCTGTGATGACACAATTTCAATTGTGCCATGCAAATAGACAGATAATCTTGAAGCTTACGCACTTCTGAAAAATTTAAACTAAAATAATTTTTAAGATCGTTTTAAAATAGTCAAAGAACTTAGCCACTGGAATCAAGCTGAAATGATGTCGTAATGCAAGTTGTTATATCAACAACGCAGCCTCTTGCTCGAAGCCATATTCCCAGAAGACGTCAGCATGTGTGCACTTTGTTCCAAATGTTTGCACTTGATTCCTGTTCCAAATTGTTTTGTACCCGCCGGGGTGGTTTAGCGGCTAAGGTGTTGGCCTGCTAAACACCAGGTCGTGAGAGGACATCCTGGCCACGGCTTCCGCATTTCAATGGTGGCGAACTGCTGAAATGCCCGGGTCCTGTGCATTGGGGGCACGTTAACAATCCCAGGTGTTACAAATTGATCGGAAGTCCCCTACTACGGCATGCCTCATAATCAGATCGTGGTTTTGGCACGTGAATCCTTATAATTGCAAGTTGTTTTTCATCTACACCAATGCGCAGGATTACAGGTAACCTTCTTCGAATTGTCAAGACGATGGACACCGGAACCCATTTCCAGAATGTATCAGTTTCCCAACAGTGCGCCCCTTCAAAGGCAAGTCTGGCGATTTCTGATCATGCCAAGGTAATGGCAATATTAATTTCTCGGGACCCACCTGCCACACGTCTTATTGTAGAGTTATTGCGCAAATTAAAAATTAATTTTACATGGGCAAGAAAAAGTGCTAATATGAAACCGAAACCTGACCGAACAGCCGAGCGAGTGAACCAGCGGTGAAAGTCAACGCCTCCTAGATAGCACGCAGGTGCACTGTGAATTATGACGTGTTGCTACTTGCGCAGAAATTCCTATTGCCAAGCACGGCATGACATCATCATCATCAGCGTGGTTACGCGCACTGCAGGGCAAAGGCCTCTCCCATACTTCTCCAACAACTCCGGTCATGTACTAATTGTGGCCATGTCGTCCCTGCAAACTTAATCTCATCCGCCCACCTAACTTTCTCCCGCCCCCTGCTACGCTTCCCTTCCCTTGGAATCCAGTCCGTAACCCTTAATGACGATCGGTTATCTTCCCTCCTCATTACATGTCCTGCCCATGCCCATTTCTTTTTCTTGATTTCAACTGAGATGTCATTACCTCGCGTTTGTTCCCTCACCCAATCTGCTCTTTTCTTATCCCTTAACGTTACACCTATCATTCTTCTTTCCATAGCTCGGTGCATCGTCCTCAATTTAAGTAGAACCATTTTCGTGAACCTCCAGGTTTCTGCCCCGCAGGTGAGTACTGGTAAGAAACAGCTATTATACACTTTTCTCCTGAGGGATAATGGCAACCTGCTGTTCATGATCTCAGAATACCTGCCAAACGCATGCCAGCCCATTCTTATTCTTCTGATTATTTCCATCTCATGATCCGGATCCGCCGTCACTACCTGCCCTAAGTAGATGTATTCCCTTACCACTTCCAGTGCCTCGCTACCTATTATAAGTTGCTGTAGGGTTAGAGGCTTTAATACATTGGCGTTTCTTGATCAGATCTTTCGTCTCCTGCGATAGCTTACTGGTATCCTGTCTAACGGAGTTACCACCGACTTCTATTGCATACTCCTTAATGATGCCCACAAGATTGTCGTTCATTGTTTCAACACAAAGGTCCTCTTCGTGAGTTAAAGCCGAATACCTGTTCTGTAGCTTGATCCTGAATTTCTCTATTTTCGCTCTTACCGCTAACTCATTGATCGGCTTTTTATGTACCAGTTTCTTCCATTCCCTCCTCAAGTCTAGGCTAATTCGTGTTCTTACCATCCTATGGTCGCTGCAGCGCACCTTGCCGAGCACGTCCACATCTTGTATGATGCCAGGGTTAGCGCAGAGTGTAAAGTATATTTCATTTCTAGTCTCGTCACTCGGGCTTCTCCACATCCACTTTCGTTATCCCGCTTGCGGAAGAAGGTATTAATTATCCGCATATTATTCCTTTCTGCAAAATCTACTAATAACTCTCCCCTGCTATTCCTGCTATCCCTACGACGAATTAACTAGCCTTTTATCGCCGTTTGCATTCGAATCGCAACCACGAGAGCCATCACCCAGCCCAACACATCGCTCTGCAGCATGCAGACCAAGGGTAGTTCTAACGACTGATTTGAAACCTGCTGCTGGCTAGTTTTAGCGTCTTACCCCTTCTCAGGGAAGCGTTTCGCATACTCCATATTAGATGACGTGTAGTGCTGCTTTCCGCATTTGTGTGCCGATTTATAGAGCGCTACATTATTTCAGGTTTAGTCACGTGACTTCGATTCCTTATAAGAACGTCGCTGGGTATCCAAAGCACGGGTGCATTTGTTGGCATCGTCAGGGTCGATTGCTTAAATATAAGGGAAGCCACACATCAGTGACATCAAATAATATGTTAGTTAATTAATACAGGAAAATAAGCCTATTTTGTGCATGTAAGCACTGTCGCATCACTCGGAGTCGTGCTGGTATGAGCGAACTGACACTTGGAAAAGTGCGAGTGGGAGACCGTATAGCAGGCGATGTAATGCGGCCTACTTATCATTTTTCTTACTGTTTTAATACACACATTTGATGTGTTCTATAAAATAGAGATAGACTAAGATTTTGAGCACGCGATCATTCGCTCTTTCGAAAAAACGCCGATGCAATTAGTGGTAGTGCCGGCAACTGAAGGAGGGGTCAATTGTTATCGAAGGGGCCTCCGCTTGTTGCCCATTTCGGATAAGAGGCAAACAGTGCACCTCGGAAGCTAAATAATGAGTCAGCACAGTATTACGTAAAAATAAGCTCCTGTGCGTCGACACATTTTATTTAGGTAAGTGGTGGCGAGCGCGACTGGTCGCCTTCGAGAACGGCAACATACCGATGTTCACAGGGCGCCGTGTCATACCTTCTCGTTCATTTTGTGTGCACTGTACGAAATGACACACGGTTTATTTCAACTCCGTGTGGTCAACAGTGAGTTACAAAAGCAGTCTTTTTTTTTCATCCTAACGGCTGAATAACTTGAGGTCAGTTGCTCAAGTACGTTCCTACCAACTCGGCGACTGTGATAGGCCCAACCTTGGGGCTTAACGCGGTCGACATCGGCTCAAACTGTGTGTGCGGCTGGCGAGGGTTGAAGTCCGTGCAACAACGCAACAACACTTGCTACCCATCACTTACCCGCCCACGCCGAATGTAACCTCTAGCAACAGGAATTTCTCACGCCAAGCCCACAATCGCCGGCTCCTCGACGCTGTTGATGCTATGATTTGCCTTTCATTCTCACCATGCTCTTTGTTTGCTGCCTTGGACGTCGTGACATAATGTGGCCAGTGATTTGTAAAAAATCTGCGCAACTGTCAAACCTGCTTTTCTGAGGACATGATAGAAGTGTGCAGAGAAATGTACCCAGTGAATTTCATTGATATCCGTTGTCATCGAAAAATCGCCGAAATAATTTTTGTACAGCGAAGCTGGTGAGGACTAGTTCCCCCCGGATCGTGTCCGTGCGTAGTCACAAAACTTTACATACGTGGCCCGATCCCGAAGATAGTGCAATGCCGCGCCGACCCGCGGCGGAGGTGAAGAAGGTGTTAAACACTTCCCATACGTGGGCCGATCCCGAAGATAGTGCAATGCCGGGCTGACACGCGGCGGAGGTGAAGCAGGCGTTAAACACTCCACATATGTGGGCCGATCCCGAAGATAGTGCAATGCCGGGCTGACACCCGGCGGAGGTGAAGCAGGTGTTAAACACTCCCCATACGTGGGCCGATCCTGAAGTTAGTGCAATGCCGGGCCGACCCGCGGCGGAGGTGAAGAAGGTGTTAAACCCTCCACATATGTGGGCCGATCCCGAAGATAGTGCAATGCCGCGCCGACCCGCGGCGGGGGTGAAGCAGGCGTTAAGCGCTCACCATACGTAGGCCGATCCCGAAGATCGTGCAATGCCGGACCGAGCCGTGGTGGAGGTATAGTTTCTTTAATGTCGTGTACTGACGTTGCACCAACACTCTAACGCTCTTACGCGTCATTTCCAGCGAAGCTTTGAAGTGGCATGGTCAATATTTATTTTTCCTGTAAAGCAAAACTCGCCCAAGCACATGACCGGTGGGACTCTGTCCAAGGTTGCTCTGTCTATGGGCAGCTCCCAGTTAATTTTAGTACACATGTGCGTAATCTGCTGTTCAGCGGCACTGCCCGCAGTGTCGTGCTCGGCGCTATGTAAATGTGCCCGTTTACGCCCTGATTCGTCCTTGTTTCTTTGTTTGGCATCCCAGCATACGGTTCTTTCGACGGTTACAGATAAATATTTCATTCAGATTGTACATGCATTGATAGGCTTGCTATAGTGGTACGAATGGCAAATTCTGTACGAATGGCAAAATCGCAGAATCAGTACTCAGTCACGGGGCTTAAGGCATCCACACACTGTCGTTTACTGGGCGAGATGCATCCACAGAACTGCTGTCCGATCAAAGATAATAGTTCGCCTGCTAATTAGAAGATGCTTTACGAGTGACTGAACAGACGCAGTCAGGTCCGCAGTTTTACTGTTTCAACATCCAGGTGCGAAAATGCTTAATAACGCTAGTATTGGCAGCACCAACACAAAGTCGCAGAACTGACGTTTGTCGGAGCCACATCGTACGGCACTTGCTACACATAAGGAATTCGACAACCATAAATAATGCTCAAGGTACATGAGCACTTATGGCTAAAATATTTTATCAGCCCTTGCTAGAAACTATAACCATTTAAACTATTAGCAGAGTATTCGCTCTGTTGGTCGTGCCTTTTATTTCCTATACACTGATGTGATAAGCGAATACCAGAATTAGGTTTTTTCTTTTGTTAGTCTGTACAATAACGCCCAGGTGTTCAGTGACAAGGTGCTTAAGTTCAAAGCAAACATTACGTACGCTCTGTGTCGCACTTAATACAGAGTTTTAGTATTGCGCCATGGCTATACGTGCGCAGCACGGAAGCGCTTTGTGGAACATAGAAGCGCGTGTCACGTCAGGGCCCTTAGTACTGGAAATGCCTACGTACGTAAGCGGGCGAGCGTCGTTAGACGCCGGGCGCGTCGGAGCGCGTCGTCCAGGTCCCCCAGGGCGTCGAACCATCGTTCGGACTATGGACGCCGTTGTTCTCGTCAACGTGACATAATGTGTGAGCACAAACAGCGCCCACTGAACACTTTCTCAAAAACAAAGTTCATGTGTTTTACTATGGATTCCCACCATACGGGATCCTGGGATGAGTTCTGCGCTTACACTTCACGTGGCAAAGCCAAATCATAGGCCATGGAAAAGTACAGCCTTGCGCTGGTCGCCTTTGACGCCGCCATTTTGCGAAACTCCTTTGTCTCGCGCTATGCCGAACAAACCAGAACCGCGAGAGGAGCACGCAAGGCTCCCCACTTACGCACGCAAGAATCGGATGCGAGCGTACACGGCGGCCGCGTTCGGAGCACGTACCATTCGTGTTGCGTTCTGCACATGCGCACTTTGCAGAACGTAGCGATCTTACCTACGCAGTACTAAAATTGTCTAGTAATGAGAAATACCTACGTACTTCAGCGGGCGAGCGTTGTTAGACGCCGGGTGCGTCGGAGCGCGAAACTCTTTTGTCTCGCGCTCTCCCGAACAAACGAGAACCACGAGAGCAGCACGCAAGACTCCCCGTGTACGCAATGGCTTTGCATCCGATGCTTATGTGCGCGCGCAGCCGTTATAATGTCATCATCCATATGCTTGTGGAAATGCGAAATAATTTGTTCTTTCGCAAGTTAGTTGGTAGTTGTTGAAGCAATTGTAGCGCAAATAAAAAGCAAACGCAAGAAATACTGGACACTACGGGTGCTACTACTGACAAGTGGTCTATTGCGGCCCCCCAGCCGAGCATAAAGAAAGAAGCGTACAGAATATTGCGCATGCGTATAAGTTCAGCACTGCAAAGAAAAAATCTTTCGGAGATGGAAAGCCTCCAAAAGTGATGTGGTTTCGTTACTTTCTGTACTTGCAAACCAAGCAATGTGCAGGCCGATGCGTATTGCTTCTATTCGTAACTGAAAGTTCCGCGTCCCATGCTCGGTCCTGTCGGTGTGGCGTCTATCTGGTGCCCAGTCCTCTATTCTTTTTTGTTTACTTTTATTTGATGCACAGTGGCTTCAGCGCAGCTGTAACTACGTTGTCGTCTCGCCATCGTATGACACCATTGTGTGCGCCAGGCTATCGTCATTCAGTTGGCCTGATGATGCCGTGATCATGCTGGCGTCTTCGTCGTGCAGTCCTCTTCATCCGCGTCACTCTGCCGTCATCACTGTCATCGTAGTCACACTGGTATGCTGTATGCAATAACACGTCTACGATAATTTCTGCCACTGTCAACAGGCAGCGTTATCGACGTCAGTGTTGGGCTTCGGAAGCTTTGCTTGTGCCCATGTCACTTCAGCGGTACGCATACGCTATTCATTGACGTTGCCAATCATCTTGACTAGATTGCTCAAAATTTTAATGTGATTACCATTCTTAGGCACTTCAGACATTCAGAGGCTATCTATCTATCTATCTATCTATCTATCTATCTATCTATCTATCTATCTATCTATCTATCTATCTATCTATCTATCTATCTATCTATCTATCTATCTATCTATCTATCTGTCTGTCTGTCTGTCTGTCTGTCTGTCTGTCTCTGTCTGTCTCTGTCTGTCTGTCTGTCTGTCTGTCTGTCTGTCTGTCTGTCTGTCTGTCTGTCTGTCTGTCTGTCTGTCTGTCTGTCTATCTGTCTATCTATCTATCTATCTATCTATCTATCTATCTATCTATCTATCTATCTATCTATCTATCTATCTATCTATCTATCTATCTATCTATCTATCTATCTATCTATCTATCTATCTATCTATCTATCTATCTATCTATCTATCTATCTATCTATCTATCTATCTATCTATCTATCTATCTATCTATCTATCTATCTATCTATCTATCTATCTATCTATCTATCTATCTATCTATCTATGTCACCACTTTGCCGTAAATCTGCGTCTGTGGTTTGTCCATGGTCGAATACACTGTAAGAAATGTGTGTCAAATAGAAGGTGTCTTTACGGAAATTTTCTGTTCTCATACAGAAAATACCTGTTTTACCTTCTAAACAGAAACAAGCTCACGAAAAAAACAACAGCAATTTTCTGTTTTGTTGAGCCGCTACCCCCAAGTCACCGAACGGTTGGTCACGTGGGCATCTCTGCTACAAAAAAAGGTGATTTGAAAGACACCAGCCACTCTTTAGCAGTCACTTCGCGTCTCTTAAGCGCCAAGAACGTTATTGTGCGTTATATTAGCCCACTGGATGAGAAACAATATACATTCCGCAGCGCTTACTGTTTCTGCGGTCCTGCAATCATGCATTGCGGGATGAACGTGACCGGCGGCAATACCGGCGTGCTGCTTCAATGAATATAGTGCTACGTCTGTGATTTTCACTGGTCAGGCTATTAACACACAAGTTGAATGGTGCACATTCTTATCGGCATGAATGATACACTTTATGCTGTCTTTCGGTGTTCTTGTTGCTGGCTTCTACTGCTATCGAAATGGCAGCAAAAATGAGTCGCTGAGGGATCTTGCAAAATCTTGGGTGCACGGATCGCTATAGTCTCCACTAGAGACCTTAAGACTTGGAATCTTCCCAGCTAATCTGGAGCGTCGTAATGCGCTCGCAAATAACCAAAGGCATGCCTGCGTTTGCGTTTGGAGCGAATGCTATTCTTTCGAAATAGCGTGCGCGTGAAAGTCGCTTTAACACTGATTCGTCGCTTCAGCTTCACTGTGTCTTATAAAGAATGCACCGCGCGTGCTAGAGAGAAAATGCATGTGAGGAACTTGGAAAAGCACTATAGTCTGCGGAAAGATGAAAGGAGCAGAAATTTTGCTTTGCTAGCAGGTATCCGTTCCACAAAATCCGAGTGAATAAACGTGGGAAGTTTTTAGGCTTCGGTAGTAAGCGATTGGCTGGCTGTGGAGTACGTCAAAAAGCGCGAGGTTTTCAAGCTCGTTTCTAGTCCAAATTTAAGCTCATAAGGATATCTTATCTTTGTTATGGATTTTTTATTCATGCAGAAACAAGTAAAATCGTTCACGCGAGGTGCTTCGAGTGGCCCGTCGCGCAGCAGTTTCGTGTGTATTTGCGAGATTCTTTCATGCTGGGAAAAACGCTTAGGTAGCACGGATCGAGCAACAGGAAGTTGCATCGGGTGTTATTTATGTTGCTCCGCAATTTTCTCATTGACAGTTTAATGTAATTATTATATTTGAGATGTTTATTAATTAATCAAGACTAACTATCTATTTGGGGGAACGAAAAAAAAAACTCTGGGTACCTCCAAGCGACGGCAAACAACATTACCTTGGTCATGTCTAGCTACGTGGCATTTGTATATTTTTAAATGTTTGGCTCAAGTTACGTAGAACACCCTGTATATAGCTAAATATTAGCCCCAATTTTGTAAAATATTAAGCCAACCCATTTAAGTGTCCATGCTCGTTTCTAGGGCCTTTGAATTTGATTGACTACAGAGTGTCGAGGAGGAACATTATAATGAGCCTGAGCAAGCGCTGAAATGCCATATTCATACTTATGCTTTGCTACATGCTTATTTGTAACGAGTGTAAAGTTTCAGCTTCCGCACGCTGCTACTTTGGTAGACATTAATTCTTATCTGCATTTAACTTTCACTTGCACCAGGAATCTGCCAGTGATGATGAAGTTGGGGACATGCCATGTTCTTTTTTCTTTATTGCAAAAGGTGTAATTTTCTGTGGTACCGCACTCAGGCAAGCATTCCTGATTTAAAGGTACCTATGTCATTCCTGATAAAATGGTATAATTTTCTGTGATACCACACTCAGGCAAGCATTCCTGATTTAAAACTTTTTTTGGGCAGGAGGCTGTTTTTTTACTGCAAAGAGCTTCATCATATGCATTGACACCCTGCCAGTGATGCATGGAACCAACCTATGTAAGGCTTTCAAGCTCATATTTTTCCTGCACTTTGTTTTCAATGATGTGTGCCCCAAGGACACGAGCCCATGCTTGGTTGGAGTTCGCACAGCGGTAAGTACCGAGTTCACTTGTTAACTGATCTGCGACAGCCTTTTGTTGTTTTGGCTTTTGCACTTCTCACATGTGGAGTGATGATCGACGTTATAGATATATTCATTTATCATAGGACCTCTTTATGATATGGCTGATACGTACAAAAGCAATTTTGAAAAATGCATGCTGGACCCAAACAACTAATCATCTATCAAATGAAGTTTGGATGATGCTGTTACTTTTTGCTTTCCTGCAATAAATATTTGCTTTTTCAGAAATGAATGCATCTTTTGCTGCCACACAACTGTAAATGAATGTGGAAAGTGCCACAATATAGATTTTTCCTGAGAACAACAATTTGCATGGAGTTGTTTTAGTATTCCTTAAACACCTAGTCATAGGGTTTGGAGAACAGTTGTCATCCGATGAACCAAACATTAGGCTCGGTAAAACATGATCCAAGTGACCACTAAGGAAAGGCTCATTTTGGCTTGGAAGTTGCTGGTTTTGTCATCATCATCATCATCAGCCTGGTTACGCCCACTGCAGGGCAAAGGCCTCTCCCATATTTCTCCAACAACCCCGGTCATGTACTAATTGTGGCCATGCCGTCCCTGCAAATTTCTTAATCTCATCCGCCCACCTAACTTTCTGCCGTCCCCTGCTACGCTTCCCTTCCCTTGGAATCCAGTCCGTAACCCTTAATGACCATCGGTTATCTTCCCTCCTCATTACATGTCATGCCCATGCCCATTTCTTTTTCTTGATTTCAACTAAGATGTCACTAACTCGCATTTGTTCCCTCACCCAATCTGCTCTTTTCGTATCCCTTAACGTTACACCTATCATTGTTCTTTCCATAGCTCGTTGCGTCGTCCTCAATTTAGGTAGAACCCTTTTCGTAAGCCTCCAGGTTTCTGCCCCGTAGGTGAGTACTGGTAAGACACAGCTATTACACACTTTTCTTTTGAGGGATAATGGCAACCTGCTGTTCATGATCTGAGAATGCCTGCCAAACGCACCCCAGCCCATTCTTATTCTTCTGATTATTTCTGTCTCATGATCCAGATCCGCAGTCACTACCTGCCCTAAGTAGATGTATTCCCTTACGACTTCCAGTGCCTCGCTGCCTATTGTAAACTGCTGTTCTCTTCCGAGACTGTTAAACATTACTTTAGTTTTCTACAGATTAATTTTTAGACCCACTCTTCTGCTTTGCCTCTCCAGGTCAGTGAGCATGCATTGCAGTTGGTCCCCTGAGTTACTAAGCAAGGCAATATCATCAGCGAATCGCAAGTTACTAAGGTATTCTCCATTAACTTTTATCCCCATTTCTTCCCAATCCAGGTCTCTGAATACCTCCTGTAAACACGCTGTGAATAGAATTGGAGAGATCGTATCTCCCTGCCTGACGCCTTTCTTTATTGGGATTTTGTTGCTTTCTTTTTTATGGAGGACTACGGTGGCTGTGGAGCCGCTATAGATATTTTTCTGTATTTTTACTTATGGCTCGTCTACACCCTGATTCCGTAATGCCTCCATGACTGCTGAGGTTTCGACAGAATCAAATGCTTTCTCGTAACCAATGAAAGCTATATATAATGGTTGGTTGTATTCCGCACATTTCTCTATCACCTGATTGATAGTGTGAATATGATCTATTGTTGAGTAGCCTTTACGGAATCCTGCCTGGTCCTTTGCTTGACAGAAGTCTAAGGTGTTCCTGATTCTATTTGCGATTACCTTAGTAAATAGTTTGTAGGCAACGGACAGTAAGCTGATCGGTCTATAATTTTTCAAGTCTTTGGCGTCCTTTTTCTTATGGATTAGGATTATGTTAGCGTTTTTCCAAGATTCCGGTACGCTCGACGTTATGAGGCATTGCGTATACAGGGTGGCCAGTTTCTCTAGAACAATCTGCCCACCATCCTTCAGTAAATCTGCTGTTACCTGATCCTCCCCAGCTGCCTTCCCCCTTTGCATATCTCCCAAGGCTTTCTTTACTTCTTCCGGCGTTACCTGTGGGATTTCTAATTCCTTTAGACTATTTTCTCTTTCATTATTGTCGTGGGTGGCACTGGTACTGTATAAATCTCTATAGAACTCCTCAGCCACTTGTACTATCTCATCCATATTAGTAATGATATTGCCGGCTTTGTCTCTTAACGCATACATCTGATTCTTGCCAATTCCTAGTTTCTTCTTCACTGTTTTTAGGCTGCCTCCGTTCCTGAGAGCATGTTCAATTCTATCCATATTATACTTCCTTATGTCAGCTGTCTTACGCTTGTTGATTAACTTCGAAAGTTCTGCCAGTTCTATTCTAGCTGTAGGGTTTGAGGCTTTCATACATTGGCGTTTCTTGATGAGATCTTTCGTCTCCCGCGATAGTTTACTGGTATCCTGCCTAACGGAGTTACCACCGACTTCCATTGCACACTCCTTAATTGTGTCCTGGTTCTGGTTGGCTGGTTTTGTACTGAACACTAAAGATTATTGAAATATGGACTTTATAAGAATTAAATTTTGGGGTGGTTGGGGTGCAGCAATCTTGTTATTTCTTTGAAGAAATACAGATATTTTCACTGTGCCAAGTGTAACGACATTCTATCCTTGCATCAGAACCATTGCAGGTGTGAATCCTGGCAGGGCAACAAAGGTAGAGCGCACAACGAAAAAGCAGTATTGCTTCTCTCCAAAAATTGCTTCACTCATCACATCGTCGCAAGACTTCAACTTTAACTGTTCTAAACTTTCGAAACCTTCTAAATGAATGTTTCGTGGTTACCCTGTGATAATGCAAATAGCCTGTTTCATTCTTTATTACTTGTTGCTTGTATCTTACTGCTTCATGCAGTACTGGTGTTGAAGAAAGGCACAATTTGCTAATCTGCACAATTTTCTTTATGCTATACTTGGCGCTACATTTTCGTGACCAGCTGTATGCATTGTATTGCTACTTTCTGTACTGTATTCACGGCATTGTAATACTATTTTGATATTTATATTTATTATAGTCTGAAAATTGAACGTACTAAGTAGAGTGAATCAATGTTTTATGGTTACACTGTGATAATGAAACAGCTCGTGGCATGCCCTATGTCTCGTTCGTACCTCGCTACTTAATGCAGTACTAGTCTCTAGCACAGTTTGCCCAAGAAACTTTTCTTATGCAGAAACTTTCCATTGCAGTTTAGTGGCTGCTTGTATTGATTGCAATACTAATCTCTCTGTTGCATAAAAATTAATTTTTATATTTATTGTAGTTGCAAAGTTGGTCCTACTAAGTAGAGTAAATCAATATTTTACGCTTACACTGTCAAACTGCAAACACTGCATCATGCCTTATGTCTTGTTGCTTGTATCTCGCTGCTTCATGCAGTACTAGAGTCCGGCAGAATTGATGCTTGTTGGCGGAGTTGATGGCTCATAAGCGCTGAAACAGAGCAAAACAAGACGGGACAAAAAGAGCACATGACACGAACACTCACTTTCAACTGTTTAGTTCTTGCTGTTGTCATCTATAAGTACACGTATGAACCATCAGCATGAAACTGAAAAGCACAAATGATACAACTCAGCCCTTTGTTGATCTAACCAACGATCTAAAACATAACCACTTTTATGATGTTCCAGTGATGCAACGTTCACACACCTGTTACTTGCGCGTGCAATATTTATTGCTTCGATAAGCTCTCTAAATTGCTTGTCTTTTTGACGGTTGGTAATCTGACTGTTCAAACAAAGGCACGCATGGCCTGGAACGGCTGCGTCGTCTAGATTGAGTCCTGCATTGACTGTAGTGCAGGCTGCAATGACTACAACGTTAATGAGAGCAATCAGGGCCACCTCAGCCTGCAGTGCAATCAATGTGGGACGCAATCTAGGTGACGGGCTTATTAAAATCCATTTGTACCTTTGTTTGAAGTCATGTTATCAACCGTGACAGAGACAAGCGGGTTAGCAAGACTGTCGATGCAATGAATATTGCACGTGCAGGTAACAGGTGTGTTTTTGTGTCATCGGTGGCAATATCAAGAAAAGAGTTGTAGAGGTGTGTGTCAGTCACATTGATCGTTCTTTCGACTTTCATGCTGGCGATTCATGTGTGTATTTATACGTGGCTACATCAAGGGACAAACATTTGGAAGTCGGCACGCATGTCATTGTGTGCTCTTTTTGTCCAGTCTTGTTTCGCGCTGTTTTAGCAATTAGTGTGAAGCAAGGCACATTTTGCCAATACGCTTAATTTTCCTTATGCATTTACTTGCCGTTACTCTTTCTTGACTGGTTGTATTCGTTGTATTACTATATTCATTTTTATATTAATTGTAGTCACAATATTGAACGTACTAACTAGAGTGATGCAATTCGTTCCTTTATGGCTGCACTGTGCTAATGCAAACAGCCTCTCTCATGCCTTGTGGCTAGTATCTAACTGCTTCATGAAGTACTAGTATCAGGCAAGGCACGATTTGCCAATTTGCATAATTTTTCTAATGCATATATTTGCCGTTGCAGTTTAGTGACGAGTTGTATATTCATTGTATTGTACTATTTTCATTTTTATGATTATTTTATCTCGCAAGATCGATTCACCCTACTTAGTACGTCCAATATTTTGATTATACTGCAATAATGCAAAAAGCCTTTGACATGCCTTATGTCCTGTTGTTTGTACCTCACTAGCTGCTTCATTATGTATTAGTGTCGAGCAAGGGGCGATTTGCCGAAGACACTTTCCTAATGCGTATACTCTCCATCATATTTTAGTGACTGATTGTCTTCATTGTACAGATAGTACTACTTTCTGTGTTGCCTTCACTGTGTTGTATTACTGTTTTGTAGTGAATCATATGTGCTGCTGTATACTTGCCATTACTGCATACTGTGCGTGCTTTTCCTGTATGCGGTATTTAGCAGCTGTCCCATATAGGTAGTGCAGGAAGGGCAACTGCCTTTTTTCTTCGGTCACCCATCTACGATTTACCTTAATACATGATACTGAAAGGCAGTAAAATACTAGTAATGATGAGATTGGTTAATATTGCACATGCATTTACCACTATTGTTCAATACTAACTTGCCACTTGTAGCAGTCGCATAAAAGCAGTGAAATATTTCATTGCGTTGAAACGTGGCAGCAGCTGTTGTGCTCGTTATATTATGTCAGTCATTGAAAGGTGTGTGGAAGAAATAAAGTGTGTGAAATTACAGAAAATGTACTTCACAGAAAATGCCTGTGAATCATGAAAAGAAAAAAAGCTGTGCAAGAACCGAAAATTTGGTGACAGAAAATTGAGCTTTACAGAATTTTTCCGTTAGTTGCCGACAGAAAAACATGTGAAATAACAGAAAAATGTTAACACAGAACACATAGCGTGGCAGAAACTTTCTGTCAATTTCACAGAAATTCTCTGTTAGTTGCAAACAGAAAAAGTCTGCAAATTGACAGAAAGAAGTAAAAAGAGAAAACATTGCATAAGAGAAATTTTCTGGCAGGCCCGCTGTCAGAAAATTTATTTTTTCAATAAAAATTGCTTACACTGTAGCTAGCACGCTGGGCTACTGTCCTGAGCGAACAGGGTTCGAAACGAACCATCTGAACACCTTGGGTAACTGGTACGTGGCACTGGGAACTGTTCAATGAACTTTTCGATGTCAAATTGGCAACTGGTAACAACGTGTGACTGGTTAAGGCCGATCCACGCGACGGGCAAAACTGCTCTTCTGGACCGCGGTCCGCGCATCACGTGATAGGACGTCACCAGTTCGTGCGTACCGCGGCCCCCACGGTCCAACAAATCGCCGAGGCTTTTCCCGCTTCCGTTTTCGCGGCGGACCGCATGCAAACCGCAGCGATTTTGGCTTAGCCAAAGAATGTTGTCCGGCAACAGAGTGTCTTCAGCCAAATCCAATCTAGTTTTCGGCTCAGCAAAAGCCAGTCGTTTCATGTCCGCCGTTCCGCCTACACGTGCGTGTAGCAGATATATTTTTTAAACACCGTGTCCTCTTGAAGTGACGAGGAGGTTTTTTCATTTTGTATACCTCGTTGAGCAGTTCCCGGCTTTGTGGGACTCAAGCCGGAATAATAACAATGATAACACTCTGGCCGAGAGTGTAGCTGGTTGGTCTGCTCTGCCGTCTGCTATGGCGGTCCACCGTGTGGATGTGCTCTGCGCAGGACCACACCGCACCGAGCCGTGACGTCGCATCACGTAACCGAGCGGCCCGCGGACTTGGTCCGTCGTGTGGATCGGCCTTTATGGGCCGAGCTTGAATGAACCTTTTTGACGTCAACTTGGGTGACTTGGTATGTGCAACCGGGTACGCGCGGCATTTCCGCCAACTTCTTTGACACCCATTTGGGTTACTAGGTGCGGTGCCGCTGCGTTTGTGCCATTCTTCACTGACTCCCCACCCTCCGCCCGCCCGAAAAAAGCTTTTGAAATGTATCTGGTGTCAGCGGAAACAAGTCCGCGTCATATATATTCGGGCAATCTTCTCCGAATAAATATTCACAGACGCGCCACACGTGGGCTCTGTGGTGGTGCCGGCAGATGGCGCAATGTGTCGCGAGAAGAAGCGCGAAAGTACGGCCAAGCTGCTTGGATCTGACGCGTATCGGCGGTGGTGCTACGGTGTGTCGCTACTTTACCGCAATGCTAATTACATTCACATCGACAACCATCGTGAGATTGGTTCTGCCAAACATTTTTTTTATCGTTTCTTGCAGGCACGAATAAATGAAAGAATAGTTCAAAGCGAACTCTGTGCGGTGTCTTTAGGCGCCATAAGTTCGTGAGGTAACAAGTACGACGGCATGCTGACATGTTGTGGGCGGTGGCCGCTTAGTCATGTTCTGAACGGCCCGGTGCTTGTAGCCGCTGCGCTTGCCTAGAGGTGTCACTGTCACGTTTCTAAAGCTCGGATTGCACGGAGTTTTATGTCCCCAAATAGGACACTCGCGCTCAGACAACTCGTAGGCGCCTTGATTTGAACCCTCTGATATGTCGGGTGAAGCTTTTATTCGGAACGCTATAGGACATTGCTTGTGCAGCGCCTGCCCAAATAGTTCAGCACAAAACAGCACATACCATATAGGGTGTCCCTCCTAACCTTGTTCAAACCATTCAAAGAGCAAAAAGATAAAATACCAGGGTGCAAGATACGTTCTTCAAACCTGTAGTATTCGGCCTTCAGACTTCAGACACCCGAACACCGTAGGCTTTATACTGGTATCTTGCACCTTGTTTTTAAAGCTTTCTGTTTTTCTGAACAGCTTGTATAGCGCTATCCGGGACACATGGTATAAGGAATCTGCTTATACAGCGTGTTTGCGTTTACGTTAGCCAAAATGTTAAAACGAATACTGGTACAATGAATACGCCACTATGAAACCTGTTATGTGCCATCACCAGTCCTCTTCCTCCACGAGCATTATTCTCGCGCACGGGGATAATAAGAGAAGAAGAATAATCATTCCTTTAAAATATTTAGGTTAGGGCAGTAACCTCATTCGGATGGGAAGGCCGTTACTGAATCCTGGAACATGGTTATTTGTTCATTTTTCACGCGCTATGCAATGCACAATTTTTTTTTTACCTGCGCTTACTCGTAGCTCTCGAATTCCGAAATGTACCGAATGATTACACACCCATGTGTCACGACAGCAGCGGTCACAAAAGTGATTCGAAGAGACTAACTGTGCTCAGTGCCTGACTTGGCAACCGCTAGGAACTGTCAAGCTGTCGGCGGTGGTATTGGAAAAGGCAATCGGCTTCCCAAGCCAAAAAAGAAATGGTTGCCTTTTTGAAATAATTAGGCTTATGAAATTATTAATTACGAGAATGCAAGCAGTCGTGAAACGCTGGCAAAGGAACACAGCAGAAAGAAGATGAAATAATGTCCTAGTGCGTCTCGCTTCTCATCTATAACACACCACTCATTTCGTGTCATAATGCTACAACGCACCATCGTTTACCAGCTTGCAATATTGCAGTGCTAATTATGAGGTTGCAATCGTGCGAAAGCAGGCGGGCGCCGTGGCAGCCAATAAATTTAAGAGGAAGCTTTAGCTCGGATGCTCCTATCTAAATACATGTAAAAGGAGAATTCGTTTTTCTCGGCAACCACTGTAGCAAATTTGACGAGGTTTGTTGCATTTAAAAGAAAAAAAAAACTTAAAATTTGGTGACTGTTGGTTTCGAATTTTCGAGTTAGGTCGTCAATATTTTATGAAAATCGGCAAAACTGAGAATTTTCGAAAAACGAAACTATCAAGTTTACAACTCTGTTACTCAACAACGAAAAAGAATAATACAATTCCGCGAATTACATCTAATTGTACATCTAAAGTGGACAAAATCAATATGTTACACATGACTATAAAAAAGTTTGTAATCTGGAATTACAGCTTTTGCAGAACCCTTGTAATCATGTTACACATGAATACAAAAAAATTTGTAATGTGGAAATACAGTTTTTTCAGAACCCTTATAACCAACGTAACAAATTCAGGTAGTATGTGAAATGAGATATCAAGTTTGTCCGCTTTGAATGATCTAATGGATGCCGTTTTCAGAACCGCGCTATCAGTTATTGATGCAGAGCAATGAATTTGTAAATTTCATGCTTCTATTTTTTTCAAACGGTCGAATATTTGAAAATCTTTTTAACGAAATTCAGGCACTAAACCGAACTTCCGCTTCCAACAGTCAGTAGAATTTAACTTTCTCTCTCAAATGCAACAAATTTCATTAAAATCGGTCCAGGGGTTATCCCAGAAAAAAGTTTCTGCGGAGTTGGGCCCGAGCTAAAGCTTCCTCTTAAATGTGAACAGTGTTCTTCATCTAAACTTTGGCAGACGAGTGATTTCCGCAAAGCCTTGCCTATGAGCTTATAATTACATTTGTAAATTCTTACATGACCCTAGGGATTTCCTGTCAGCGCACTTCTACTATTTTTGCACTATACTGCATTTTTTTTCTTTTCTTCTGTATTACTGGCCGCGTTGCGTCTCGAAAACTTTCTGTGCTTAACGCAAGGCCGCTTTTAGAAACACAGAGCGCGCCTGGCCTGTGACGAAAGACGTGCGCGCGCTCACCTTGAATCCGTCGTAAGTCCAAGATCCGAACTTCATCAGGCACGTCTGCTCGTCGAATGGGAAGAACTCTACGTCGATCTCGCACGAGCTTTTGTAGATGGCTGGCGGCTTCCACTGGATGCGGCCCGTGTAGTTGAGCTGAGCCTTTGTGGACAGCGTCACCTCGAAGTTGCCGTCAGCGCTGCAAGGGAGGGCCGCCACCAACGGCCGAACACGACGCTGTCGGTGTCAAGCTATTGGCACTTGTTTCGAGGTAATAAGGCCTGGCTACTAAAGAAGCCAGAAGACAAAAGCTACTCGCAACAGCAGACTCAAGCGTTCGTGGTCAGAGAGAAACAACAGAATTATAGGAAGTGAGTTTTGTTTACGGCATCCGCCTTACTAAACACCCCTGAGGGCATTGAACGGGGCGTAATACGTATATTCCTGTGCTATGCCTGTTGAAATTATTTGTACATTCGACTTAACCTTATTCCCAGTTGAAAAGTGCAGGGAGTTAGTCAGATAGCTACTAAGCAAAGATAGCGGTACTACTGCATCTTGCAAGATAATAAATAAACTTTTTATATATGTCCTGGGCTAATCGAAGCACATCTTTTAATCAAGTCCAGAGAGATGCCTATACAGCTACTAACTTCCGCTCGATGATGTTATGCATGTTTTTCTTCATACATAGTAAGGCAGATTTCGAAGTCTTGTGTTTTGAAACCAACATTGTTCACAAACACTGAAGTTATCAGAAAAGTAGGAACAAAGACGATTATCAATTACATTTTCGACTACTTTCGCGCTAGGCCCATAGTTACTTAGTTCGTTCCCGTTAGCGCCTTTGAAGATCTCATTTACAAACACCTAACCGTCTATTCAATTGGTGAATTACGGGAAAGCGTGAAACAGCGTGTTGGTTGCGAGATACATCGCAATGAAATGCTCCACTTTAGTTTTGACAGTGCGAGGATTTGTGAAACGGGCACACAAATCACAGTGCGCGTGCACTTCTGCCTTCTGCCCTCCTCGGAATTCAGACGCTGCAGTCCGCTGTGGAACACGTGACCTCACGCTCGGGAACGCAGCGCAGTTGCCCACTTAACCAAAAACGGCGCACGCTTCCAATCGCACAGCACAGGTGCTGATTCGATGTGCAATGCACACCATTTGTACGGCAAACGTGGAGGAAACACGGGGAATTATGAAAATCCACGCGGAACCTTTTCAGCAGGAAAAGCTTTATTGCCGAAATTAAGCAGATATTTAATAATTGTACCAGAACTGTTCATCGCTGATTGCCTTAAGTTTTCGATTTCATGGCAATATTTCACGTTGATTTCTTACGTGCTGATGCAAGGCATACGTAAAGCATGTAGTAGTTTTAGCAAAAAACTTTTAAGGGGCCAAATTTAACAAAAGCCCGGTCAGTCTCCGAAGTATATCAAGGTTAACAACAACCGAGTGATAATTTGAACACTACCACCAAGTGTTTGAAGGTCTGTTGAGGAACGTATGAGGGAAATAAGTCTATGGTGCATGTTTTCCTCTCCGTGTCCCTGTTTCTGAAAGAGGTTGCATAATATTTCAGTCACGACGTCTCCATGTGGAGACGCGACGTTCTTCGCTGCCTTTTTTCATCAAAAGACGAAGGAGCCCCGCTGCACACTGGTGCTACTATTATTTTAGACACAAATAAACGTAATGAGTGCGATCTGATTTGAAGCGGCAAAACACTCTGAAGGAAAAAAAAAAATATTTCGTGATGGGCACCTCCACGTTTTACGGGAGCTCTGGTGAGTCGCTGTTCAAATTTCTCTTTTACCACAGCCTCAATCATTCAGAACAGTTAAAGTACTGTGTTTTATGTAACGATAGAGCTACGTTTTGCGGGGTTTTGTTACTACATAGTTTCGACCCTGTTTTGGTCCGCGTCCGTGACAAACTCATTCTTTCTTTTCCACGCCTGCAACCCATACGTACCGCGGAATCTTTAAAACTGCCGACGCTGTTGTGGGAAGGTTCCGCCATGTAGTTTACTGTTGAAAAATTAACTTTTGTTTTGTTTTTCAGTATCCTTGATATTTTCGAGTGGCGGCAATTTTTAAATGCGGAACAAAGATCGCCGTACGCTATGTTCGCGAAGAAGGTAGACACTCTCGTTTGCGGACCATCGAGCGAATGACGGCGGCATCGCAATTGTAGCGCGTCCTCAAGTAATTGTCCGGCTATCAGTTAGTCCTAGTATGATATCCGATCAATAGAATTTCTTTCGGGCGAAGCAGACCCACCGAACAAGCCAGGACTGTCGTTTTTGTATTTGAGAATTTTGCCTGCGCTTCAATTTAGCACTGTTTCTTCTAATGTCCTTCTTCAATAGCTCATTTTAGTCACCGACCATACTATGAAACCTGTTGCTATAACTTTTTCCAAGGTACGATGCAGAAGGAAACCACCCTTAGCAAATCCAGTCGCCGTTTTCGCAGTGGTGCAAGTACAAGAAGTGTGCGGCGAAAACCAGGGTTCACTGCCGGAAATGCGATGTTTTCTGGTGAATCGCAGATGAAAAGGACTGTATCATCTAATATTACAACCGGTGAACCCGTTAACTCACCATTTGCATAGCCTTGATTAAATAATTTCCTTTCTTTTTGTAAACTGAGTTTTTGTAAAGAAGTTACTACTGAGTCATGATGCCTCCACATGTGGACGCGACCGACTTTGCATCATAATTGTCCTAGAGAGGTGAACTATTTTTGTTCGCACTCTCGACTGCTAAAGCATCAATGCCAGCAAGCTTTAAAGCTTTCCCTACAGAATATCATAATGCTTGGCAAGAGGGACTATCTGATGTACCCTGCATCAGGACTGTTGGATAACAGACATGATGACGACAGCATACTTGTTATAGAGAACAATGTCCGGCCTCCAGATGTGGTCCGAAGGCACGTGCAACATGTCCACGCCGCCGTAGTCGCGAGGGTCCCAGCTCAGCTTGTAGTCGTCCCAGTACTGCGTCAACGAACCGATGTTCAATAATTCTCGTCCTTAGGGCCAAACAATGAAACCCTCCTTTCCTCAGTAAGGAAGCCTTCATTGCGGTGAGGCCACCTTATGTCACTTTGAAAGCTTCCTAACTGAGGCGCCCTCGGTGAAGGCTTCCTTGGTACTTCCTCAGCATAAGCAGCGAAACAATGAAATCTTCCTTTACCTCACTAAGGAAGCCTTCATTGCGGTGAGGCTACCTTATGTCACTCTGAAAGCTTCCTTACTGAGGGGCCCTCGGTGAAGGCTTCCTTGGTGCTTCCTCAGCGTAAGGTAGCTCCAAAGCTACCTTCATGCGTCCTTACGCCGCTCCTGGCCCTGAACGAGCGCTTCACCTCACTGCTTAACCACGTGGCATTCGCTTGCGCATGCGCACTGTCGCCCACCTGCGGAGAAGCGCGAGCACGGTACGTCTTGCCAGGCATGTTCGTTTCAGTCACGCGTGCGGCATGAAAGCATTGCTAGGCGTTGCTAGGCGTTGCAAGACGCCGGCGTGCCAGCGTTGCTGGAGCACATCAAGTTTTGCACTGTAATGCTCAACTTTTTTTTTTAACTTTAGTAAACAAAACTAGAAGAAAGCGTCCACGTTTCTCTATATTAGCTATTCAATTTAAAGATTGTGCGACGATACAACCTTTTTAATAGAATAATGGTGTTCGCGGAAAGATTTGAAGAAATAATCTCGAACCCAGGCACGCGGCAACCGCTCCTTAGGTGAGGACGGGTGAAGGGAGCTTTCAGAGTACGCTTGCTTCCTCCATCGGTCCTTCGCTGTAAGGAGGCCTCACGTAAGGTTAGGAAGCGCTCGAAGGAAAGGAACGTTTTATTGTTTGGGCCAAGCTACCTTCATGGGTCCTTACGCCGCTCCCGGCCCTGAACGAGCGCTTCGCCTCACTGCTTAACCACGTGACGTTTGCTTGCGCATGCGCGCTGTCGCCCACCTTCGGAGAAGTGCGAGCACGGTACGTTTCGCCAGGCACGTTCGTTTCAGTCACGCGTGCGGCATGGAGGCGTTGCTAGGCGTTGCACGACGCCGGCGTGCCAGCGTTGCTGGAGCACATCAAGTTTTGCACTGTAATGCGCTACTTCTTTAGGTTTAGTAAACAAAATTAGAAAAAAACGTCCACGCTTCTCTATATTAGCTCATCAACTTAAAGATTGTGCGACGATACAACCTTTTTTATTGAATAGTGGTGTTCGGGTGTTCGCCTAAAGCTTTTAAGAGATAATCTCGAACCCAGGCGTGTCGGCAACCGCTCCTTACGTGAGGACGGGTGAAGGGAGCTTTCAGAGTATGCTTGCTTCCTCCATCGGTCCTTCGCTGTAAGGAGGCCTCACGTAAGGTTAGGAAGCGCTCTAAGGAAAGGAACGTTTCATTGTTCGGGCCTTAGTCGTAAATTACAGCACTTTTTCAAAGCGCGGATTGATTCCTCCCAGAAATAAGCTAGGAATGCGTTGCATATTGCGCGAGTTGGGGCCCAGCTTTTCCTCCGGCTGTCGTGACGTCACGTCATGTGGTTGCGCTAAACGTCAATGCTGGCTGCCCGGCCGCGCACAAGGGCTGAACTGAGTGATTGCAATATGCAACGCATAAGAATAGAAGCAACTTAGTAACAAACATTGCAAACTTAAAAGAGAATAGACCCACATATGAGACGCGCAGCAATGAACAATGGCTCATACCCTCAATGGCGGCTGCCCGGCCGCGCCCAAGGGCTGAACTGAGTGATTGCAAAAGCAAGTTACCGTAAACGTAAGGTGCGCATCAACCAAGTCTAAAAAGCTGTACAACCGGGAAACATTACAGGTATCTCAATTAAAATTCCGTAGCAAGTGTGGTGCTCGCGTTTGCCACATTTTGCTCGTGGTTCATCTTTTCGCGCTGCAATTATATACGCTTAAGAGTACGACTTATCAATAAAAGTGCATAGGAGAATATGTGTGCCAAACATTATCCCTTCATTGGTAAAAGAATCGCTGGTGCCACATTTTCGCACCATCACTTTGCCACCATACCATAATTCTTATATCCTCGAAAGCTTTCACGCGTATCCAGAAGAGGGTTGTAGTGCCGAAAAAGACAACACATAGCAAGCGAGACGGGACAGGTGCATTTTTTTTTTACTTCCAACTGTTTATTCACCGCGTATGCGAATGAATATAAGGACGAATCAAGAAGGGTAGCAAGAACCACACATGCGCGCAAGGTTTTTTTTTACAAAAAAACCCAGATAAAAGATTGGCGAGGCACACACGCATCTCACGCCCATGTATCTAAAAAAGCAGTTTCATTCTTATAAATGGAGATAGAAGGGGCGCTAACACAAATTGCGCCTGTCCCGCCTCGCTTGCTATATGTTGTATTTTTCGGCGCTACAACCCTCTTCTGGAAACATGCACCAACTAGCCCCCCAACAAGTTTTACTCGGTTACCTTTCAAGCGTAAATAACGCAAAACGAATAGATCGGCACACTCACTTGCTCCACCCAGAGGTTGGTCGTCATAATTTGGTTCTTGAGGTTCTGGAAACAAAGAGAAAGATTACAGAATTCACTGCCGTTGATCGTCCATCAAACTAGCAAAAGGTACATACTCCTCCACGCGCTTGCACGTAAATCAAGGAGCAAAATAATGGTATCAACTATGCGCCACTTTGTAAAACGTTGATATGGACTTTACAAATTTCTATCTTTGCTTCGCACTGTCGCTTGAGTTATGTTTTTTGTAATGTGAGGCAGAAAGGACGATAAGCTGAGCGGAAAAAAAGAAATAAAGCTTTGTTGAAAGTTTTGAATAAGTCCTTTCGCAAACAAATCTTTTAATCTCCCATCCAGGCTTAAACTCTAGCATTCATCTGTCAAAGCGAACAGCGTTCAGGCGATCGGATGCACTGATCTCGTCATTACGCCTGGTTCCGACATCTCTGCTGCTTCGTCGTCGACGAAACGATAAAGACGAATGATTGATTAGATCTTTTGTTCGAGAAAGGCAGCTCGATGTATGACTGGCGTTTGGAAACTGCGGCTTAAGTTCTTCGGAAAAAAAGAAGGCCCCAGGGGAAGAAGGCGTGGGGGGGGGCGACAAACACACATATTCTAGCGTCGACATGCAGCTCGCATTACTGTGCATTGCATCATGCTTAACTGAAACGAAAGAGTGCAGCGAATGTATAGAGGCGCTGGCTGATTCTAATGGCTAGCCATAACGCAATTGCTGTTAGGAGTGCATTGTGCGCATTTCACTGGTTCATGCGTGCGGGCGTAATCAGTATCGCCATCTACGCAGCGTTTCGTATCGTCCCAGTGAGTTATCGTCCCAGCGAGAGTACGTAGCAGTCGAACATGCAAGTCACAGCAGTGTGCCGCTAGAGAGAAAAATGAAAAATGAAAGAGAAAAAATGAAAAGAGAAAAATTTTTCGCACTGTAGAATGCGTGCTGAAAGATCATCGGTTAATGTTCGCAAGAAGGTAGGAATGCAGCCACGGATTGACATTATAGCCAAGCAGATCGTATCGCAAGACTTAAATGTGATGGCGTGATTGCAGAGTTGATAGTTGTTGGACAAGATTGCTAATGAAATAATTGCGTGGGACAGTGCAGCAACGGCTCTGGGAAACAGCTGTACGCGTTTTATTTTGAGTAAATAGTAAGCCTAGGTTGGTGTGAAATATTATTTCCCTTTTTTTAATGGTATTCCCTTATGAGATGTTTAACGTTCAATAGTTCGCAAGCGATGAAAGACCTCCCCCCTCCCCCCACTTTCCATTCCTTCACGAAACCTTTTGAAGCTAACTTCCTATGGTGCTTTGCGCGTTGCAAAAAAAAAGTATGAGGTTATCTTTATCAAATAGTGCAAATATTCAATCACTCATGTAAATTCACATGTCATAGCTGAAACGTTCGAGCCATGTTCTGGGTTAGAGTACTGCACGGGCCGGCTTTTCAGGCCAGAGCCTGGCCAGAGCACGAAAGTACCATCCCTTGGTCTGCTTGCGCAGTGAGAATTTTTGTTCTTTGCGACATCCATGGGTTTGTTCATGACTTCTCCATTTACACGGGAGACATCCGCCCTGTTCCAGGATTACCTGACATTGGAGCAAGCTGTAATGTTGTGTTTGAGCTTTCGCGCTATATTCCGGAGAATAAGAGCTACTTACTCTTTTTTGGACAATTGGTTTACTTGGTAAAATTAAGTGGTAAAACAAATGTAATCATTAGTGTGTTTTATCGACCTCCCAGACATACCTCAAATGAAATAATGATCCTTAACGCGTTCATTCAAGAGCACGGTTTTGGCTCTTCAAATTTAATCTGCATGGGGGACTTCAATGTATTTAACGTTTCGTGGGCTTCATTATCGATAACTGGTGATAACGTCCCTCTTTCTAGAGAGTTGCTTGAATTTCCACTATCCCTTGGATTGAAACAAACTGCATCTAACCCTACTAGAGAGTCCTCCATACTATATTTGATTTTCCTAAGTGCACCGCTCTTTACGAGTGGCTTTGAGTGTGAGATTACGGACGGTATTTCCGATCACAAAGCTGTTATTACTACTATTAATCTTTCAGTTTCAAGGCGCCACTATGAATATACCAGTTTTTACGATTATAATCATGCAGATGATACGTCCATACTTGATACATTAAGCATTTCATTAGACAGATTCTCCCAGTTATGCACTACCAGTGATATCAATGCTATAGTATCCCATTTTGAAAACATTGTGCATACTTGCATAGAGCGCTATGTGCCATTAAAAACAAAGAAGAAAAATCTAGACCTTCCTTGGATGATAAGGGAAATACTGCATTTGAAGTGTCGAGTAGCCAGAGCACGTCGGAAGCGCCACGTGAATGCCGAAACAAATGTCCAGTTCCACTTTATGAAGGAAGAACTCCGTCAAAAAATGGGCGCAGCTAAGAACTTTTATTATCAGTTCACTCTACCTAACTTAGAAATAACCCACGAAAATTTTGGAGCTCAATTTCGCCAATAAAGAACACCACCCAGACATTTCTATTAGATGATTCCGAAGTAAGCGATCCTGGACCTATTGCTAAAGCATTCAATGAATATTTTCAGTCTGTATTCACACAGGACAATGGCGTAATTCCTCCCTACTCCATGACAACTAACATGTCCCGTGCAATTACCAATGTTACAATATGTAAGCAAGGAGTCCTGAACCTTATTTTAAATCTTGACACCAAAAAAGGCTGCAGTCTAGACAATGTCAACAATGTGTTCCTTCATTGTTATGCGCTTTGGACGTGTCAATACCTCACATTGATTTTTGAGAAATCTGTATCCACTTGTACAGTTCCTTGTTCATGGAAACGGGCTAGAGTCATTCCATTGTTCAAATCTGGACAGAAACAATCTCTACTAAATTATAGACCCATTTCGTTAACTTCTCATGCATGCAAACTCCTTGAACACATAATTTATAAACACATTATCACTCTTCTCGAGTGCAATAATATTTTATGCAGCGCTCAGCATGGATTTCGTAGTGGTTTTAGCACAGTGACTCAATTAACTGAATTTACACATGACATCGCTTCTGCTCTTGATTTAGGTCATCAATTAGATGCACTCTTCATTGATTTCTCCAAAGCGTTTGGTACTGTACCACATCCTAAACCATTACACAAACTAAGCTCTATCCCTAATAACCCTCTTCTCGTTGACTGGATCCGTAGTTTTCTTTATGATCGTTCACAGTATGTTTCTTTTAATTCATTCAACTCTCCTGACGCATCAGTATCTTCCGGTGTGCCCCAAGGTTCTATTTTAGGGCCATTGTTTTTTTTTGCTTTACATTAACGACATTCCAAGCTCTGTTTCTGTAAAAATTCGGCTTTACGCTGACGACTGCGTTCTCTACAATGTCATTTCTTCACCTAACGATCATAACACTCTGAATAAATCTTTTATAAGTTTTTGTGAATGGTGCGAACTCTGGCAAATGAACATTAACTTAAAGAAAACAGTCACCATGTCCTTTCACAAGCATGCTAATTGCTCATATTTCAACTACTCCTATAAATCTACTTTTCTGCAGCGCGCATATGAATATAAGTATTTAGGCCTCCTTTTCACTCCAAGATTATCCTGGTCAGAACATATTCTAAGAACTTGCAACAAAGGACTGAAAAAACTTGGTTATCTAACCCGAACTCTACGTGCTGCCCCCAAAGAAACTAAACTCATTACATACAAAACACTTGTAAGAACTATTCATGAATATGCGTCTGCCATATGGAACCCTTACAAAATTTCGGACATCCACAAAATTGAATCTGTTCAGAAAAAGGCGGTTCGTTTCATAGACCGCCGTTATGATAGAATGTTTTCACCGTCATCTCATCTGAATATGCTTGGTTTAACCCCTCTTTCCCACCGTCGTCACATTAATTCTCTGAAACTTCTACGCTCTCTATTTTACTCTCCACATTATGCTTCCCCTAACACATATCTGGCCCGTGCAAAGCCCCTAATCACGACAAACAGCAATGACTTAAACTTATCCGTCTTTTTTGCTCGCACCAACACTTTTAAATATAGTTTTTTTCCTCAGACAATTGAACTCTGGAATGACCTGCCTGGTTCCATCCGTTCTTTACCACATAGAGAATTTGGGGATGCCATTGAATGCTCCCCTTAGTCATGTTACTCACGTATGCTTCTTTTGTATAGTGATTTTCTTTCTCGCATTTGTATTCACCCACTCCTGCAATAGCCCTTCTGGGCTGTAGTATTTGTAAATAAATAAATAAATAAATAAATAAATAAACTTCCATGAAACTGCTCGTAAGTTTGCCCCAGCGCGGGATTCGTGTCATGGGAACTGCGCGCACTAATAGCATTTTTGGCTGCCGATTGCCCAGCGTTGCCGAAATGAAGAACGGAAGAGGGAGCCACGTGGAAAGGTAGGCTACAATTGAAAGGGTCAAAGCTCGAGTAGGGAAGTGGTACGACAGCCGGGGGAGTAAATATAGCCAGCGCATTCGGGGGCGCCGTGCCCCTATGAGTATGCCAGCAGTACGACCGCAAGAAAAACGAAAGATGGGAAGGTCTGTAGCCTGTCATTGTGAAGAAGTACAACACATTTGCTAGTGGGGTTGACCTATTAGACAGGCTGACGCCGTAATACAGAAAGTTTCCTGAAATATGTAAAATTCTACTTCAGATTTCTTTTTAATTTTGTTTTTATATGGCTGTTGTGAGCAGCTGGCTGCGCTACCGCAGGAATTGCGATGCTCTAGCGATCCCAAAGAAATAGCAACTAGATCTCTCAGCATTTCAGATTTTTCTAGCAAGCTGCTTCGGTGCAGAAAACAAGGACATGATGAGAAAAAAGGGTCGGCCGCCTTTTTCTGTGAAAGCAGAGCTTGAAAAGGAAAGAAGAGGTCCAGCAGCTCATACTCCAAATGTTCAAGTCCGTCACGTTAACGTTGGTCACGGGCTTCAAGTGGCACACCAACGACAGCGGTGCAAAATGCCCGGCTGCAAAGGCCAACCGGTTTATTTTTGTACAAAGTGCGAAGCTCGTCTATGCAGCAACAAAAATTCAAATTGCTTCATTTTGTTTATAGGAACTGAGATAGAGGTTTCCTGAACCCCAAGAAATGGGTTGTGCAATGTGTTCTAAAATGAATATTTTCTGATCAGTTATGGCCTGTTGTAGCGTTTTCGCGACATCACTGTAACTTTGTTCCTAAAGCCCCGACATGTGTAAAAGTTGTGTGACTTACTTATATGCAGGATAGAAAGGACTATAGCGAAGGCACAGGTAAATGGTTCCGCGCACACCGCCAGTAACTTTATCTGACTTTTGAATCTCATATAATTATGGGGCATACAGTGAGGGAACTCGAGCCAATGAGTTTTGGGGCGAATGTAAATTTAAATGCGCTGGTATATTGGCTTTCAGGAATAACGTAATGCATGGCCACTAGAAGCTTTCTCTTTTCAATAAAGAAAAAATGGTGATCCGCAAGGCTAATAATGCTCGTGTGCAATCATATCTTTCAGCCGGAACGAGACATTTATATTGCTTTATTCAGCTTCATTATAATAGTGCCAGTTTTTCAGTCGACAATTTAGACACCATAATTTCGCAATTATGTATATTTGGGCTCTGCCTCCTTCTGTTTCCTTACAGTGCACGTACATAGGCAACGTAGGCTTTTTCCGCCAGGTTGTAATATGATCGACCTGTTTGCTAACGTATAGGCGCAGGCAGCCCGCCTAGTGCTAAAAACGTATAAAAGTCTGCGAACACGAGGGTTCAGCCACTTTACGTGTGAAAATAGTATCCAAAAGAAACATTCACTGAGTGAATAAAATTTTCTGCGTTCTATTTTCTTTTTCACATCCCTCTCTTCAACGTTGAGAAATTTAGCAGCATCCGCGTTGGCTTAGAATATTTGTTTGAAAACGTTTGACCCTTGAAGCGATAAACTGCGGCAGAATATTTAACTGGCTTGAAAAAATACCGAAGGAAAATAACGGAAACCAGTGATGAGTTGCACTACGCCTTAACACGCGAAAATATCGAGACTGAATTTTCCAGAATTTATTTGCAACCACTTTAAGTACTCCAAGAACTTCTGAAAAAAAAAAAACCTTTTTCATTAATATGATCACGCACAAGCAGTGCAGATTTATCACTGTCGAAAATCTACTTATTTTTTAACAGCAACGAAACATTGCAGATGACTCTGCCTCTAGGCAGGTCTTCTGCTCTTGAAGAAATCTAACCACCTGTACCAAAACTACTGTCATTGATTCCTCTTGTGGTTGATTTATGAAAGATAGCTTCGATACCTGAAGGCACTGTAGTGAATTCCCTTTCCTCGAGTCTTGTGGCGAACCAATAAAGTAGTCTCCACTCTTTAGCGCGATTGCAATGCAAATATTTTTCTAACTATTCGTCATTTTGATATGACTCAGAGATGTCTAGCAACTCTTTAAGTTTGCCTTTCCCCGCCCCTTCCAGCCACCCGAAGGGCTTCCCGTTGTTGACGGGCGGGGCCGCTGTCAAAATCAAAGCGTTGTGTCCATCGAAGGTCGGGTAGCCCGTATCACGCCTGCGCAGTGCGCACGATCACATAAAGGGACTCAATGCCTTAATAACATGGGAACAATGTTGACCAAAATATTTTAGTGTCGCCAATACGAAAGCATTCCGCCAGAACCTATCTGAAGATGACTATCGAAGTTACTGCAATTAGCATTCACGCACTGTAGCCACCACGTCCTGATACACAGTACTCAACAAGACAGCTTTAATTAGAATTTGCAGTGATCCTTCTGAGATTTCAAGTGCTTCGGCTGTGTGAGGCATTGTTGACCGTCACGCGCCAAGGTTATCTAAAGACGGTAGGACGAAGACCGTACTCCGATGGCGCGTGCAGAGGCGACTATGTAAACGCGAAGAAGTAATGACATCGATGTAATGACGAATGTATCATGAGGATCACGGCATGACGACGATGGGATGATTCCGAAGTGATCACGATAAACAACCACGAAGCAATTACAATGCCATAACGACGCTGGCATAATCCCGATCGATTGACGATAGCACAATCATAACGGAACGAAAGATAAATTATGTTGATGGAACGACGAAGGCGGTATGACCTAGACGGCTTGACAACAATTACATGACATTTCTGAAACGATCGCGACGTTGCGACAACAGTTTCACGACGGTGGCCTGGCAACAATGACATGACGACAAGTGCACGATGATAATGGCGTGACGACGACAGCATGAGGACGACTGTATGACAAAAATGGTGGGGCGATGACTCTATGACGATAATCAGATAACGAAGGTGGGAGAGCGACGATAGAACAACCACGGCAAGAAAGAAAATGCTTGACGATGACCGCATGTCGACAACGCAATGACAACGATGGCATGGCAACCGCGACATAATCAGGATTGAATGACGACAGCATGATTAGGATGGAATGACGTCGCTGGAACTGCGAAGGCGGTATGGCGACAATGTGATGACGTTTCTGGAATGATGACGATGGAACCAAAGCGTTACGAGAACGACATGAAAATACCGGGATGGTTATGACTGTATGACGACGATGGAACTACCATGGCCCCGAGGACATACGTAGTGGCTTCAGGAAGTAGACAAGTGGGTCACAAGGCGCTAGATAGATAGATAGATAGATAGATAGATAGATAGATAGATAGATAGATAGATAGATAGATAGATAGATAGATAGATAGATAGATAGATAGATAGATAGATAGATAGATAGATAGATAGATAGATAGATAGATAGATAGATAGATACGAGCTTGAACTAGGCAAAGAATGCTGATGCGTACAGTGGGCGCGGTTGATCACTAGTTACGTTTTCTCAGTGGTCCAATAGCGCCGCTAATGTACGCGAAACTGTGCAGCGTGCAGCTGCTTCGTCGGGGCCTGGCTGCCTCAACCGACAGACACCACTGACCTAAAATTTGCACATGGCGGCAGTGTTTATAGTATTCGGATTTATAGTATTCGGATTCGGATATAGCACGTCGAGTCCTAATCTGGGCCCGACTGAGGCCCATGCCCGACCCAATTTCGAGGCTGCTAGACGCGAGCCCGAGTAAACTA
Source organism: Dermacentor albipictus (assembly GCF_038994185.2). NCBI lineage: Eukaryota > Metazoa > Arthropoda > Arachnida > Ixodida > Ixodidae > Dermacentor > Dermacentor albipictus. The sequence continues at coordinate 42,111,317 of NC_091824.1, forward strand.
GGGTGTTTGCTTGGGGTAGTTGGTAATTCATTATAAAAACGACGTACATCTCGAAGGAAAAGGGCGAGAGACGGCACGCACTGCTCTGACTTACAACAAGTTTTACCCCAGTTATCCATTGCTGTTTATGGAATGATTTCGCTTTTAATAGGAAGAGGACGAATTTCGCTTGCTTGCTGCAGGCGCACCTAGCCTTACAATACTGCCGGCAATTGCTCCCCACAAAGTAACCCACATTGGTAGTCCAATGGCTATGTGGTTGCGCTGCTGATCAACACAGCTAGTTGGGACGAGTTGGTCCAGTATTCCAAGCCTTTAAAGGCTCTTGAGAGACAAGCACCAAAGGAAGGACAAGACCCACGTAGCGCATACTTTTAACTGATTTATTTCTACCATCGTCGCCATGTACAGGGTGTCAGGACTATCCTACACGAAGATTCATAAATATGCGAATTCCACGCAGATGGACAGAACCAAGATAATGTTGTTTGCTGTCGCTTCGAGATACTAAGATTTTTTTCATGTCGCCTAATTACATAATTAGTCTTAATTCATTATTCAGCTTCTCAAATATTATAACTAGATGAAAATTGTCAATAAAAGAATTGTAGAGCATCATGAAAAGCTCCCGATACAGCTTTCTGTTGCTCAATACGCGCTCCATAAAAGTGTTTTGCCGAGCATGAAAGAAGCGCGCGAGTGAACGCAAAATTGCTGCGCCACTGGCCGCTCGAGGCACCAGAGTGGGCGAGGGAAAAAGTCATGGAAGTAATTTGCTGCAGAAATTGTAAAGCGGAGAGACCAGTTCAGCAGTTCCCAGTGGTATTACGAAGTTCAGTTTTCAAAAAAAAAAAAAGAACGTCCGGTGAGAGCGAGAAGACATCCGCAATTATGAAAGGGCTGTTTCACTGCTATAAGGAATATATTTCGAGGAAGTAAGGCAATGGGCAAGGTGCTTTTTTTTCTTCCTTTTGCTAGTAACTTCACCAAACTCCAGCAGGCTCAACGACTTCTATGCGTTTTACATAACACATGAAACTGAAAGCCTCTCTGCTCACTCAAGATGCGCATGTACACATTCTGCACGCAACTGCAAAGCTTTCCAGGAGTGTCAGTTTCAAATCGAAAGCAAAGCATCACGACACTGCTTCCTGCGACAGCGGCTTGTCATAAAAGCTAATGGCTGCACTGTTTACTTCCCGTCCGACTTGACGTTTTTATCTACATTATATAGTAGCAACTTTCTTGCCGCTGGGTGAACCACTGACTGACGTCACCGTTTGCGGCGGTATTAGAGTCCTTAAATATACACTTGGGAATCAAGAGCAGAGTCACTGACCGGTAAACATCCATGTCGGTTTTTTCGTTTTACATCTTTTGTTTTATTATACGTGGTTCGAGCGTATACTGCGCTCACATTCTTCCCGCGGCCGGGGATCCTCCGGAAAGTAACAAAAAAGAGCGGTTCACTTTCCAGCCATACATGGGCAGCGTGCTGGTCATGTTTCACTCCGCACGGCTGCTGTCATTCGCCCGAGTTTGGTCCGCGGGGAGCGCTATAGGACTGGCTTGCGCAAAGCTGCTCTCAGTGTCGGGAGCTTACACCTCTATGAGTCTTTCTTTTCTTTCAGCATGCCAAATGTGGCAGCTGCACATCTATCCATCTAAGCAGCCAGGACAATTTCAGGAAGGCCCCGGGTCACGCTTAGTGTTTGATGGATGCCGCCGCAAGTTCTTTTTTTCTTGGAAGGGAAGGGGCGAGGGGGAGGGGAGGCTTCTCTGTTAGTTGAGTTTGCCTGAGTCTGTCTTAAGGAGTTTGTTATATTGCATAAACTCGCAATAACCGCGCCATAAAGCAAGCGAGACATCGAGGAGTACCTGCTCTCTCAGGAGTACATTAATGGGGACGAGATGTTTGAAATAGCTGAAACGGACGTAGACATTGCAAGTGGAAATAAATTTTGCAAAATGCACCAGTATATGATCGCTGTGTAGCATGAAATCACTTTGAAAGCTGTATCAAAGCATTGTCGTGTCAGTGAGATCCGCAGTCGTAGCCAAGCGGTCCTATACGTATCCACATTACGCAGTTTTGTCGCAGCAGCTTGTAGCGTCTCCATCCGTCATCGTCATCTGAAAGAAGTATTTTTGTTGCGACAGCTGATAACTCTGTAGTCGCTGCTTACTGGTAAAGAGAACGGCTAGGCTTATGTAACAACAACAAAAAAAGAGAGAACAAGAAAAGAAAAAACTCCACGCAGAAACTCGTCTGTGAGTTGTCCAAGTGTGCATAAACCTTGCGCCACTTACTGATCTCCACGCAGCCCGTTGTCATTATCAATGTTATGAAACTTGATTCGACCAGCATAAATCCTTATCAACCCCCATAGGTCGTTGTCAACGTTATGGAATATGATGCGACCCTTATTAACTCTTATCAGTTCCTATCAATATGGATGTCCAGCGAAGCCGTTGCAAAACCACCACTGCAATAGCTGAGGTCGTAATGCAATGCTTTGATAATTCGGACGCTTGTTCTGAGCTAGTTCTTTATTGGAACGTATGCTGTTTTGTGTATTGTACGGGTGATTTCAATGAATATATTCACTGTTCGCTTTACTTTGCTAAGTGCTCGTAGCCTCTGCCTCACGTGGCTATGAGCGATAGCATTTTATGCTGGCTTACCCCCCATAAGTCAGTCATAGTTTAGGGTTGGTATGGACCATTGTATTCTTCTTAGTTGACGGACGGATAAATTTATCTTTGGTTAGGCATATAAATTTGTAGACAAAGGAAAAAAATAAAAGCTTGGGAGGAGCGTCACGTCGGAAACGGGTATATTATGAATCAGCAGACATCAGTAACACTGTTTCCTGCTGCTGAGCACGAGGTCGCGGGATCGAATCCCGGCCACGGCGGCCGCATTTCGGTGGGGGCGAAATGCGAAAACACCCGTGTACTTAGATTTAGGTGCACGTTAAGGAACCCCAGGTGGTCGAAAATTCCGGAGTCTCCCACTACGGCGTGCTTCATAATCAGAAAGTGGTTTTGGCACGTAAAACCCCATAATCAATCATCAATCAACACTGTTTCCTTCACATGGGCGCAGTAAGGACAGCTTGAAGTAGATCCCCAACGGGAGCCCTTGACCGCTGAACGTGAAGCTATCACCATCTAAATGCGCAAAACACTAAGTGTACATAAGTAAAAAAAATTAAAATTCTTCCATCTCTCGGCTCTTCTTCTACACCCCTGTAACCGGGTCACAGGCGTCTTCACAAATGTATACGCTTTAGGCATGACAAATATTCGACGTTGAAGTCGTTGTTAGCGCACCATCCTTTTTCAGAGGCGCCACTATGGGCTCCTTTCAATCGCTTTCGATCAAAGAAATTACTTTCCCCCCTTCACATTTCTTTCTATGATTGAAAGGATCGATTTCCAACACGTCATAATGAGAACCTTCAGAACACAATACAACTATCAAGTTGAAGCACTTGGCCTGAAAGCGGACTAGTGCTGACAACCGTGCAGCGAGGGTTTCCATCGGTTCTCGTAAATGTCCCATCATCAGCTTCCTTTGTGAAAGCGTCTGAAGCGTCAACTGTGCTCGTGGTTCTTTCTTTTCTTTCCAAAATATTCCAGCTTTGCAGACACCAGCTTTTAGCTGGAGTTGAAACCTTGGGCTATAAAAAAAAGTAAGGGGCAAGGAGGAGAATGGGTGTTTTGTCAAGGTAATACAAAACTTACACTTTTTATCATTTGTTTTCCTTAAGAACAGCACAGGAATGCAAACTGCTTCCAAAGATCTTCTTACCTGAACCAATTTTGATATTCTCTTCCCTGTGATACTGTCGACAGCTGTAAAATTGTTTCTGCCCGCGGTATATGTATTTGTTGTTTAGAAGGCATTTCTGTGAAACGTCTTGATATTTTGCATAATTCTGCATGATTTGCATTATTTGTAAACATTTTTTATTTTGTATAATAGTGTTTGTTATTTGTGCTACGTCCTCTCCTATGCTACCGCCTCCTCACCTCCCTCTCCCCGCTTCCTTTCTACGCTATTATTTGTGGCGGTATAGGTAAAGTGTCAATAAATTGAATATAAGAAAGATGCGCTCACACTTATCATATTTGGGAAGACCAAAATGCGGGTAATGCTGGCAGCCCAGTGAGCGCCGCTCTCGTAGCCCAGGGATGTGTGGGGGATGGATAACGGAAAACATGCCTCCATTCTGGTCGTAGCCCAAACTGGTCGAGCAGGTTGACTCCAGCTGAGCGGCATCAGTGGGTGACCGCAAATAAGAGCCATCGGAGAGAAGTAGAAGTTGCGCTTGTAAGAAGAAAAAAGAAAATTGAAACAATGGACCCCTCGTTCTCGCAACTTCGGACAACGGGACGGTTTCACGCCAGTAAACAGTTTAAGGAATTAGGAAGGTTATGTATGAACGCCGGACAGAACTCTTGCGATAGATTTAGGGTGAACCGCAGAAACTGGCTAATGGCGTGCTGGTGTGGGGGCCGAACCGGCCGCCAACAATGTGAGGCGAAAATCGGCTGCGCTGGCGGAAAACAGGCCAGGTAGCCATGTTAGGTTTACTATACAACGATGAGCACAGTTAGGGTAAACACGCCAGCGCGCGGCTGCGTTATCGAGAACACCAGTGTAGCCAGTACGACCTCGCATCGAAGCGAACCTGCGCATGTGCAGTAACTCCTCGCTCCGTGTCGTCTGCTGCGTGGTTCCGACACAATAAATCTGCTAAAGGTCGGTACGCTGCATCAAACCGCACTTGCAGTAGCATTGCACGACCAGAGTCGGGGCTGCGAACCTAACCTTGCGCTTGCGCGTCGCTTGCAAATGGTTTGCGAATGACCCACCCTGAGGCGAACTTATGACTCCAGCAAACTGTTCTCTCTTCATATAAAGGGATATTGTTCCTTTTCTGAAGAGCTGGAGTTAACGAGGTTAACCAAATTGATTTTCCATGACGGAAAAGTTAACTGACGCCTATGTAGTTCATCAAGGTTCAAGTTGGTGAAACAATTGGCCTTTTACACGCTGTTCAGAAACACAAGGCCGGCTTCCCGCGATAGTGGTGGGCTCTATAATAAAGAAGCATTTTCTTAAATTTTGCGCAGGGCTTGGCGAGGACAAAAAATACAGCAGACAACACGAGGCCACACTTTCGTTCATCATTGTGCATGCGCCGGCTTGCGATGACGCGCGCTCAAGCTGGCTGCACTACGCACAGAGCTGTTCTCATTGCTTTACGCTTACTGTATATGTTTTGCGCCTACATGCTCAGCGATTGAAACGCGATACTCGGACAACATGGCTGCCGGTACTTTCTTGCGCCACGGGTGGGTACTGGTGGCACTGAGATAAAGCATTCCTGTGTCTTACGAAAGCGATAATCTTTTTTTCGCCCTCCTCAGCGATGACCGAGCGATCACCGGCGGCGCAAGAGGCGCCGGCCGCCATACTGTCTGAGTATCGAGTTTCAATCGCTGAGCGATGTACATTGCCTCAAATGTGCTTGTCCATCCACGTCATTTGTCATTGGTTCAAGCATGTCGGAGGTTAAGCTATCGTCTCAAGCCGTTTCGGTCTTTCCACACGACATTCATAGAGTTTCATACAGTAAATACCGGGGAACTCTGGTGCTTTTGTCTACGGGAGCTGCAATGGGAGCGATTGAGCCAGTACGCGAATTATGGGACATGCATGGATTTGTCTAAACTTCGTCCTCTCGGCTTCAAACGGCTTCGTGATTTTCTAAACTCGTCATTTTCAATAATCTACTGGGTAATAAATAAATAAATAGATATTATTAAAGTTGTCCCATGGCAGGATGCGAGCACGGGACCTCTAGCACAGAAGCCCAATATTCAAACCATTACGGCACAGACGCACGCATCGAGAAACGATATGAAACGCCCTCACGAATTTATCGTGGGCAAGCCAGTGCCTTGATACGCTTTGCGCGTTTCGATTTAGCCACCTCTACGTGCTCAATCTTGGCGATTATTTGCAATTGCGCGTGTTCGCAGCGTCTTCTGCACTTCGAAGTGTATAGATTGCTCGGAAATTTACGACACTGAAGATATACGAAGCGCAAGAAACGAATCCACAAAAACGTCCGAATCCACAAGCACGAAGATCAGACAGATCCACGGACTCCCCTTCATTCCCATGGTGGCTAAACGATAGTAGCGCCAGAGTTCGCTGTAGTATATTTTAGGAAGCTCTATGATGACAAACAAACACAGAAAGCCGGCGATACCATTTTCCAACATTTCAATTACCAGCTATTCAGATCACACGCGACGATTGTGACCTAGCAGAAGAAGCGACGATCCTAGAAACCAAACATTCATTAAATCAGCAGAAACTTCGACCCAGTTTGAGCAGGAAAAAAGCAAACCACTTTTGAAAACCAATCACCACAAACTCATTCTGTACGCGCACCGACACTAAGAAGTTTTGAAAAAGATGTTCGAACAATCTTCGCTCACAAATGCTTCGGTCGCGACGATTTCGTCAGCCGGCTTTGCTCTCAGTTGTGCGTGGTGGGCGGCGCACGGTGTGAAGCTGGAGAAACAAGCCTTCATTCGCACCGATAAGTGCAGGTGTCGCGATACGATAAAGCAGAGGATCACTCCTTGCCTGGATCGGCCGAGCCTTTTTCGGTACTTAAGTAGGTAGGGCTGTCTGTACCCGCGTCCTGCTAGTTCGACCACTGGAGATCACGCGTACGCGCCTCGTCTTCTCGCGCATGCGTGGGTGCTGCCTTTATAAGGTCCAGTGCTATAGTTGCTTCCTCGTTGCGCATGCGCACACTTTGTTGACAGAGAAAAGGACGCGCACTGCTCCCTCGTCAGCGTAGTGTACGCTACCTTCATTACAGTTCGCGTAAGTATATATGTGCAACAGACATGCGGGCATTTTTTCGATGCAACTGTATCAATGCTAAATTCGCGTTAGCATTGATGCAGTTGCGCAACTTGCCATAAAGGACGAGGTACAACACTCGGAAGGTAGAGACTGGTTTGATGGAAATTTCCGTTTTATGCGAAGCATATTACTAGAACTCAACCCAGCTCCTCAGGCGCGGCGGTGTCGCCTTCAATACCACGTGACACCGTGACGTCACGACAGAGGAGACACGGGGCTCCAACTCGCTCCGTCGCTCTCGGGGTCGCCTTCAAAGCTGACCACGTGACACCGTGACGTCACGACAGAGGAGAAACGGGGCTCCAACTCGCGCCGTCGCTCGCGGCGTAAGCAGCTGCGCTTGCCTCTGCTAGACACTCACGAGGTGAGATGCCTCCTGGAGATGGAGCTGCTCGTTGGAATGAGAAGCAAAGGTTGCGGCGCGCTACAGAGACTGATTTTCTAGGTGGCTTTGGCTCAACTCTTGCAAGATTGGCTGGGTGGGAATCGAACCAGGGTCTCCGGAGTGTGAGACGGAGACGCTACCACTGAGCCACGAGTACGATGCTTCAAAGCGGTACAAAAGCGCCTCTAGTGAATGCGGTGTTGCCTTAGAAACGAGCTGTTTCTAAGGCTCAGGCGTGCGTCGCTTGCTCAGGCGCACATTTCGTTGCCGCGCCGAACGCTGCGTTGCTCGACGCTCACCGCGTCCCAATGCGGGGCGCGTAGTCGCTGCGCCGTAGCCCATTGTCTTACACCCCTTGGCGGGTCGACGGGAACGCTGTCGCGTTCCACTCTTGAAGGCGAAGCAGAGTAACGCATGAGTTGTGTCTTCGTCTAGCCGAACCAAATATAGCCACGCAACAGCAGTTCACCAGGCTAAACAGTGGTTCAACAACTAAAATAAAGGCAAGTATGCTTCGCATCCTGGGCTTAACCTTAGCTAAGCCACAGCCATTTTTTTCTTTTTAAACTGGACTTGCAATACGCTGAGCTCCAACGAAATGCTTAGCCTTCATCTATAGTTATCTGCGTGTCGCAGTGGACGTGCCTACACGAGAATGAAATGGGGACCTTTTCCTTCAGTCCTTATAGCTCGTCCACCCCTAAAAACTTTGCATGAGGAGTCTTACCGTGCTGATACGTCCGCTTGTTGTGGCCTTTACCACGGGGAAGTTTATGAAGACAGAGAGGAAAGAGAAGAAATGCGGCAGGAAATTCTGCGAAGTGATATACGCCTCGGGCCCGCCGACGGGTGTATTCATACCGTGAAAGCGCCGATTATATGCTCTCTCTAAGAGCAATTGAACCGTGGCTCCCTTCTCGCTTTCTCATGTCTTCGTCTTTAGGTAGGAAGAAGAAAAATTTAGCAAAAGTAAATATACCCGACTGAACCGTCTAGGGCTCTTGACGTACGCAGATGCCAGAGCGTGTGGTTGGCTGGTGGAGCTCCGCCCATAAAGAAGTTTGACAAAAGCCGAGGAAGACATGAATATATATAGATATAAATAGAGAGAAGGAGAGAGAAGACGGAAGAGGAAGATAATGCTCTTCTCTATTCTGCTGTCTTCTCGGCCTTTCGATGAACGAAGGGGATATTGCGGTGCCCTCGTTATTTTCTTCACAATCACTAAGCAGCGTTCACGGACGGCAGCGAGTGCGTAGCTGCGCGTGGGGTTCCTTAATTGCGCCATCTATTATGGGGACGCCGTCGCAAGCGCAGGTTTCTTCGCTGCAGAGGAACCAGGATCCAGGCTCCGCTCGACGAGGACGACGACGCCCGAAAGAGGTCGCCGTGGGCGCATTCATCATTCTCCTGTGCCGGTTCGCCGAACCTGGATCACACGCCAATTCGAGCGTGTGCATTGACGATGGGCGTTGTGTCGTCTGTGCGACGTTAGCTGGGACATGTTAAGCACTTCGGACGGAGGCTCCCATCGGGAAGGAAGGTCGCGTCGGATGTCGCGGTGGTTGAGTTCAGTCGGGTATAAAACGCAGGATATGACCCCTCAACAATGTATTGTCGATGAGGTCGGAAGGATGATAGAAGCGAATCGGTGAAGCTTAGCCCGCGCCAGAAGGAAAAGTGTCATTGACGATTCAGCACAAAGAAGTCTCCTAACAGGGCTCCTAATTGCGAGGTCAAATGATAACGTACATGGTGATAACGTACATGGTAATGACAACGTGCAAGCACGCTGCTATATACACTCCGTTCGCACACTCTAACCTACCTTGCCTTCATCGTCGTCGAATTGTGTATGATGAACTTGCGTTAAGTATACACCTCGTTTGGGTTAACTATACCATCTAACTCATTTCTATGCCGTTTTTGATGAAGCGAAAACGTCATGGCCTATCAAATGTTCACATTGAGTCCTCGCAGTTGGTTGCCTCCAGTCAAACCTTGCCGTACAGAAGTCAAATGGCACAGAAAGAATTTGTTCTAACTAAGTAACGTGCAGTTAGCGCTGCAATTGTAAAGAAGCTGTGTGCTGTTTATAAATTCGAACTAACTCTCTGAGTTGGGGCTTACTCATGAAAACACGGCGGTCACACGTTGTGATGTTCGAGAACCATCGTGATTTTAGCGATGAAAGAACGGCATTTGGTAAGGGATCGTAATTTCACGACCTCGGGAACATGCTACATAAGGCGAAATAACATGTTGCCCAAGGTTACAGCGATGCAACGGGTACACGTACACAGGGTTTGTGTACATGGTGTTGTCCTATTTAGTGTTCGCGCTGTGGCTTGTGTTCGGCAAGAAAAGTTACTGTGAACGTAATGCCACCACTATTTGACCTTTACAGCGTAAGCTGTTCTGGTCTCATTCCAACGGCCATTTCGGGCGGCGATGCTGTCCGCCACCACCCACCACCATGGTGTCAGGTGTCTGGTGTTTGTAGCAGCTATTCCCGGGAATAAAAAAAGAATCCGCAGTTCCTGTCAGGATCGAACCCGGGCCCATTGCGTGGCAATCAGCTACTCTACCACTGAGCCACGCCAGTGTTTTTTGTGAAAATGGTATTTATTGCAATGAATCAAATTACGTATGTACAGGAAGTATTTACGATCTTATGAAAACCACGAGGTCATAAGTGATCACAGGTATACCAGCAGCAGATACAAAGACAACATTACACGAAGCAACATCTTCCATCCCAACAAAAACTTGAACGGAGGAGTTAAGCACCTAATGAAAAGTATATACCAATGCAGCTGACATTCTTCTTGATTGAAAATGTCCTTTAAGTATGTTCTCGTTTGAGTGGAGTGTGATTTTGAGGATATTGTTCTTTCTGCATTTCGGTCTGGCATACGAGTTTTTCATAGGATCGGCAAGCCATATCATATGTCAGATGGTACATTGTGGCACGCAACAGCAAGATATAGGATACTTTGAGAATTTACATCAAAAACATGTTTGAAGATTTCTATGGAGGACATCCTATAATAAAATGGCATTCGTACAATCAATAAAGCAGTGTTCAGTGTATTCAGGCACGTCACAGAGGCGATAGTTCATTGATGAAACAAGAATGTTTTTTTCCAAAGTCATGTTCTAAGGCAAAGTTTCAGTGTGTAATTTGTGAAACGAAGCTTTTGTAGGAGGGGGAACTGACATATTGCGCACTCTTGCAAGTACATCAGGTGCTGGTAACCTGATGTATACTGATCGATGAAATCCCGGCGAGAACATTGACATTGAATCTGTGTAAAGATTTTTTTGTGACACAGTTATATACAGTTTTTTTGAAGAAACGAACATTAGGAATGCAATGATAAAATAAGCCTCACGCATGAACCCTCATAAACAAGATCTAGAAAGAAAATTTGAAGACACCACCAATTCTGGCCGGAAATGAACCGTTGGCTCTTCATACCAGGTGAGCGCTATCCTGAAAAAAAGAGAAATCACGAGGCTAACTGTCGTACACACAAACTCACCAACCCTAACTCTCCAGCATTCACTGGTCGAAAGATGTAGCTGCAGATGCAGGTTAAAAACTGGAGGACCTTATAAATGTGGAAAAAATCCCGTGCAAACGTTGAATGTAATGCCTTGCGCAGAGAAGAACCTGAGATACAGAAAACATTGGTTGTCGAAAACATGTTGCAGGCTTCTGCTCTTCCAAATATTGAAAGACGGTACGGAACAAAGGTATTTCTGTAGCACTGGACGGATGACACGCGCTCTCTTAAGCAGTGTGCACTTAACTTGTAGGTGCGTAGTGGAACTCCTATATATCTAGGTGGCATACAAGACCACTCAATGCCAGCATAATGTGATGGTGTAATGGCTCAAGATCTAAATCAAACCCTTGAGCTCTTAGGCTATTCATTTGTGAACCGGAGACAGTACCAAATCCTTCTATGATAGAATGACCTTTATGGAAGCTGGGCTTGTGTCCGAAGAAGAATGCGATATTATCAGCGTATGCTGATACCTTCACCTCATTACCAGAAATATTAAAGCCACGAGCATTGCTGCAGTTCAAAATGCTCAGAGTGGTTCTAAGTAAAGGGCGAAGAGGAGCGGAGACATAGGACCTCCTTGTTTCATGGAAGAACGGATGTGGACGGGTTTTGACAGGCTACCACTGACAACGAAGCGAGTTGTACAATGACTATAATAAAGTCGAACGCCATTAGGCACTGCGGTTGCAACATTAGCTTGCTGTAAGAGGGAAAATAAAAAAAATGCATTTGAGAAGTCGATCTGAAGCATAGCAAGTTGCTCATAAAAAGTGGTACACTACTCAAGAACAGTACGAGCGACGTGTAAGCTCGTATCGAATGACCTTTGATGCCACATGTTTGATTAGGACCAATAAGAATTGAGATCGCTAGCTGCGAACTATTTTCAGGAAAAATTTCAGGAAAAATTACGTAATCAACGTTTGACAACGTAATTGGTCTATAACCCTCAACAGAATATAATTTTTCTCGGTCAGCACCTTTAGGTATTAACACTATGTGGCTTTTTGCGAAAGACCGTCGTAAATCCTCTAATTCCAAACTCATGAAGTTATCTTCAATAGAACAGGCATAACAATGGACTTAAAAAGGTTTCGTGAAATTCACCTGAAATGCCATCAGGACCGGGCATTTTCAACTCGGTTAACTAATAAATGGCAGCCTCTCGCTCTTAGTTATTAATCGCACCACTGATGACTGAACTGTCCTCGTCAGTTAACGGAGTTATTATAGACGCAAAGTACTGTAGATGCTTGAGATCCTGGTCCCCAGAGACATCACTGAAGAGCACCGAATAGAAGTCTTCGAACTTAGACACAATATCAGTCGTGTCTGCTGCTAATGCACCGTTCGAATACATTTCGGTAATAACTTCCGCAAAAGCGTCGCAGTGTTCATCAATCAAGGCTTGACAGGTCTTGAATGTCTCGCTCACACACGCACACTAAAAGACGTTCACATTCTTGACTCGATCATATACATGTTTTGTCATCGTTGATCTTTAGAGGTCTCCTATGCAATGCTCACCCCATTTCGTTCTCCGACCATTGCATGGTAGTTGTGCGATAGGGCGGAGACACGCGTACTATTTTCCGATCATTTACTAATTTGCTGATCAGGTCTGCTTAGCTCTGAAAAAAATTGATTCTCTCATGATTTGTCTCTATTCTCTGCATGGGAGCGTTTTAGCAGGATATCAGATCAGTTGCCATTGAACTTGGTTATGACGTAGTAGTTCTGCGGAAACCCGCAAGGTGGAGAGAAGTAATGAATTGGAGAGAAGTAATGAAAAATTCATCCCGGACCAGGACGAATTTTTCTTCAACTATGAGGCTTTTCTTTCGAGGAACCCGTATGGGTTTCCTTTGTAGCAATAGCTACGAACGGGTGGATGTCTGATTTTCCCTTTATTCAACTTCGTTATATTGTCATTAAAAAAATATGAAGGGAAGAGATTGCTGGCAAGTCTTAACAGCTTTTATGAGCTGTGAAGCTCCTGCAATGTACCTTAACGATATTGCAAACGTGAAATGCGACTTGAAAAATTATCACGCCGTAATAATTGCGCCTAACTTTCTGAGGAGCTACGCCAGCGCTCGCTAGCTTACCGCGGAAAGATTCCCTATAAATGCCTCCCAGCGCGCGTGGAGACACGCGACGTGACATGAGCGCCGCACAGCGTCGACATGTGCACTTATGAATTGCAGTTGCATATTATTACACCAAATAGAACGCCATTTAGCAGATGCAAGGGTAGCGGTACAAGTCAGTTAAAGAAGGTTTGAGGAAGAAAAAGATTACACAGATGTATAAATCTTAATGTAATGGAAAACATGTGTGGCATACCTGAATAATTTAAGCAGGCTAAATGACTGTTTCTTATCGTGCCGTTTCAAAGGGAATTTTATTAAATCATCATCATCATCATTACCATTGTATCGTGCCATTTGACATGCGCACCGCGTAGCGTCCGTACGTACAAATTTTGCATTGCAGTGCCGTTATATTCCATCAGGTGTCCTGAGTTGTAGCAGCTGCATATAGCAGTTCCATGCAGCAAGTAGCTGGACCTGGTAAGCTCAAGCAGGCTAGGTGACTATTTGTCACTATCCCGTTTCGAAGGGCCTGCCAACAAACCGTCATAATCATCATCAGCAACAACAACGTACCGTGCGACGGGTCAAGGGATGTGACATGTGCGCTACGTAGTTTGGTTACCTGTGTTTGCTCTAGAGTACACGTTCTCAGTACACGTTCTTAGTCAAACTGCTCGCACCGTGCGCCCTCGCAAGTTGCGAGCCGCTGCTGAAGAAGGGAATTGTAGAGGTACGCGTGATGCTGCAACCAGGTAGCGTCAGGCTCAGCAGGCTGCTGTGCAGAGAGCAGGGGAGGCATTTTGTAACAGTACATATGGTGGACATGCCCAATTCGTCTGCTCCAAGTGCTCATTGGCTGTGGCAGCTCGCTGCTGCGGACGCGCAGCCCAGCCCAGCCAATCAGAACTTCAACAGCAGATGAAATGCACATGTCCACTAAGTGTCATCTTACAGAATACCTCAGCAGGACAAGCCGCAGCTCGCCATCGATGCCAGGCGAACAGTTCAGATCGTTCTCGTGAAGACGACGCGAAGAGACTTCGCCGCGAAGACCCTGTAGTGCGTGGTGCCGAAAATGGAACTCCTATGGAGCCGCTCCTCCAGCTTACGCCGTGACTGTGCTGCGTGTGCCACGCAGGCCTGTGACTTTTTAAAGCTCGTTAAATACACAAGCCCAGTTATACTCACAAATCCACTTCATAGGCGCATTTAATGCAATAGTTTCTGACGAGTGAAAAAACACCGCTTGTGCAGATCGGAACTTGTCCCAAAAGACCGCAAGGCGTTTCATCAGTCCAGTAATGAACCAGCTGTGTGTGATCATGCCTTCAGTATAGCAAGAATCTGTTCTACTCTAAAGAAAGGCATGTGAACATCAGAGAGAAGCTTCCGGAGTAAAAGTAGTCTCAAGGACGACTCAATCTTTGGCGAAGTTACAAATAAACAAATGCCCCTTCCTTTTACGTCAATGTCGACTTACCTAGAGAGAGCGAGAGAGAGAGAGAGAGAGAGAGAGAGATAAAGAAGAAGGGCGAGGAGGTTAACCAGATATCAGTCTCCGGTTTGCTACCCTACACTGGGGCTGGGATATAGCGGTTAGAAAGAGGACAGAGAGGAAAACGTTAAAAAAAAACACGCACAAACGGAGGCATGGACGCACAAGAGACGTTGCAGTTAAAAACGTTTACAAAGGCCGGTAGATCGCAAAAAGCGCGATAGTGCTTGCACGGCCTTCTGTGACGGCAGGTCCTTTCGATGGTGTAAAATTCTTTTTTTACGATAGCGGTTGGTCGTCCAGCTGGTCAAGTTCGTGGCGAAGGCATTCCCTTTGTGGGGCTGTACTGTGGGCAGGCGCACAAAATATGGTCAATCGATTCATGGCCGCAGTGGTCACAGGTTGCGCTGTCGGTCCTCCCTATGCGGAATGTATAGGCTTTGATAAAGGCAACGCCCAACCACAAAGTCCACATAAAAGCATAGCGTTTCTACGGCGAAGCTGTGATGGTGCTCGAAGAATTAATGTGGGATCAAGTGAGTACAGTCGCGTATTTCTTAAATGTGGCTCATTCCATTGCGACGCGGTTCACTGCCGAGCAAACAGCCGGAGCTTCTGTGCTGCGTCAGTTCTAGAACGTGGAATGGGGAAGTGGTGCTCCTCAGTATGGGCTGAGCGGGCAGCTTGATCCTCCAGTTCATGGCCGATAATCCCGCAGTGACTTTGAAGCCACTGGGTGGTTATTTCATGGCCTGCATCACTTATATAATGGAATGTCTCTGTACTATGAAATACTAGTTGTTCTTGCGGTCCGCGTCGTAAAGGGGACAGTAGAGACTGCAGTGTCGCCTTCGAATCGCAGAATACCGCCCACTTGCGTGGCGGTTCATCACCAATGTGATGAAGGGCAGCAAAGAGCGCTGCGATCTCTACTGCCGTCGAAGTTGTCGCGTGGGTCGTCTTAAATCTCTTTGTTGTAACTTTCGCTGGTATGATGATTGCCGCCGCGGAGCTGTTTGGAAGGACAGATCCATCAATGTAAATATGTGTAGAGTCACGGTAGTTCTCGTACAAAAATAGTAGCGTGAGCTGTTTCAGGGCTGGTGATGATAGATCAGCTTTTTTCTAGATGCCAGGTATTGTGAGGTTGATTTTTGGCTGAGCGAGGCACCATGGAGGAATCGAAGGTCTCGCAGCCGGAGTGAAACAAGCTGGCAATGACTCATCATATGCGGTTATCATTTAGCTAAAGAAAGTGTGTGGTCTGTTCGCTGGTAGAGAGGCTAAGTGGTGACGAGGAGTCCTGGCTAGATGCCTTATATGGGTTCTGAGCACCTCAAGTTCAGTGCGGGTCTTGATAAGGTGGTCTCTAGCGATCGCTATCGTACCCAGTGTTGAAGCACTCTGAGGCAGGCCTAGACAGATAGGAGTGCTTGAGCCTGAAGATTTTGTATTGTGCGTAGATTCGTTTTACCTGTGTAGGTTATTGCTGGCAAGCTGTATCGCAGAGATCCTAGAAAAAGCACCCTGTACATTTGTAACATGACACTTGTCGACATTCCCTAGGTCTTGCCAGCGAAAAACTTGTACAGGTGGCAGATGCCTGTCAACCGTTAATTCACGTATGACACGGGAGGGCCCTATGACAAGTTCCTGTCGATTATGACACCTAGAAACATGTACGATCGGACCCGTCGTATTATTTGGCAATTTATCATTACCCTGTGGTTTGCCATGGGTTTGCGCGTAAATGGCACTAGTGCGCATTTCTCAGAGAAAATTTTCATGCCTCGATTACGGAGGTAGATAGCAGTTTGGGTGGCGGCTCTCTGAGTTATCGCTCAAAACTGTAGGCGTGTTACTGCAGCCGTCCATATGTAGATGTCATCCGCGTACATTGATTGCCTGACTGTGGTTGGCACGTGCTCAAGGAAGGCAATTAGTATTAGATTAAATAACACTGGGCTAAGTACACCGCCCTGGGGGACGCCGCGGTAGCTATAATGTAGACAAGTATGGCCTTCCTCGGTGCTTACAAAGAAGAATCGCATGGATAGATAGCTCCGTATCCATTGAAACATCCGACCACCCACTCCTACCTCTGCGAGAGCAGAGAGGATGGCTTCATGCGTAACGTTGTCATACGCCCCTTTAACGTCGAGGAATAAGGGTCGCAGAGGCGCTTACGGCGTTTCTCATGCTGAATGTAGGTGATCAGGTCGACGACATTATCGATCGATGATCGAGCACATCGGAAGGCCGCCATGACATCCGGGTAGGTGTTGTGGTACTCCAAGCACAATTCCAGGTCTCCTAGGACCATCCTCTCCATTTCTTCGCCCACACAGCTCGCCAAAGCAAACGGGCGATATGATGAGAGTTCCCATGGCGACTTGCGAGGCTTCAGCAGTGGAACAAGGCGATTTGTCTTCCAGGTTCTGACTTGTCTTCCATATCTCCAGGATTCATTGTACAACTCAAGGAGAACACCTCTCGCTCGCTCCCACAGGTGACACAGAGCTCGGTAGAAACTTTCGTCAGGTGCTGGCGGTGATGTGCGGTTACACAAAGCTAATGCTGCCTTACGTTCGTGGATTGAGAATGGTATATCCATGCAGTGATCACGTGGTGGCGGACAACTACTCGAACACGATGGAATGTTGGGAGCTGTGAATTGGCCGGATAATCTGCTGCAGAAATCCTCTGCCACGTCAATCTCCGAGTTCTTTTGAGAGAGGCCAAGAGCTTTGAATGAGAATCGCTGTACGGGGAGTGTCCGGAGACCACGCACCATTCTCCATAGTTGCGATAAAGGTTTGCGTGGATCTAGCGACTCACAGAAGGTAGCCCAACGTTGCGATTCGAGCTTGTCTAACCGGCGCTGAATCTTCTTTTCCGTGCACCTGGCGGCCCGTAATGCGTTCATTGTCTTCGTACGTCGGTATCTTCGTTCAGCACGTCATCGGATTGCTAGAAGTCGTCCATTCATCACGTTCGAAGAGCATGTGAGAGTACGCATAGTGTCTTGCACCGCGCTTTGATTGCCTCTTCCAAGTCGAAAGATGGACTGGCGTCGCAGTGTTCTTCCATGATAGACTGAAATTTAGACCAATCCTCTCCTTGAATCGTATCCCGTATTTTGGAAGGGGGCAAGGCTCTAATTTTGAGATACGTGGTTATATGGTCGCTTCCGTGCGTCTCTATGTCCGCAAACCACCCTGCACGTCCGACAAAGCTTCGCGAGACGAAAGCCAAGTCAAGACAGCGTCGGTACGTGGAGCCACGTAAAAACGTAGGACTTCCATCATCCAGCAGCCAAAGTTCATTGCTGGATGTGAAAGATACCAGAGCTCTGCCTCTTGCGTTGATCTTCGAACTTCCCCAGAGTGTATGATGGGCGTTGAAATCTCCAATAATGACAAGGGAGTGGGAGTTGACGAAAGGATGTCCCGTAGTCTTTTGTTATCAAATCGACTTGACGGAGATAGGTAGGCGCCAACAAAAGCAAAGGCCAAATTCTTTTTTCTTACCTTTAGGCATATATATTGATTATCGTCATTAGGTGGTACAGGCTGATGAACGTAGGTGAGGTCACGGCGAACAAACACCAAAACCTTACTGTTTTCACCAACTGTTGACGACATAAACGATTCATATCCTGAAAGCCTGATCGTGTTCGATAAGTTCGGCTCGCAAACGATGATAATGGGAAATATATTGGCACACACAAAGCGACGGAAATCCGAAAGGCGCGCTCTGAGTCCGCGGGCATTCAACTGAAAAATAGCTGCTTGTCGGACCTCATCCCTATAAGACAGTGGCTGTGGAGAATCGATGTACTCAGGGGTTGCCAGCACCGGACTCAGAGCGTGCAGTACTTGAAGCGCACTTCAGGCAGATGGTGTGTGCATGTTGCTTAGCAACACACGAATGACGTTCCTTAAAGGCCTAATAAGAGCTATCACTTGTTCATTAGTTTTCCGCGACGCCTCGGATACCGCACCTTGCTGTACTGGGCGCGGCTTCTTCTGCGGCCCTTCTGGCGGTCGTGTACGCGGAAGTGGAGGTCATTCCTTTGCAAAGAGAGATCTGGCAGTTTTCTTCCTTCCAACATTGGTGTTTGGAGTGCTGGAAATTTCCGCTGATGGTGCTGCTTGACCAGTTGACTTTTCCTGAAAAGTTGATGTTTTCCGTCGTGAAGACCTTCAACGGTGATGTCGTCTTCGCTGCACTTTCACAGCGGCCTTTTTGTGAGTAGAGTTCTCTCTCACCGTTCGTTTAAGAATGATGATCTCTTTCTTGATCTGGGGACAGTCTTTGGAAGAGGCGCAGTGATCACCCTGACAGGACATTTCAACGTGGTTGCGCTGCAGTTGTGTTCTGAGTGAGGTTCGGCGCATCGAGGGCACACGGCCAAATTTCTGGAAACACCCTTCACATGGCCAGTTTTCTGACAATTGAAGCATTGCATTAGTCTTGGAATAAATGGTCTAACCTTGTGGCGAAAGTGGCCGACCTTCATGTACGTAGGATGTAAGGCAGTCGCCTTTGAACGTTATCCTCACACAGCGTGAGTTGCCGAGGCGACCTACAAGCACAATGACGTTGTGTTCACTTGCTGGTTTTATGAGAACTGGGAGGTCTGCATTAGGTATTGTATTGTCAATGCCATAAATGACTCCTGTTATTGTGGCATCATACGATGGCACGATGGAGCGGACCTTGATGCTTCCCAGCTGCGTTGCATGTTGTAGTACGTTCAGCGCGCTAAGGTTCATCACATCGATTGCCAGGATGTTTCACCTAATGTTTATCCTGACATCCTTGATCTCGTTCAGCACGGTGTTTTCTAGATACACGGAGAGTGCTTGCCTGTTGAGGACGCGCAGGTTCTTAGTAGTGCTCTGTGGCACAAACAGGATGGAGTGAAGCCATCGTTGAGGCGCCGTTTTCATGGTGTTCGAGCTGGACGCCGAAGATGCGTTGAGAATCCTTCGTTTGGATTTGCGGTACTGGACAAGTCGAAAGCTGTCTTCTGAGGACTCGTCACCTGATGCGCAGTACAGCTCTGTGTCCTCGCTATCACTCGACGTATATCATCGCTTCCTCGTCCGCGGGTGAACGGGAACCGGGAGGGTCCTCGGGGTGTTGTACATCCATCACCGCAATGCAGGAGGCGGTAGACCCCACAGGTGCAGTGAGAACTCCAGAAAAGCACAGAGACGGGCGAGATGTGTTCCGCAAGAGAAGCTCTTCGTCTTCTTCTATCGACTTACCAATGTGATTCATATAGTAAATATTGTAGAGGAGCTATGTCATTTCATCAGTACACCTTCTACGTATAGTGTAACTGAGTAACTAGGTGGAGCAGCGTCGTAACCACTCTTCCTTGTACGGGAGTTAGGGCCGCCATCAAGCCTCACACTGCCTTGTAAACTATATTTACAGACGTACGTATCGTGATGTCGAGTTCAGTGGTGTTTTACTTCTATTGAAATGCGGAAATCTGCTGCAGTAGATGTATTGGGGTGCTATACGCATGCGTGCTTTTTCGTTTAGTTAATACGAACACTCGAGGAGCAAAAGCGACATTTGTTGCCGACCATGAAGGAAGTAAAACGTAGGAGAGGCGCCGGCCAGCACGGACGTGTTGGAGAAAGTGTGGCGGAAGTCACGTCCTGTTTTTCGCAGAGGAGCACTGGGACTGGTACCCCAAACGTCAACGTTGCCATAGCAACCGCCCTCCTGAAGCTCTAGTTGCTAGTCTCGGCTTCTCAAAAAGCAGATAAGATTTTTGGGCCAGTGTCTTTCTTGCAGCACATTCTGTTCGCGAGGCAAGCTGACTTTGGAGCTTGGTGTGTAAGCTCGAAAGTTGTGTTTTGGGTCTGTGAGTGTGTGTGTCAGTTAGCAACAGATACACTCAAGTAATCACGGCGTGGGTCTTCGTCACACTCTTCAACGTGCCACGGAAAAACACAGGAGCGTGTCTGCTTCACTAAAGCTGTTAAAGATGTTTCGCAGGCTTTGTTCTTACGCACGTGGGCAGCACACACTTTCGGTGGGTCGTAGCAACGCAAGTTCGAAGCTCGCATCTATCTGCTCTCGCGAGCTGATTGGAGGCACACCAACATGGCTGCATTTCCGGCTTCAAAAACGAGACGTCAGGGCCTCACATATTGTCATACAGGAACGAGAAACATAAGAGGGAGCATTACGTCAGGCAGCCAGCCTTGGCAAGCGAACGCTTCGTGAATCCACAGTGGTGGCCCAGCACGTGACCTCTTGCGTCGAGATCAAGGAGCAAGAATCGAGATTTGCTGAGGCGTTTGGCTCCCAGTCGCTATGCCAGCAGTTTTTATTAGTTTTTATTCGGTGCGCCCTTGTTCAGCTGCCCTGCCCTGGCTCTGCCTGCAGAGCGGGAACACTATACCCTCACCTTATACCCTCGCCTAGTCACGTGATGCCACAGCGGTGAGGCTCCGAGCGAGTGCCTCTCCACAGCGGATCACGTGGCGTGACGTCATACCTGCCACACGCACTCCGGTGGCTCAGGGTCATTGCGACACGATGAATGACCTTTCGAGACACGGCGTCGTAGAGCTTTCGCCCTAAAACGCTACAAACTCGCCAGCACCTTCAAAGGAGCACGAGGAAAGCAGGTGGACGATCAACACACACGCACACACGACCTCAAACCGCAATGCCGGCGCGCCTAGGGACAAGCGCTTTCAAAATGAGCAAGGAAACTTTTCCTCCGTAGTATCAAGGCAAAGCCAGATGTTCAAGGAGCAAGAGTCGTCACATTTTCTCTCCAGCACCCGCTATACTCGCACACAAACTTCGGCACAAACGGCTGGCGATTCCTGAAATGACACACTCGTGGCTCCGGACTATGTAGGCTGCCTACGCCAGAGTTGGGAGACGCCTGGGGTGGCGGGGGAGGGCGTATTCTGTGAGTGCCCACCTAGTGGACATGTCCATTTCGTCTGCTGCTGATGTTATGATCGGCTGGGCTGCGGTACACGTCAGAAGGAGACAGGCGCTCCCAGACAATCCGCACTTCAGCAGCAGACGAAATGGACATGTCCCCCCCGCAGCTGCCAGGGCGCTGTTTTGTTGTAGGTGGCAGGATCTGCGTTGCGTGCGCCGTCACGCTAACATGTCGCACCTTCGTCTGGTTAGAACGTTGTCAGAGGAGTTCAAGCGCGGCCCTAAATCTCGATATCGCTCTCAATGCTTTGTCCTTCGGGGGATATTAGTAATTTCTTTTTGTTCCCAAGGTATGAATATCCGCATGACTGCAGAACCGTCCATACAACTATATTATCTTAGCACCCAAGCGTGTTGTGTAGGAGATGGGGAAGGACTGGGGCGGAGAGGTTGCGAGGACAGAGTAAGTGGAGTTAGCGCGCCAGACGTCCGTAACCCACTTGTCACACGGAGCCCTGTCAGCGGCAGAGAGATGATATTAAGCTGCTGCCGTCGTCTTCTCTGCGTGGTTCGTGTGGTTCGTTGCACAAGACACGCTTGCCCCCGTACATCGCTTGAGCGATCGCAGAGACTAAGCCGAAGGACAAATGCCCGTTGTTCACGTGTCCAATGCGCGTACCGTCTTCTGAACCGTGTAGCACCGTCTAGCCGCCTTCCCATCGACTGTGCAAATGCGCGAATGTAATCCACTATTTAAACAATAGGATTTCATATATTGTATTCGAAACAAGGCGCGAAAAAACATGCCAGTTACGCGGCACGAACTCCAAAAGACTTTTAGCTATAAGCACATGCAGATTATATAATGACACGTGTGCTTATCTATCCTTTTCTCGCGGACTGCACTTCATCCGCTAAGGACTCAAAGTTATCGCTCAGCGTAAGGCGCGCCTGCACGATTTGGAACCTCGAAGGCTATCGTTGATTCTCTCTGTTGTCACCGAACCTTGTGCAATCTGATTGTTTGCGCAACGCCAATCGCGTAGTATCGTCTGGGAGGCATGCACGCGTTAGCGATTAGGCTGGAACTGTCAACGAGTCATGCATGAAAACAAACGTGCTTGGCCCGCAGATGAGATTTTTCACGATCATCCAATTTCCTCACCGCTATAGTTTTGCTTTGGCGTTACTTCTCTTGCTGGGTACAAGTTCGCCAATTCAGAGTTATATTTATAACCCACATTTTAGCCTCTGCGTCGTTCTTAACACGCACTCCCGCATGACGATATGAAAGAGCATGGAAAAGCATTTCAATGGTCTCATAAGTCAGCAACTTTATCGATAAGAATGCGAATCGCGTCACCTAAAAGAAATCGATAAATTCTAATGCACATTTAGAAATAAGTTTTGATACAAAGTTTTTTGCAGAAACCACCTGAAACAGGAATGAGACCGCAGGGTTACAATTCTGCCGCTTCGAATCAAAGTCGGATGTCAAAGTTTTTGTCATATACGTTTATGGGAGCGTATATAACAAGTGAACCTTACTTCTGAAGCTGGCAGATTTCATAAAGATATCCCTCCAAACGTTTACTTTTGTTTCAAGCAGTATCATCTACAATTTATCGACACACTCCAGGCAACGTATAGCACAAAAAATGCGAGGACACATAAGCACTTATGGATTGTGAGTGCGAAAGCATTAACGTCCACCTGCACGCCACCGAGCGGTCCTTCGAGTTTTGAGCTGCGAGTTATGTACCATAGCAGTACGTGCTGCCTACGCCAGCAAGCAGCAGCAGCCTTGTGTGCCAACGCTGAGTACCACTGACATTCTGCGCGATGAGAGACCGAGGAAGCGGCAGCGTCCACCAAGGCCTGCCGGCGATAGCGGTACGTGCTACCCGAGCCAGCAAGAAGCAGCAGCCTCAGGAGCCGACTTCCGCGAGTGAACGCGAAGGTGACGTGGCGTCGCGGCGATGCCCTCTCCCCTCACGCAACACCTGGCGCACTACTGCAGCAGTAGGTGTTCTCTTTCACCCGCTTTGCTACTTCGAGGCGCCTTCGCGACCTGGCGACGCATTCAATGGGACTTTAGGCGCCGTTTCGCTGCTGCCGACTACAGACGCCAGCTTTTTCGATCAATGAGCCATCCAACGACTTCACACCAATAATATTGCCTGTTTTAGACGACCTAATAGAGACAGTTTGTATAAAATCGGTCCTGCTGTTACTTGTTCTTAGTAAAATGCGCGTTACGGTTTCCAAACACGGCCAAAAAAGTGCACGGCTAGAAAAAAAAGAAAAAGAACATGCACATGAAACCTCACGCAGAATATGCCTAGGCTGTGCACGAATATTGTTTGTTATCATCATCGACATAATCGTCATGAAAGAACGAAAATGTAATCCACCCGACTGTAATATGAAGCTGCAAAGGAAACCCACAGTGTTTCTCAGAAAGGAAGCTTTGCAGGGGAAGAAAAAACTAGGAGGACGTTTAAACTTTGCCTTTCGGAGTGGAACACATAGTATTCAAAGATCCCTGTCTGCTTATCACGCTTCCTCTTGACTGCAGCTTATGTGACTGTAACGTTCACTGAAAAACGATGGCGGCGAACGCTATGCACGAAGGCGAGCTTTCTCGTAGAATGCGTGGGCCCATCCCAGAGGAAGTGCACAGCCGCGCCAAAAAGTTGCATCATTTTTCAGGTTTTTGTTATTGTTTCGCACTTTTAGTATTTAGGTCTGGGAATATTGAACACAAAACGCATGCGTAGTCAGTCTTTTGTTTCATGACACTTGTTTCTGGGCTGTCATTGTCCAAATTCCAAGGAATAACTTTGTCAACCATGTGAGACAAGACATCAGCAACTTTAGTGACAGAATGGTGTGGCGATATAATCTGAATATACCGCGTGTCAAATAGCAAGGCCTGGAATATACGTATACTCAAATATATACAAAAATTTTCGCTCGCGCAGAACTCCGCTGACGCCGACACCGGATTTTCTGCGACATGGGGCTGTTAACACTATCGCGTTAAAATTTGTCCTGAGCCGGTGATTCAAATCCCCGACCAACACCTTACCGGGCCGGTCGCTCCACCATTTCGTCTAGCCAGAAGGCTAGCAGATCGTAGAGCGAGAGCGAATTATTGGACAACTCGAAGCACCGGGATACTGAATAAGGCCGACCAATTTTGCGAAAGCCTTCAAGCTGGAGGAAATCATCGTCGTCGTCATCAACATTATCATTAAATTGGTGGGATTTAACATCTCCAAACTGCACATTGGGCTATGATCGACACCATGGCACATGAATTACTACGGAGTATTTCGATAACCTGTGGTTTCTCACACTGCTGCCACACCTCGTTATACGAGCGCTTTTTGTTCCGTCGCAATCAGAAACCAGAAGAGGCGAATGGGAGCCGAAACGGCGACTTTGTGCTCAGCAATGCAAAGTCACATACGCTGACAAACCATTGCGGGTAATTGTTAAAAGCGCTTGGATTCCGCACAAAGAGAGTTTCAAATTTACTTCCTAAATTTGGTGAATTGTATCAACTATTGGTGATTTTTAGCTCCGAACTAAAGTTCGAAGTCAAATAATAGTCCTAAATGTATCCAGAAGTGAACGTTTCTTTTTATTCCTACCTACTGCCTAATTGATTTACATTGGTTAAGAAGTTGTCAAAAGGGACCTTCAGCAACACACGTCAATACTTGAGTAGGAAGATATCATGGTGAATAGAAGCCAGACTGTTAATATGCAACCTGTAGCCACCTGTTGCAAACGTCGAGACATAGAATCGCTATAGTTTAATCGTTGCGCTAGCTCTAACACTAATGTTAGCTTAATAGGAACCATAACGTCATCATACGTGTTAGTCGCCTAAGAGTAAATTAGGGACCGTGATGCGTGCACACTCAATGCATCCGCTCACTGCAAAAAGAATCACTACGATATATGGAAACAAGTAAGCAGGTCTCGAAGCTGTGAGAAATCATGACACATCGTGACCGAGCAGTGAAACTTCACGGGAAGACTGCATGTGGTCTCTCATCTTAAATAAACAGGAATAAAATAACTAACAGAGCAGCAGTTTCCATTTATTGGTTAACTCTGCTTCCTTCTCTTTTGAACAAAGCCTTGCGCTTGCTCAGATCGACTCCGCATGGAAAACAACTTAGGCCCAAACAATGAAACGTTCCTTTCCTTCGAGCGCTTCCTAACCTTACGTGAGGCCTCCTTACAGCGAAGGAGCGATGGAGGAAGCAAGCATACTCTGAAAGCTCCCTTCACCTGTCCTCACGTAAGGAGCGGTTGCCGCCATGCCTGGGTTCGAGATTATCTCTTAAAAGCTTTAGGCGAACACCAGAACACCACTATTCAATAAAAAACGTTGTATCGTCGCACAATCTCTAAGTTGATCAGCTAATATAGAGAAGCGTGGACGCTATTTTTTAGTTTTGTTTACTAAATCTAAAGAAGCAGTGGATTACAGTGCGAAACTTGATGTGCTCCAGCAACGCTGGCACGCCGGCGTCGTGCAACGCCTAGCAACGCCTAGCAACGCTTCCATGCCGCACGCGTGACTGAAACGAACGTGCCTGGCAAAACGTACCGTGCTCGCGCTTCTCCGAAGGTGGGCGACAGCACGCACGCGCAAGCAAACGTCACGTGGTTAAGCAGTGAGGCGAAGCGCTTGTTCAGGGCCAGGAGCGGCGTAAGGACGCATGAAGGTAGCTTGGCCCAAACAAAAAAACGTTCCTTTTAGGGGTGTGCCAATATTGAAATTTTCGATTACGAATCGAATACGAATAAGGCGAATAACTCTCTTCGAATATCGAATCGAATATCGAATACATGTGTAGTATTAAAAAATTGCAAGAGAGGTAACAATAGCTTTATTACCCTTTTAAAAATAACATTGCATTTTACAAGGTTGCTTGAAATTAAAAAGGTACTCAATTATAGATAATGGACTCAGGTAATGCCCTCAGTCAGGTAAAACGCTTGTTACAGATTGTCGTGAAGGAAAATTAACTGCTCAATATGGCCAGAAAGTGAACGCTCTCTATGCACTGTCACATTTCTACCGGTAGAAAAGACTCTTTCACTAGGAACTGAAGTGGCAGGGATCGCCAAGTACTTCCGGGCGAGTGCACTTAAAAGCGGGTACCTGAAGCGGCCAATGGACTGCCACCACTCACAAGGATTCATGCCCCTTTCCAGAAGAGGCTTTTGCGCGTAGTCTGTGACTTCCCTCTCAGGGGCAGATGCCAAATGTGTCTTCTCTTTGTTCATCACTAGATCGTCAAAAGCATTCCATACACTCGATGCCACCAGTGGACACGAAGTCGACGCTGGCACGGCGGTGTCCCCACGGTGTTCCACGATGGCTTCCTGGAGCTCCCTTGTCACAAGGTTTTTCAGCCAGATCATCTGACCAGATGCCTGATGAACTGTGGCCATAAAGCGCGGATCAAGAAACATGCCTAGGCTGGCCACTTCATCAAATTTCCACTCCGCACAAAGAGCCTTGATACATTTTGCAACAATGTTAGCAAACCCTGAGTTGCCTTTGAAACCTTCAAGGCAATGGGGCATTCCAAAAATAATTGGAATTATAAAGCTTGGTGAAAAAGAAACCTGTCCCTGTCGTCTCGCCGAAAGAGGCTGCGGCTAAAGCTTCTATATGAAATCTATCATAACAAAACGGGAATTGATAGGGAAATGTACTTAAAACCGCCACACTATATATCGGCTCGCACTGACCACCAGTGCAAAATTAGAGAATACCGGGCTAGGACGGGCCTGTATGCCAACTCTTTTTTTGTAAAAACTATCGCTCAGTGGAATAGACTGTCATGTGAACAGGTGTGCAGTGAGAATCAAGATGTATTCTTTTCATGCTTGTAACCCCCCTGCTGTAACGCTTTCGGGCAAAGCGGGGATATGTCTGAATAAAGAATAAAGAAACTGATCATGTCTCAAATGCCTGAAGCAGATAGACTGAAACAGAGCATACAGATAATGAGCGGATCATGCGAAGTTCTCAGTTAATAAACATGTTCTTAGGAGAATGCGGAGCAAGCATACAATTGGTTAATTGCTCAATTATTCGCAGTCTATCCGAATATTCGCCGTTTCCACCGTTATTCGGCCGTCCTCGGATATTCGTGAATTTCCGAACATGCATTTCTCGAATCGAATACGCTTCGAATATGGAAAATATTCGATTCGTATTCGAAATTCCGAATATTCGCACACCCCTAGTTCCTTTCCTTCTAGCGCTTCCTAACCTTACGTGAGGCCTCCTTACAGCGTAGGACCGATGGAGGAAGCAAGCGTACTCTGAAAGCTCCCTTCACCCGTCCTCACCCAAGGAGCGGTTGCCGCGTGCCTGGGTTCGAGATTATCTCTTCAAATCTTTCCGCGAACACCATTATTCTATTAAAAATTGTAGTATCGTCACACAATCTTTAAATTGAATAGCTAATATAGAGAAGCGTGGACGCTTTCTTCTAGTTTCGTTTACTAAAGTTAAAAAAAGTTGCGCATTACAGTGCAAAACTTGATGTGCTCCAGCAACGCTGGCACGCCGGCGTCTTGCAACGCCTAGCAACGCCTAGCAATGCTTGCATGCCGCACGCGTGACTGAAACGAACATGCCTGGCAAGACGTACCGTGCTCGCGCTTCTCCGCAGGTGGGCGACAGTGCGCATGCGCAAGCGAATGCCACGTGGTTAAGCAGTGAGGTGAAGCGCTCGTTCAGGGCCAGGAGCGGCGTAAGGACGCATGAAGGTAGCTTTGGAGCTACCTTATGCTGAGGAAGCACCAAGGAAGCCTTCACCGAGGGCCCCTCAGTAAGGAAGCTTTCAGAGTGACATAAGGTAGCCTCACCCCAATGAAGGCTTCCTTAGTGAGGTAAGGAAGATTTCATTGTTTGGCTTCTTATGCTGAGGAAGTACCAAGGAAGCACCAAGGAAGCCTTCACCAAGGGCGCCTCAGTAAGGAACCTTTCAGAGTGACATAAGGTAGCCTCACTGCAATGAAGGCTTCCTTACTGAGGTAAGGAAGATTTCATTGTCTGGCCCTTAATCCTATTACGAGTGCGCGCGTGTGAAAAAGGCGTACGTATCATTACAAAGACGCACTTCCGTATTAATTGATATTTGCCCATTTGGTGATGCACCCTCCCTAGTGTACCTATGCGAACACATTAGACGCAGGAGTCCCCAGCAAAAAGTGCCAGATTACTGCACTGGAACTTCCGGTGTCGCACCGCCTTAGACTCGAAATCATGTTCGCAAGTGTCCCGGTTTTATTTGAAACCAGCGGGGAAACCACTCGATCCTAACGGTGCGGTGACGGTGAAGAAACTGGGCAGATGATGGCTGCGTGAATCAGGTTTTAGGAGCCGCACATGCATCGTCTGCAACAAACCGCTTTAGCTTATCTTACCTCGTTACCGTTTGCGACAACCTGTTGTACCGTGGCCTGCAACGCAAGGGGCGAAGGCTGTGTTGTCTTTTTTCTCCGTGACCTTTAGTGCAGAAAGGCGATGGCTATGCGGTAAACGCTATCGGATCAGTGGTACCAGGCGTTTTGAGGCACGAACAGAAAGCGGATGAGATCGACGCCGACTGCGCCACAAAGAGATGGCTGCTTTCTTAAGAAACTTTCTTTGCCTACCTGCCCCCTCTCACTCGCAAGCACACAGAAATGCCAGCATACAAAAACACATACAAACAAGCGAACTCACACACACTGCACTAAATGTTGCTAGCTTACAGGCATGGTGAGTTGCGCAACCCTGAACATTTTTATTGCGCATTTAAACATATTCTCGGTCTGATATTTAACGCATCAACACATCCTGTAAATTTGGACAGAAAAGCTTTCCAAAGACCCGTAGAATAACACTTACTTCACCTCCATGCACCTTTCTGCAAACCCCAGCGCTGTGTTTTGCAAAGGTATTGCTCATTACGAGAAGATTCCCCCCTCCCCGCTCCGTAATTTTCTTTTTGTATATGTCAGAGTTCTTCAGAAGTATTGGGGCTTGGTGACATGCTTTCAAATGAAAAAGCCGCTTCCGCCGATGCCGAGGAAAGTTCTTATGGAATAAAAAAAACTTGACCGGAAGCTCTCTTTAAAAAAAAAGTGACAGTGAGATGAAATATGGACGGCGGTTGAACAGGTCGCAATGAAAGCCTGTCTTTACTTCTTCTTTTAAAGCACATATCAAACTGGCCGTATGCGCCGCGATATTGCTGGCGCGAGATTCCAGTAATACTTCTCCTTTCTTTAAAAAGTCGAGCAGAACTACAACTATGCAGTTCACTATGCGCAGGTCTCTCGCATAACTCAGAACTTATCTCATTACGTTTTTTTGCGTTCTGGTGGAAAAAAATTCAAAGCTCCCAAATTGCGAAATCTCTAAGTGCGTATATCTAATGTGCGGAATCAATGCCTTGCATCGGTATGACGAAGTAGATACATAATTTCAAATTACCGTACTCAGCGGCTGCATAGGCATCAGCTTTGCTTTGTCACAGCTTGCATTTTGAATAACTCATTTATTCGCATCAAACATTCAGTTTGTTGTGCACGTAAACTTTTTCCGGTGCGTACGCGCCCGGAAGTTTAATTCACCTACTTCGCGTGCAATATAGTATACAGTATATTCATCCTTATCTCTATAAAATTACGGCTATTAGTTTTGTAATATCAACGTTGTTTGCATTCATATTTCTTTACATTGAATTTCGAATGCCGTCGCAGCTGAGGAATGCATGTGCGTCAGCTTTAGAGCGCAATATGAACGGTTCGATTCCTGACAGTCGTGATCCGACGGGTGCTGCATGCAAAATCGTCGTTTACAAACATTTGGTCCAAATTCATTGGGAACGTAGTACTACCACTTTCATCATAGCCGAATTGCATCTTATGCAGTGGCAGTACTTGCAAACGCAATTTGTCCATTCTCATTTGAGAGTTTCGTGGTGCATAATCCGTGAGAAATGAGTGATAATGGAAACGCAGCTACTGGTTAACCAGATTGTCTACCCCGCACTGGGAAAGCGGCAGAAATGCCTAAGGAAGTTACACGGTGAGAACTAAAGTCTAAAGTGGACTAAAGCAATACATTAAGCCGAGTGACATCCAGAGATTGTTCATCTAGAATTCTATCAATGTATTTTGTGGTCCAATGCGCAGGAGTTTGTGGAATAGAAATAGGAATACGACCTGCGGAAGGTCCCGCTATTGCTCCTCAATTCGAACCACCTGCGTCAAACGGACGAGTTAGCATAATCTCCACGTGGCCGCAATCCTTGTTGGTCTATAGCGCTCACGTTGCAAAAACTGTGTTGTCGCTAAGAGTGACGAATTTGCTATGACAAAAGCCTAATCAGTCAATCTTGCTTGACTTAATATTTTCACGTTAATGACCCCCTAAGATTCGCACACACGCACCACCCCCCCGCACATACACAAACATGCAGAGAGAGGCGGAGACAGAGAGAGACGAACAAACACACAAACACATGCATGCACGCGCACTCGCACATACACGCACACATATGTACACACACAGGTACTACAAACACGCACACACACGCATGCACAGATATATGTTGCAAAGGAGTGGTAAGGTGTGCAGACACGGTCCCAAGAGAAGTGGATAACACGAACGCCGACTATCAACTGAAGGCAGCACTGAGGCGAAAAAAGAAAGACACGAAACTTATCTGCGCATGCTCTGGAATGGTAGCACCGCGTGTCAATCGGGTACACGTGGCGGTGTACGTGAGAGGTAACTGTTAAGGCATTTGATCTCTTCCTTATGTAAGGTAATCGAAGGCTGACTCATGCACGCACATCCACCTTTATTGATATGCCATGGCTCGACCATAAGACGCGTATCTTTATTCCTATGCATGTAAAATATCGCGCATTCATCTAACTAAGGCGTGCAGTTACAATCTTGGCATTCTTGGCAATGTAAGGAAAGACTGGAAGGTGATCCACCGGTCAACGAACTTTTATGTTCCATTAGTCTCTGATTGATACATCACCCCGTTTGCGCTACGTAGAAATGGCCACAGCTAAAGGGAACCACACACACACGACAGCCAGTAATATTGCTGTTCTTGATGTTCTTCACTGGACAAGTATCAGTTCCTTCCTTTGCCTTTTACCTGCTCCTTTTTTCTCTGCATGGCAGCGCATATCTTACCTAGCTTATTGGGAGCAGTGAAAACGACATCAACATCATATCTACTTGGAACTCTTTAAATCCTGTGCGATACTGAATGAATGCAAGGAATAGCCATTACTCTTTTCTTGCTATTATTTTCTTTTGTAATCACGTCCGTCGTCCTCGAAATCGACTTATTTAGGCGTTCAGCCACAGTGACCACTGTTATGCTAGGATACCTTGCTTCTAATTGGCTCCGGACCTATGCAATAAAGCTGGCGCTCATTTTGTGCATGCACGATCCGGTGAGGGAAGACTTAAGGCACGACGATCTCTCCCCAGATCGTGACATTTGCACCATACTTTACAAAGGCCGCCAGACTCCGATTGTCTCCTTCCGTTATAGCGAATATAGGTGGCCTTTAACACGGAAATTCAGAAGTAGAACTTGTGCTAGAATTAAACTGTGTGAGTGTGTGAAGCAGCGGAATCTCGGTATAACGAAATAAATTGCTTATACAGCTTGCATGAAATGCTTTTGTTAAACGTATTACCTTTCGAAAAAAAAAAAGCTCTTCGAAGAAAAAAAATGGCTGTGGCTTAGGTAAGGTTGGGCCCAGGATGCGAAGCATACTAGCCTTTATTTTAGTTTTTGAACCACTGTTTAGCTTGGTGAACTGCTGTTGCTTGGCTATATTTGGTTCGGCTAGACGAAGAAACAACTCATGCGTTACTCTGCTTCGCCTTGGACCGCATTGGACGCCGCATTGGACGCGGTGAGCGTCGAGCAACGCAGCGTTCGGCGCGGCAACGAAATGTGCGCCCGAGCAAGCGACGCACGCCTGAGCCTTAGAAACAGCTCGTTTCTAAGGCAACACCGCATTCTCTAGAGGCGCTTTTGTACCGCTTTGAAGCATCGTACTCGTGGCTCAGTGGTAGCGTCTCCGTCTCACACTCCGGAGACCCTGGTTCGATTCCCACCCAGCCCATCTTGCAAGAGTTGAGCCAAAGCCACTTCTCCTCTGTCGTGACGTCACGGTGTCACGTGGTATTCAAGGCGACACCGCCGCGCCTGAGGAGCTGGGTTGAGCTCTCCTAATATGCTTCGCATAAAAAAAATTGTGTAGTTTGCCTTTCTAACAGCTGCAACCATAATTTTCGTTCAATAACCTTTCTTTGTTTAAGTGTGATTAATACATTAGTAGTATAATATGGCTAATGTATACGCATATTGACAGTCAATGTGAGTCGCAGCGACTAATCGGATAATATCCTGTAGTGCGCGGTAGTTCTCGATAATTGGTGGTGCTACAGCACCACCAAAAAGTCTCACAGCACCAACGCAGCACTAGTCAAATAGTAGCGCTTCATACGCGGATTCTTTCACTCTCTAACTATTGATAATACATCTTCTCATTACAGTTACACCTGCAGTCACGCAAGACAGTTTTAATTAATTACGGCAAGAGTCGCGGCGTTTATTATATTACACAACCGCGCGCAATTCATTCGTGATTTGCTGTTATGAAATTACAGTGCGATTTCTTTTCTTTCTTTCATTTACAATGTGTTTAATTTTATGTGACATTTCTTGTGCACCGCGTGCAGTGTGGTGCCGCAGCTACCTCACCTGAAAGGTGACATAGCGACGCCACGCCCACAACTGAAGCGCCTACGTCACCGACAAGGATGACAACACGAGCTGAAGACGACAGCAGGAGAACGTGACATTGTTGTCGGCCGGGCTGAACGCCACAGCCACGCGCCAGCCTACAGTAACCGTCACGTCGTCCTACACATAATCTCAGCGATAAACAGCTTCTGCCAAAGATATTTTCTGTATTTTCAATATTGTGTACAATGCGTTATGCGAAATAAAGAGCTAATGACCGTACGACTCAACGATAACGTTATAGCTAACCCGCGACACGGCTAAATGAATTTCACTGTGCGTAAGAATTGCTCTTATGTCCTCTTTCTTGCTTTAATTCCTTTATTTCCTGTCTATTTGTTCCTTGCGTTTCTTAATTTTCACGTTTATTTCTTTCTTGAGCCAAGGACAGCCGGTGGCTTTTATGAAGAGATTAAAACAAAAGAATCTCGCGTGATTACTAAAACTGCAAACAAACACGTGCTCAACATTTCAGTGATGCATTCGCCAAGCTCCCAAAAGTATGAAGGCATTTCGTTTTCTATTCCCGATCTCTGCATTGCGTTATGATGAGGAATGAAAATGCAATAATCGCGTTTATTCTTTTTCCGCGACTATAGAGTTAGCCTGACTTCCAAGAGCTCATTTTCATTTTTTTTTCTGGCATTGCCAAGCTCCTCTCTGCCTCATCCAATCTCCCGGTCTTATGTTTCTTTTTTTTTTGCTTTTCCCTTGAGAGACACCAAATCGAGTGAGCCTCTCTAATAACGAATAATGCGTCCGCACAGCACGCGTGCTGTTCTGTTTTGCTACTCACGGCTTTGTTCAGATTGGATAGTCTAGCACCAGCTCTGTGTTTATAGAAGAAAATACTATGCGGTTCTGCAGAAAAGTACGAGACCCCGTCTCCTCGCCCTCCCCCCCCCCCCCCCCTCCCCCTTCCCCTTCACTCTCATCCAGTTCGAACTGAATTTCTGTTCATCCCTAGAAAGAAAATACAGTCGCACCAGAGCTCTGTTGATTTAGACTGAAGCAGCTGAAAACATCTAGGCAAAACAGCGTTCTTGATGCATCGCTGGCGGAGACCGCATGTTTAATGGAGGACTTCTATCGTGGACCCCGAGAATCATCTATGCTTGAGTTGTTCGCTATGTATTCTGTGCTCCTCAAAGACAAAACAATTTCTCATACTTCTGGAAATGCACTCGCGCACCCGCATTGCCAGCGTACCAGCGCGACAGGAGTTCACAGGCGAAAATCGATGGCGCTAAACATCGTTGTCTCGCACACCGCAGGGTTATCGAAAAATCAACACGCGTTTGAACAAGAGCATGCCCGTAAATTGGCACTTATACCAGCTATATGGGACGCAGTGTTTGTCTCGTGATACCCGTGAGCGATTTGAAATTGCCGACTACCACCGTTGCGTAAGACTAACTCGAGTTTCAGTGAAATTCGTGTCTCGTAAAACAAGCGAGAGAGCCAACGGCTCCCCCGGAGAGAACGTCGGCAGCGTTAAGGAGCCTCAAACTTCTCCGCCAAGCAAATGCGTTTTTCCCCCGGTTGCTGCACGTTCTCACCGCGTGCCTAACACTGAGTGCTACTACTTTAAAAAGAAAGTTAAATAAGAGAACGTGTCTTTATCAAAACGACAGGGACAGTGGTGCAAATGATCTAATGGCACCCACGCGGCTGTCGCAGTTAGGAAGTGCGTTCTTGCGGCATCGCAAACTTGGTTAGGCACCCGTCGCGACGTTCCTTTCCTTATTTTTATGTTTTAGTTTTGAAAAGTGGTAAGAACTTCTCACGAGGGACAAAAGTAAAACAAACATAGAGCACATTGGGGTTTTCGTTTTTTTTTTCTTTTCCTCGGAAGGAGTCGTGATGCATCAGCCGATCCAAATGCGAGTGCAAACAGTTCTGATGATCGGAACAGCTAAAGAAAATATTTTACGTGCATCGCAATGGTTTTAGTAGTTTAACGTACTCAGCCAATATTTACTCATAATTTATTTATGTATTTCTTCCCCGATACTTCGAACGCCATGGCGCAGTGTTAAACGAGTTTTATCTTTCGTTATTATGACTGCTGAAGAAAAAGAAAAAGGAATGCGTTTGCTGGCAACGGTACAGAAAGTTAGCAATTGTGTGTGCTTAATAACTTGAAAAAAAAGAAAAAGAAGAGACGAGCTGTAGTAAGTGGAACTGCCTAAGACAAACATAAAAATCACAATAAAATGCGCCCACATCTTGAAGGATGTAGTACCTGGGGTGGTAATGGTGTTGGTTTTTTGTAGTGACAGGCAAACCTTTAGTTTTGGAGTTTCGATTCCTGCAGTTCCTTACTTCCGGTTTACGTTTACCTAACCGTCTGAATACGTAAACCGAAAGGGGAAGCTCGGGGTTCTTGTCTTTGGAAACTCTGGTCCCGCGTATACGGTTTAGCAGGCGGAATTATTATTATTTGTTTTGAACACATAAGCATATATACACAGTTAACAGAAAAGGGAAAGCGAGGAGCAGGCTGGCAACTGCCACCGGAAGTGGCACAACGCCTGCCTACTCTTCTGAAGGGAGGTGACAGCAACACAGAAATGGCAGATAGGAAGGAGGGGAGGAAAGAGGAAAAGAAGAGCAACCGGACAAATCTAAAGACTAAACTAGAACACAGTACACTACGCAAGTTGTTCTGCCGAGTTTCGACTCGTCAGCCGGAATTAAAGTGACGCCGCGTCGAACAGCCTTCACAATTATCAACCCCATCCATGGCTAGTTCGCTATGCGGCTAACTGTGCTCTCCACGATGAGGCGCCAAGTACAGCTGCACGCAATCACCGTCCCGTCGGTTCACCATATACACTACAAGGTGTTTGAGCCCGCCACCTCCCATCTTCGAAGGGAGAAGTGTTAGGGCACAGTAGTGATCACACACAGTAGGGCCGGTCACTGAAGGTCACGCTACTATAGAATGTTGAATGTTCACACTAAAAACGTGAACCTAACTATAGAAAGGTTAGTAGGGCGCGATGGGCCTGATCACGTTTAGATGCACAACCACTGAGGTATAAACATTCCTCGAGTGTCGCACAAAGCAGGCCAAGGAGATAATAGTTTCTCACTAGCGACATGCGCTGTGCACTGAAACCGCGACACTCAAATATAAGGTGCTGAAGTGTCGCGTTCCAGCCAGAAGACGTACACAATGGACTCGCCACACGTCCTTGTCTGTATAAACGTTCGTGCACGTTCACGCAACCAACCCTCAGCTTGAGCAGCTGTGCTCTAGCGCGACGCGTGGCAAGCCTCGACCACGAACATGGGGCGTGAACGTTTCATTTGCGACGCGCTGATCTGGATGCTGCTTGAGTAGGTGGCGACAAATCAGCAGACGAGCGTCATCAAGCTTTCACAACATTTCTGGCCAGTCACAGTTGTTATGAGCGCAACTTGAAGCGAGCCGATCAACCTATTCATTTCTTGCGATTCCTACGTGTGAAAGTATCCATTGAGCAACGAGAGATACCCCACGTGATGTAATTTTGCTGGCAGAGTCAGTAATGCTGCGCTCAAGTGGACAATCAAGCTCACTGCGTTGTAACCTGCTAAGGACAGCACGGGAGTCCGTAAAGATGACAACCTTCGATGTAGTTAACTCCTCTTGCACGTATTTAAGTGCAACATTAATCGCTGCTAGTTCCGCAGTTGTTGACGATGTCGGATGAGGTATTTGAAAGATATGTCGTACTTGAGTTGAAGGGCAGAAAAAAGCTGCAAAGGCGCCTTGACCGTCGTTGTGTACAGCTGCATCTGTGAAAACTTGAAGATAATCGGGAAATTTTTTCGAACATGTGAGCATCAGCAGGCGGTAATGGGACGGACGAACAGGCATACGGCCAACTTCGAAATAACGTGCGAAGAATAGATATAATGGCGGAATAAAAATTGGTGGTGAGCGCATGAGTGGTTGAAGCGAAGCAGAAAAATAAACGCAATTTATTTGCGGTTTACTAGACGCAAAGGGAAATAATACAGTGACAGTGATTACCACGCGTACTTTCAATTCCAGTCACCAGTACTCTATTATGAAAATGTAAAACAGCATTGAATCACATGAAATTACGTACAATACCGAAATATCAGCTATAACCAAATACACACTATAGAGAAAGCCAAATACAAAGAAATAATGGCTTAGTAACAGGCACTTAAGTGCTGTTACTGGTTGAAATCAATGAGTTCTTCGAGGCTTCTTAAAGCGCACGTTACCTGGTATTCTAAATATTGCCTTTGCTGTAAGGTTTTAGTCCTTGCAGGTGTAAATGTACTCAATCAGAAATTCGCGAAAATGTTCACAAGAATTTTAGCTTCAATGAGGTGGCTAGATGGGCTTGTTCGTACGTATTTGGAAGCAAACAGTGTTAAAAACGGCTCAAAACCCCTGAACCAGTTGTAGCTTTGTGTTTTATCCCGCTTCAGCGCTGTTTTCTTTTTGAAAATGCACAAATATGCGTGAGAAATGTCAGAAGTCACATATTTATCGTTGTGGTCAGATTCCGAGCAGATAGAGGAAACTGGAGTGGTAGGCAGTACCGTTGCCAATATACAAAGCAGCAGTTAAGAACAAGATAAAAGGCAGTACACTGAGCTGTTTATCTTTTTCCAAGTTGCCGTCATATGCTGCATGTTGAGAAGGGTAAAAAAAAAAGGTCCCAAATGTTGAGATTTCAAGCAATACGCTTGTGTCTATACAATTTCACTCATAGGAGAAATATAAATTTGCAGGAAAAATACATAAAATGAAAAAGAAATTACAATTTAAAAGAACAACTTAAATTTTGCGAACACGAACAACACAAAAATAGAGACAAAATGCCAACGAAATACGCGAATAGTATTTGTAACGCTGTCAATTGCGAAATTGAGGTTCCGCAGCTCTCTGCTGGCAGAGAAGTGTAGTCGCAATCCTCAGATTCTGCAGTGTGAAGCATCAATAATATTGCGACGGGGTTAAGAGTGAGAAACACTAATGAATAATGTACGCATTTCCTAGCGCCGCGATTAGCTGTAATCCGTTTATTTTCCTTAAATATCCCTACTTGCAGGTGTTACAAAGTGATGCGGTGCAGAAGTTTCGTGTTATGTAAAGGCAGGTAAGAAATACAACTTCATGGACAACGTCATGCATGCACGGTTTCGCTTTCCTCAAGGACACTCCCCCGACTATGCGTCGATCAGCGCCCCCACTAACGCCTCCTAGATAATTATAAATTTATTCCTTTGTTCATGGCTGAACACATAAGAGATACAAATAGAGTAGTCGAAGCACTTTGGACTTGAACCCATTCACAGAAACCAATTTATAACGAAAATGAACAACTTCCCGTTCACATATCACTATTCACATATCCCTTAGTCTAGATTTGTAAAGAATTATTTCTAACAATACTTTGTCGCTTACCAGTGCATACTGGGTAGCGATATGGAAGGACCGATAGCATCTAATGCAATGCAATGACTGCGGTGACCGAGAAAGTGCTAAACGCCATCTGTGCTATCTTTCCCAAATGAAAGCGCTTGCACTCACTACCGCTCTAAACCAACTAAGCGATAGACCTTTATAGTTGGACAGCATCTCAGAACCATGGTCTCGCATATCAAAGCTGCTGTAATTCCGGAAGGCAGTCAGTCTGTGCGGTCGTTTGCGACACAAAGCTGAGAATTTTAGCTACATTGGTGACTCGAGTGCACGTAAACTAAATATATTTTTTTATTTTCTTACAATTTTCTTCCATTTCCCCCTCCTCTAGTGCAGTGCAGCCAAACGGGCTCAGTCCGGGTTAATTTCCTTGAATTTCATTTATATTTTTTTCTTTAGCTGTGACGCAGTGATTCGCATAGAGAGAGAGAGAGGGGGGAAACAAAAGGCACGGATGTTAAAGGGACACTAAAGGGAAACAATAAATCATTTTAGACTAATAAAGCATTGTTTGAGAAACCTGCAGGCAGTCATTTCAAGAAAATAGTTTGAATATTAGATGAGAAAATGAAGGTCCAATTATCAGTATTTGAATTTCGCGCCGAAACGCCAGCGCCGGTACGTCAGGGTGACGTCAGGGATTCCAAAGATTGTTTTCCCATTTGGGCCGCGTTGGCTGAATAAATGTTCCCGAAACTTGGCATGTTTAATATTTGGTTTCTTTAGAACACAATGTAGTCAATCTGTACCGCTATATATAATTAGTAGGCCCTAGAACATGCCATCAAAATCCATGACGTCACAGCCCCCAGGTGCGGGAACTCAAGTAGGCGTCGCCACCCGCATTTCGTTCTTGCGCTTTTTCTGGCTTACCAAACGTCTTATCGCTGTAAGAGTGGCGTTTTTGGTGTTGTAGAACGGTGATTTACTGATGCAGAAGAAATCACTTTTCACTTTAGTGTCCCTTTAAGCACGTTTCACCTGATTTCCAACGCTGTGCTTCGGGAAGTGAAAACAAAACAAAACAAAAAAATATGGGGGGAAATAAGGGGGAAAATTATGCGTATCTGCGACACAAGTCAGAGTGTATGTGAAGCGAAGCTTTAGTGAAGCGTTTAATGAAATTGGAGGCATCTAACGGCCATGCGTATCATTCTTCTGGTACAGTTTGTAATCTCGTCGATCGCTTTCCCACGACAACGCTCACAATATTAATGCAATGCAATTTCTGTTGTTTATACACCACACCGCTCTCTTCCTACGCAAGAACGAAAGCATTTAATCAGGCAGATGCATAGTGTGATACATTGTTAAATGAACTGGCGCTCGCCTTAGGTTTGAAAGTAAATAAAACATCAAATGACGTTTCCAGACCGCTACGCATGCCTTGTTCACAATTCCCAATGATTTTCTTCATTCTGAACAACGGACACGTAGCGGTCTCGACACGTCATTTCATGTCTTATTTCCTATCGAACCTTAGGCGAGTGCAGTTGATTTGACAATGTATCACCCTTGCCTGACGAGCTTTCGTCGAACTTTGGACTACAGTGATAGACGACGGAGTGACGATGGTGGAAGGAACATGACACCGAAGCGCTGTGTCTGTGTATCTGTTTCTTTCTTCGTCCTCGTCCAGTCGCGCTTATACACTCTACCATGAACCACGAGGACGACGGCCGCATGATTAGGATGACATCATGACGACTTCGTGGAATGACAATAATGGCGTCAAGACCGTCTTATTCAGGACGAAGACGACACGAGAATGACGCCAACTGTATGATGAGTACGACGCGACGACGCTGGCAAGACGACAATCGGATCAATGCTTGGTTGACAACGATGGTATAACGACGATGCTGTAATGACGACGAATGCATGGACGATTGGACGACATGACGGCACGACTACGACTTTATCAAGACAACGACGACGACGACATCAGAAAGGAGGCGCAAATAAGGCGGCATGACGTCTATGTAACGAACATGACGGGCATCGTGATAACAATATGAACACGAATGCATGACGAAGATCGTGTGACGACTATACGCAGTGACGACGGTGTAATGTCGACACTGAAATGACAACGGCGGGATGGCAATGATGAAACAAACACGAATGCAAGACGACAAGGCTATGACGACAATCGCATGACGGCGACGAAATGAAGACGTTGGCGGCACAATGGCATAAAGACACTATAACAGTATGTAGGCGACAGGACGGCCATGACGGCAGGACGATGGTTGCATGACGACGATGCACTGACGACAAGGCAACAACGACGATTATATGAAGCCAAAGGAATGACCAAGAACGGATGACGACGACGACATCGTGACGACCATGGAAAGACGACACCTGCATGAGCACGCTGTAATGAGGACGACTCTATAACAACGGTGGTGTAACGAAAACGGCATGGCGACAGTGGAATGACGAAGCCGAGTATGATGACGACGAAACGACCCCGACGGCAACACCAGGGGTGCACGACGACGACGACTGTATGACGACGAAGCTACTATGAACCATGGCACGATGACGATGACATAGTTATGACAGCGCAATGACGTCTGTATGTCGGTTTAGGAATGACGACCACTTTATGATGATGACGACACGCGGCGCAGGCATGATCACTGATCAAGTGGCAGCGAAGTGATGAAAAACAGTGAAACTGGTGGAACAATGAAGGTGGTCGAACAGTGAAGGTGGCGTGAAACGAAGGAATGATAAAAACGGATTGTAGTCGACGAAATGACGATGACGGGAATGCGAAGACAGGCCGACGGTGTGAGTGTGTTGGAGCTCGCATCTGCGCTTGCGCGTAGGACTTGCCACGCCGACTCAACTCTGCACTACATACGTTACCGGTGTTCGCACTATGTGCGCTACTGGTCAATCGTATAACAACTTGGTGCATACGTCCAAAAATATACCCACCTAGATGCCTGACGACTCAGCAGAGAGCCAGCGAGCCAAGCGAAACATGGGAAGGTAGGCTAAGGAAGCTTCGTTTTATAACTTAAAAAGCTAAGAAATGATGAGCGCGCAGGCTAAACAGCGTTCACGGTGCGATCAAAGGCGGTCCCACCGTGCTTATTCCGTTGACTTACCCATGGTACAAGGGAAAGAAATGGGAGTTAGAAACGTGTGCTCTCTGTAAGTGTAAATAGCTCGTGGTGAGACATAAGTATGTCACGAAGGGTGACACAGGGTCGTATGGAAATGAGCACAATGCACAAATTACTGTGACTAGCATACACCCGTGGGAGGGCAAGCGTGGCAGCCATTAGTATATGAAAGTTCCGACCGTATACTAATAACTCCACATGTCTCCGGCATTAATTTGGCTTACCTTTTGAGAAATCTAGGAGGTACCAACATCTTGTACGTAAAGAAAGATAAGCAAAATGTAAATGTGATGGATTACATTATTGCATAGAGAAACGCCTCAGTGCGACAAGAGTCGATAAAAGGAGCCGCTCTGTCCTCTCAAGCAAAGAACTTCGCGGCCGCTAAGAATTGGAAGATGCTGCGCAATTTTAAAGACGCAGATTGAGGGTTTGATGCAGTGTACGGCGTGGACCGAAGGCATTTACAAGCGCAGGCCTCGTGTCGTACGCCCCAAGTTCGCGATGATGTGGAGCGCATTAGGAACAACGAAATGTTTTTAGACACGCGATAATACGACGGCACGCTTGTTTCTTTTTCTTCTATGTTTTCCTAGCCTTGCCAAAACACATACACAAAAACCACCAGCCAAGCGCAACCTTCACAATAAAAAAAAGAAGAAAAAAGAAAAAAGAAAGACAAAACTTCATTACACGGAAGCTAATTTTCTCGGAATAAAGTGCTCGCGTGACCGACGCATGCCCATTATTGAAGGCACGCTCCAGAATTAAAAATCAGAGTGCAAACACGTTTGAAATAAATGGTGAATATTTAATGCCGGACAAGGCTCTTCGCGCGGTAGCATATCTTATAGCCATCTTCTAGCTCCGCCTCATTACAAGGTCTAAGCAAACAGAAGAGAATCCGATGCCAATAAATATGCAGCATGGAAGAAGAATAGGCACTATGCGTGTTTTCAGGAGCGGCAATATATTTAGCTTGAATAAATTTTTAAGAAGAAAGAGGATCGATCGAAGCCCATGTACCTATTAGGCGTACGTAGT
This sequence comes from Dermacentor albipictus, assembly GCF_038994185.2. Lineage (NCBI taxonomy): Eukaryota > Metazoa > Arthropoda > Arachnida > Ixodida > Ixodidae > Dermacentor > Dermacentor albipictus. The sequence goes on from NC_091824.1 coordinate 42,154,286, forward strand.
TTGCTCAACAAATAAAACGAAGTGAATGTTCTTTTAAGAAAGTACTTTCCTTACTTCGTTCTCCATTTCATATAACATGATTATTAAAAGTAGCATGATTTATCAATACCACGTTGTTTCGCAGAAAGGGAATGGCGGAGAACATAGATAAGATCTTCCAACCCACATCAAGATATGAGTGGAAAACAATTAATTCAGGAAAATACATAATTAACAGGAACCCAAGCGAAACACTTTAAAGTTCAAATTCTGTAGTTTACTGAGAATAACAACAATGAATTTTACAACTCAAAGAGGCTAAAGTGAGAAAAATATATGAATAATTTGTTTGCGAATTTTTGCGGAGATGGTTGCCGCAATGACCCGCAAAGGCCGCTGTAACTCTAATTGTGTGCTGAAGCCAAGCTAATTTACAACAGTCTAAGAAGAAAATCTCTACTGAGTTAGAAAGTGCGATGGATGGTGTGATATGGGTCCTTAGATTTATATCGGATGTAGATTCCGAGTTTAGTACGCATCTGTACTGCAGCGTACGTTGAAGCTGTCATTCTTAATATACGTATATTGTTCTTGAGACGACGGGAAAGTGCCTCTTTGGCAGAACGTTATTTGGAAACTATTCCCAGCTTGTGCAAGAAAAGATCTCTCTATTCTAATTGTCCTTTATTTAGTTACCATAATCACATATTTGTGCATTCATGGATGGATGGATACAACTTTCTTGTACGTCCGGCAAGGTTTAACGCGACCCGGGCTCAGGTCTCCCATGGAGGAACGTCAAGGCCCTGCCTCAACGCCGCCTCACGGGCTTGCTGGACTGCCCACGTCTGGATTCCGAGGTCTGAGCTGCGCAGAGCGGCGGCCCACCTCGACGACAGGGTCTTCGGAGTAACTACCATCCCTCCTATAACTACATTGCACTCCCACAGCATGTGTTTGAGTGTTGCTGGTCCTTCCTGGCACAATTTGCACGTGTCGTCCTGATGCTTATCTGGGAAGATGCGTTTGAGACGGAATGGATTAGGGAACGTGTTTGTCTGGAGTTGTCGCCAGGCGACGGCCTGCCTCCTGTTCAATTTGGGACTCGGCGGGGGGTATATCCTTCTGGCGTTCAAATATGCACTGGTGATGTCGTTGTATCTTGTGAGCCTGTCCCGTTCTGCTCGAGAAGCGTTCGCTATCGTGCGAGAGGCGTTTCCCTGTTCGGCGCGGCGGGTCATGTCTCGCGCCGTCCGGTGCGCCGTCTCGTTTAGGTTCGGGAGCGCGTCGCCTTCCGTGGTGACGTGCGCGGGGAACCATATGATCCTCGAGTTCGCGGTTTTGGATCTGCCCGCTTTGGCCAGGATGGACATGGCTTCCTTGGAAATTCGACCTTTGGCATAATTCCTTACTGCCGTTTGCGAGTCACTTAGTACGACTTCGCATTCCTGTTCTGTGAGGGCTAGCGCAATCGCTACTTCCTCCGCTATTTCTGAGTGTTTGGTGTATACACTACATGTGGTTCTGATTTTTGATTCTGCGTCTATGACTACGGCGGCGTATGTTTGGCCGTTCGCATATTCGGCTGCGTCGACAAAGCGCGCCTTTCTGTCCCTGCCGAATGAACGGAGCAGAGCCTCGGCTCTTGCCTTTCGTCTACCTCGGTTGTAATCGGGGTGCACGTTTCTTGGGATGGTTGCCACCGTAATGGTCCCTCTGATTTTGTTGGGGATTGGCATTTTCTGGCCGTGCTGGTTGTGGTACGTTATGCCGAGCGTGTTCATAATGTGTCTTCCCGTCGTGGTGGTCGACAGGCGTTCGAGCTGCGAGATGCGTTGTGCTTCGGCTATTTCTTCTATGGTGTTGTATATGCCCAGCTGAGTCAGGAGCTCGGTGCTCGTCGATTCCGGTAGGCCCAGGGCTATCTTGTACGTTTTCCTTATGAGCGTGTTAATCTTGTTCTTTTCCGCGACGTACCAGTTGTGGTAGGCGGCTACATAGGCGATGTGGCTGACAACGAATGAGTGGATCAGTCGAATGACGTTGTCTTCCTTCATGCCCGCATGTCTATTGGTTATTCTCTTTATGAGTCTCGTGGCGCTGATGACTTTGCCTTCGATCTTCCTCACGGTTTCACCGTTAGCTCCGTTGGCCTCAATGATCATTCCGAGGATTTTGATCTTGTTCACTTTGGGGATTGCGTTTCCGTCTTGGGTGTACAGGCGGATTTCCTCGTACTCCCGGGGTCCTGTGTAGCTCTTTGGTGGCATGCCTCTGCGCGTGTGCCGGTAAAGGAGTAGTTCGGACTTGCTCGGGGAGCATTTGAGGCCCGTTCCTTGGAGGTACTCTTCCACTTTGTTAATGGCCGTTTGTAGTGCGTGTTCAATTTGCCCATCACTGCCGCGGTCTGCCCATATCGTTATATCGTCTGCATATATAGCGTGGTGGATTCCTTCGATTTCGCGTAGTTTGCTGGGGAGACCCAGCATGACTAAGTTGAAAAGGAGCGGAGATATAACTGAGCCCTGGGGGGTACCTCCACTTCCCTGGGCTCGTTCTTCGGACTCGAGGTCGCCAACCGTAAGGGTGGCTTTGCGATCGTTCAGAAAGTCCCTCACGTAGTTGTAGGACCTTTCCCCCAGGTTCAGATTAGACACTTGTTTAAGGATCGACTCGTGAGCGACGTTGTCGAATGCTTTCTCCAGGTCTAGTCCTAGGATGGCTCTGGTGTTTCTTGTCTTGTCGTCAAGGATCTGGTTCTTTAGTTGTAACATGACGTCCTGCGTGGACAGGCGGGATCGGAAGCCTATCATGGTGTGGGGGTAGGCTTCCGTCTCTTCTAGATGGCTGTTGATACGGTTCAGGAAGGCGTGTTCCAAGACCTTACCCACGCACGACGTGAGAGAGATTGGGCGTAGGTTCTCCAAACTCAACGGCTTTCCGTGCTTGGGTATGAGGATAGCCTTGGACCTCTTCCACTGCTCCGGGATGCGGCCTTCTCTCCAGCACTTGTTCATATAGCCCGTGAGTTTGGTAACAGATTTGTCGTCCAGGTTTTTGAGCGTTTTGTTGTTAACCCTGTCCGGTCCTGGGGCTGACTTGCTGTTGAGTCCTTGGAGTGCCGTTCTGATTTCCGCCTCACTGAAGTCTTCATCTAACTTGGGACTAGGACTGCCAGTGTACCGGCCGTGCTCCACCGTCGGTCGTTGCGGGAGGTATTTGTCGCAGAGTTTCATGACGATTTGCTTCTCACTCGCCACCCCTTTTTCTTTGTGCAGAAGTCTCTGCATGTCGGCTCTTTGCTTGGATTTGCACTGGGTTTCGCCCAGTAGGTGCCTCAGCAGTCGCCACGTATTTCCGTTGTGGAGTTAGCCATCCGCGGCATTGCAGACTTCGTCCCACTGTTGCTTGCTCAAGGTGTTGCAGTGCTCTTCGATTTGTTTGTTTAAGTCGGCTATCTTTTTTCTCAGCTTTCGATTGAACCGCTGGCCTTGCCATCGGGTTTTTATGGATTTCTTGGCTTCCCAGAGGTGGGCGAGGCGACTGTCCATCTTCTCCGTCAGGAAATCGGGAGTGATGGTTTGCGTGGCCTCCCCGACATCCCTGGTCAAGTCTGCGATCCATCTGTCAATGTCACCGATTGGCTCGTCGTCTTGCCTGATATCCCGGTGCTTGCGGAACTTGTCCCAGTCTGTTCATTTGAAGCTTTTGACTGGGAGGGTGGTTCCCGCTCGGGGGATCGTGATCTGGATGATCATGTGGTCGCTACCTAGGTCTTCTAGGGTGTTTCTCCAGGTAGCCCTCTCGATGTTTTTGACCATTGTTAAGTCCGGTGTGGTATCTCTTGCAACCGAATTGCCCATACGCGTTGGGGCGCTGGAATCCGTGATGAGCGTGTATCCCAAGTCTTGCGAGTCCTGCCATAACTGTTTGCCCTTGGTGGTGGTGTGGCCGTATCCCCAGGCATGGCACGGCGCGTTGAAATCCCCACCCACTATTAGCGGGTTCAGGCCGGCGAGCTCGGCTGCCTTTTTGAGCAGGGAGAGAAAACGCTGCCGTCTTTTGCCGTGCATTCATGTCCCTAATACATTTCTGAGATCCGTCCGACTGCTAGCCAGTCACCCTAGGCGGGTAGGTGTCATTGCTGGTAAGGTTATCCTAATCAGCATAATTAAAATAATCATTATAAACAACGACAACAACAACAACAAGGATGCCCCATGGTTAGTATAAGCCGTTCCTTTATTGGATATTACAAGTGAGACCTCGTTTTTCGTTGTTTTTTGTTGTGGAGCGGTGCGTTCACACTACGAACACGTCGGGTGGTGATGAGAGTGGACAAGCCCAAGCATCTGGCAGGCTTGGCGACGCAATCAGTGATCGCATCCGGAAAGCAAACAGGCTTTCACGGCGAAGACACGTATGTCTTCTCATTGAGCAGCGGGCAGCTTCCCATCGACGCCTTCGGACGTGCAATGAGTCGTAAAGTGCACAGACGGAACAGCCTGATTGTTTCACCCTTGAGCACGTTGATATTTAGCGGTAGTCTTCACCGGCTTCTTGGGTGCGAGGAAGCTCGGAGCTCAGGGAAGTTAACAGGACAAGGCATGTCGTGTGCTTGCGGAAAGTGAAACGGCTCATACGCGATGAAGGCATTTCTTGCTGCTCTGTGGATTTCGCTGGAGTAAAATTCGAAGGTGGCGAGGCCCACGGTGTAGCGAGCGACGTTGCATTTCGGCTTGGCTTTGCTCAACGATCTACGATGAAATAACGTCAGCATGTGTGACGACGATACACCGCCACCTTCTCAGCGACTGCTGCGCGGTGCATACAACGTCACGCAGGCGTTTGCTGCAGCACTGCATGTTTGTTTTCGAAATGCATGCGCAGGCGCTACCACTCTCAGAGTTTGTGCAGAGCGGAATAGCTTTCCACAATATAGCTCCCTCAAAATAGCAGGTGCTATTCTGGCGCCATACTGTAGGGATGAGCAGCGCCCGGTTCCGAAAGGCACTTCGCTGCAATGAAATCAGGGCAACTCGTTGCGGTGGCCATGCTTTGTTTGAAGCGCTTACCTGGTCCTCCTACGAGCGCGTTGCGCACGTACCTGTGTCGAACCTGATGTGTTGCAACCACTTACGGATTCCACCTCTGACGTGAAACCATTTATTATGAGGTATATTAACTGGTCTCCGTTCTTAAAGCGGGCCTACGAGCCGACTAGATACTGTGCGTTACTATGTCATGCTTTATTGTTTAGTTAAGATAAGCAGAGATGCCCTCACTGGGACCAAGGTGGGGCTGAAAATTGAATTTTATATTAGGCAGTTGGCCGAGAATTGGGCTGACTGCAGCACGCGAAATGTATAGTGGATGCGATGGAGAAAAAAAAAAAGTTTATTTTCTTCGCGCTACGGCGATGGCGAAGCGGAAGTTGAGTGCGGCGACACACTTTGATGACGACAACTTCGTCGTCAGCGTGGAGGAATAGCCGGACGCAAGGAGGATGAAAGCAAACTCAGTTTTCATCGCATAACTGCTCTCGCATGAAAATTTCGCACGCGGACGCGATATGGGTCTATGCAGTTTACGGGTGCAGGTTAACTGACCGTCTTCATTTGCATTAACTTATGATGCTAGTATCTGGATACATGCTTGCTAGTATCTGAATACCTGCTTGCAGTCGCATTATTCTACGCGCCATTGTGCGGACGACAGCGGCATGCGTAGCATTGGCCAGTTTACATCGTCTTTACATTGCATCCCACAGATTCCTTCGTACTGTTTCCGTGATCGGTCCGCTTTAGAACGCGAGAAACCGACCAGAATCCAGGGAGTAAGGCGAGGGGAACTTGCTTTCGGTAACAAATTATTTTCTTGAAGACATATGCTTCTCGCTCTTAGGATATTTAGGTACCATTTGCTATTTCATTGCGTAATTCGGCAGGGAACGTGGTGAGTCACCGGCACATTTCCAGGGCGACGCAGGTGGCTATATAAGCCTATTTCTTCATTACGTGCTTTCGCCCGCAACTGGAGGGGCGCGATTCCACCTTCTACCCCCAGCCCCCCCCCCCCCCCCCCCCGCCTCGTCCCACTACTAATTTTTCCTTTTCACAACTTCACAGTTCTCCTCCCCATCCCGTTATTTTCGAAACCATACTCAACACATTTCTAGCTCAGATTGTATGAAGGGTTGGATCTTCTCCCAGACGCTAACGCTTAACAATTCCTATAGTAGGATTTTCAGTCACATATCAAAGGCATTTCTTATTATACTAGAAAAAAAAGTGAGTTGTATTGAGGTACCGTAGGATCTTTCGGACTGCATAATTTACCATCACAGTGGTGTGATGTATGTGAACAAATCATTTGAAAACTATTTCTGTGGCACCAGGGAGAAGTAATATGTCTTAGGTAGCGCGCTCCAATGACACTGCACGGAGGCCAAATTTCGGCGTGAAGCCACGCGCAGACGTTTGCGAAGGATCAGGGGAAACTACCGAGAACGCTAACACTCCGATTTCTGAGATTAATTGTAGGTGTGGGTGTCTACGTCTGATATTTCTTGAAAAACATTGATTCCTCAATGAATCATTGAACCAGAGAGGCTTAAACAAAAGTGTTTACGTCCAAAACCTTGATTGCAAGTACACGTCGACTTCAGTTATTTCTATGGCACAGTGGCTCTGATTACGTGCAATTGACATTTCGAACTCTAAGTAGTTCAAAGAATGCACCGACGGTGGCCTCTGTATACCTCAAAGCTGAATCGACTTCAACACAACAACAGGATCAACCCGAGTTTATAATAGTATAGCCAACTTTCCATTTAGCATTGAAAGACAGCGATGAGCGCTATCAGATGGCATTAAAACGGAACACTGGAAGAGCGTATATTCTTGGAACGCACCACTTCGATGAGCTGAGAGAGCTTGAGCTTGATTCGCACTGTGAGCGCGTCCGTGTCGTTGACGACGGGGCGGACAAGCTTGTTGTACCGGGATATGAGGTCATCGTACAGCCGCTTGGCGTCCGGACTCCCACGAACACCTGCCGGGTAAATGTGCGAAAGACAAAAACATAGACACGATAAGGCACTGCGTCTTTGATCGGCTCGAATTTGAAGCCCATCGCGCGTCCCCGTTGTCTTGCCCATAAGAACAGGGCAAAGCCCCGAACTTGTTTGTTTAGGTATGCCCAGGCGCGGTTACAGACGGGAACGAGCACTTGTTCGTGTGTACATCAACTTGCTTTGGTCTAGCAGCTGTCACTGCGCTTAAACATTCCTAAGTAAGTCTTACAAGCAAGGCACAACCTTAACGCTTGTCAAGTTCCTTCTTATATACCGGGAGCTTTAGCGAACACTTTCATACATCTTTAACGGTTACCTGTGGCAGAATTATCGGGATGTCACCGCTTCCGAGATATTAATTCCCGAACTCTTCGGAGAAATGCACTGGCGTTCCAGTTGAAAAAACGTCGTTTCATGGACTGACGCACAAAAGTAACTGTAACGCCAGTGCATTTTACCGCAAAGTTCGGGAAATAATATATCGAAACTGGTGTCATCCTGGAAACTCTGCCATAGGCAACCATTTAAAAATTTTCGAAAGAGTTCGCTTGAACACCCCATATAAAGGCTTGATTGCCATGATTTCTAAACTGCGACCCAACCATTCCATGCCATCAAGAACGCAATTTTTTTCTCATAAACCATCAAAGTTTACAAAATAATTTTCTTTCATCGCCTGTGTCACAAGTTTTTCCGATAAAATCACAAGAAGTGCAACTTTTCCTTTTTACTTCTACTAAATTCTTCTACCCACTTCATTTTACTGTGCTTTGTTCCTCTCATCCAATTCACTGCAAAGTAGCTACGCTACTCTACATACGCCGGAGCACCACAGTTTTCAATAAAGAACCTTTTCTAATAATATTTAGGGTTTTACGTGCCAAAACCACTTTCTGATTATGAGGCACGTCGTAGTGGAGGACTCCGGAAATTTCTGATCACCTGGGGTTCTTTAACATGCACCTAAATCTAAGCACACGGGTGTTTTCGCATTTCGCCCCCATCGAAATGCGGCCGCCGTGGCCGGGATTCGATCCCGCGACCTCGTGCTCAGCAGCCCAACACCATAGTCACTGAGCAACCACGGCGGGTAAGAACCTTTTCTGTCTCCTTCAAACCAGAACACTTTTCTCGCTTTCCTTTATTTTTTTTTGTTCGCAACGAACTCACACTATTGGAAGGAGTTGCAAGAAAAACAATTAACTGCGTATTTCTCGGCACTTGGTTTTGCCATGAGGTACCTGAAATGGGGCCAGCGCACACTGAAACAATGCAACATCCAAAATCACAAAAAAAAACGAAGCCAACATGACTGAAACCAATACTCTAGTCGCTGTATTCTTCCGTGCTCACCTGTGAAACAAGGACTTCGAGCTTAACGAAAGTTTCGAATAAAGCTGAGATTAGTCCATAGGGTAATTGACCTAGAAATGAAAGAGCTTTGCGTTGAGAGGTGAAAACACGGCATCGTGGATTAAAATATTGGGCCCATATTCACGAAGGAGCTCTTATGTTAGGGCTGTTCATAAAAGCAGATGCTGGCCAATCAGGACGCCGGGCATATAATCGAAGGTGGACAGCCAATCGCAGAGAGCCCTTACGGAAGAAAGGCTATTTCAATTCGGCCCATGATGCCATTGGACCGTAGGCAGGTAGAAATTAAAAGCGATAGGGACAATTTATTGCGTCAGGTATACTAAGCGTCATGTTGGTAGAGCGCAGAGCTTTTGTAAACCAGAAAATTACAAGATCATCAGAGAAGACTATCACGTCGTTATGAAAAAGCGGTACAAGTTCCGATGGCGTAGCGTGTCCCCCTTTTAACTGGTAAAGAATTCAGTAGATAAAGGGTGGTCTAAAATAAACCGAACCCAAAGCAAGTGAAGAACACATCACCTGTAAAGCGATAAGAATACTTGAAACCTCGTCCGTGTGGTGACACGTTCTTCCCTTGCTTTGGTTTGCTTTCTCTGCCCCCCCCCCCCTGTATTACAAAAACAATTAAGTGCCATCTAAACATGAAGACCACGTGCAGCTTGCGGCTCTAAACACGTTGTTCTAGATATTTTAGTCTTTCACACGCTTTATTACCGGGCATCTTTCAAGGGGCGAGCTTGGCTCTGTCTTCCTTAACGCCGCCTTCGTCGTGAAGGGGCACCAAACGTTTCAGCCAAGAATCATTAAGTAGGCAATGATCTAGACTCATGGAAGTCATAACTCGTATCTCACAGATCTATATCTCATGGAAGCGTGCGACAGCAGGTCTATAGACATGATCTATGCATTCCCTTCGCTACATGCATCAATGTTAATTCGAGTCTACGCTCACGTTTACAGCTGTAGCGCGCAACTGTGTCCCTGTCCAGTGGAAGAGAGACATGAAGTATGCGAGCAGCGTAATATCGTCAAATAAGCAGAGTACGTGTCGAGAACTCACTATTCTCATGTCGATTATCCGCTGATCACTCACAGTGACACTTTCCTTCTCGCGCGACGATACACCCAACGTGATACCACTTCATCGATGTACATCCACTAATTTGCTGACAGAAAAACAAGGCTCTATTTGCACCACAGGTGAATACATTCTGTTAGTTGTCGGCATATTAAATGTAACTGCCAGTTACTGATTATATACGTTGAGCGTTCAATCGAAAACTTTGACTGGCACAAAGTTGGTGCAGTGCTAGAGTTTAATTTTCCAGCTACAGTAGTTGGATTGCAGCGAATTTTTCTTCCGTTTCGAGCAGACTTCTTTGCCATAAGTTCTCCCTTCTTGGTGGTGGGGAAAAAACTGCATTTTCACCTCCACCTCCTTCCCCCTCCCGCTCCATCTTCACGTACGCATTGAAGTGCCCTAGATTTGCGCATCTCCAGTTCCCTCCCCCCCCCCTTTTGTAACTCTTATTTTTAATGACATCTGAAGGTACAAACAATTAGGTGGCACCAGCTACTAGTCGCGACATGGCAAAGAAAACTAAATAGCAAACTGAAATAACGACATCTGCCAATAAGCACTGAATACTATCACAGAGCAAAAACACACACAAATGTACAACCACGAGTCCTGGAAGCCATAGGAAACAAAAACGTACAGTTGCATAAATAAATAGAGCTACTTGGAATTTTCGGAGAACGTATAAAGATTTTCGCGACAGGATATCTGTGTCAGGACTGAACGGAAAAAAAGGCTTAATGGCAGATGTTAGCCTAGTGACTTGCCTGGCATGATACATCATGTAAGGTGGTGAGAGATGAAAGGAAGGGAACGATATAAAGAAAGCAGAGCACACACACACACGCACAAACACATGCAACAGCACAAATATGCGTACACAAACACAAAAGCTTGCACAGTCTTATTGAGGCCTGTATCCCAGAGGAATGCTGTATGCACTTTAGTGGGGCACAGTTGAAGCACCTGAAATTACCACTGTTCAAAAACGCAAGAACGTCCTGCAGCTCAATTCGTGTGTCACGTCGCTTGTTTAAAGCTTTAGAAGATGATCCTCACTATGAGAAAGAAGGAGATTTAATGTTTCTTTGTACCTGTGCACCAGCTTTTCAGCTATATCCCCCACCTCTTGCATACCTGGAGCGTACATACCACAGCATGCCTTCACTTAAGCCGAAGTCACCAGACTAGGAGATCGCACTTTATATACTGATTATGGCTCTGTAATTACTGATTGCCAGTATGGCTGCACTAAAAACAAGTCAACTGAACACGTTGTCCTCGATGACAAAGAACACAGAACACACAACTTTAATTCACAACTCTTTACTCTTGGCTTTTTATAGAATTTAGTAATGCCTTCGACATTCTTACCCACGATACTCTTTTCGCTGAACTCGATCATTACGACATACGTGGGCATGCGATCAAGTTATTCAGACTGTACCTCAGTTCTCGCACTCAATATGCAGTAGCGAACCGCTGTGCATCCACTGTCTAGCAAAATACAAATAGCGTGTCACAAGACATTGTTTCGAGGCCACTTCTATCCAATGTATGCGCAATTGACTGCATCAGCATGGGCGAGCTAAGAAAATGTAATATATATGTAGATGACACTAAATGTCTTTTTTTTTCTCGGGAAATCCTGTAATTAACTGGTGCCGCAAATATAGTTCTGGAGTTCTTGGCGTAATGGCACGCAGCTAATGCTCTAAATATGAATATTAGGAAAATAAAGGCAATTATCTTTCACCTGCGAGGGATGGAAGTACTGAGCCCAGCTCCGCTCTCCTTGAATGACACCAACAAGCAGTAGGCGAATTTGCATCCCTTGATGTGCAGTCTTGACGTGCACAATGACTTTCGATCAACACATACTTGAGCTACGTGTCACCATATCTAGGTTATCGTGGCTGCTGGGTGCTCTTGCTGTCTCACCAAATCGCTCACTCTAAAAAAAATTCTAAAAAGTAGACTGCAATACGCGTTGAATGGCGGGATCGAACCTCGCTCCCCATGCACAGTCACCGGATGTTCAAACTACCAGGCCGCGAAGAACACGTGCACAAGTTTCCTCAACGCTAAAGGCGCAGCGATGAAATGGTCAAATTTGCAGCCCTTGGTAAACCGCTTCACTATAGCTTCCCTTCATATAGATTCCCAAGATGGGCGTTGGAGCTGCATAATTTTCATATTTAGAACTGGCGAGCGTGAACGGTTTGTTGTTGAGTGCCATCGGGTTTCAAAATCACCTGTCACGCTGGTGGTTGTTTTCAAAGCCTAATTTCTGCGTCGGATATAGGCCGATGTCCGGCCTCGCTAAGTTTTCTCAACCTAACGACAAGCCCTGTTGTGCAAGCGGACGTCAGCTAAGAAAGTTAATTAAGGCTGCGCTCTAGCTAACCTGAAACTTGCAGCGCGATAATAAAGCATGTAGCCTATAAGCCACTGTGGCTGTTTTTCTAACAACTTCATAATCAGCGGCGTTTTGAAAGTTGCGCCGAAAGCGAAAAGTTTGATGCTATGAGATTATACCAAACAAAATGTGCATAAAACTAAACCCAAATAACTGGAGGGGCCTGCCGGAAAACAGTCCGAAACGACTAAGGCCATAAAAAAAGATATTTAACTGTACATCAAACACTTGTTGCACCATTTTGACACTCTGCAAAGTCATAGTCCTCGGGATGGAGAAATAACTGCACGCTAAAATTACTTGCCTGGTCGCACTTGTCGTAATGGTCTCATATCTACTGAGAAGAAGTAATAGTTTGGTTCACGAAATTAAATTGCGGCGTTCCGATTACAACAAGGGGCGCTATAACGCTATAAATCCACTTGAGCCTGTTCATTGCCTCTCTTTAGTCTTCTATAAGAAAGTCTGCTCAATGTAAGCAATGCTATTCGTTTTGAAAGAACAAGAAGTGGCCTCCTATAAACGAGGAGCGCGTTTTATTCGGCTTTTCAAACAACGCTGCGGGTCACCGCCCAATGCTTGCGTCGGTGGTTACGTAAATTTCACGTCAGAAGATTGGAATCAAAACGGACTGGAGTAGTTTTACGTTATAGGGCCCCTGATCCTCAACCACGATGTGACTATTAGGCATGACATAGTGGCGCACTCCGAAATAATTTTGAGCACCTGAGGTTCTGAACGTGCACTCTATCAGCAACATATGCGAGTGTTCTTGCATTTTGGCGCCATCTAAATGCGGCCCCTACAGCCGGAAATCGAATCAACGACCTCGAGCTTAGAAGCGCTACTCCATATGCGGTGAGCCACAGCGGCGTGTGATTTCATTCAGCGACCGCTGATCTAATGCGGACGCCTCAACTCAAGTATGAAAGTTTAAAAAATTGTGGCGACTAATGGCGACGACGTACTCATTCAGTCATTCATTTTGTGTTAAAAACTCGCAATCACAAATTATGGGAAAAAAAGGAATGCTTGGCAAGTATTTAGTGATCACCTCGTACGAAGATGTGGTTAGTAAAAACGTGTGGAAGGGCAGTGCATCGCTTACAAAGAAGAAAAGTAAATGAAAGAAAGACGACGCTGAACCTAGCGACGCTTACTGCCCAAAGGGCCGTTTTTTACAAGTCTTATAAAGTTGCGATTTCGCGGGCACTATGACCTGCTCACCTAGCGCACCTCGAATTTTCTGTTCGATACCGCCCAAGTCAGTGAAGTCCATCTATAATGCTACAAATAAATGCGTGACCAAACTTCTGTCTTCCAGCACATATGTCCGCCCTATGCTCTAATCATCAGGCCACGATTGCATGCCATGCTTCTCTCGTTAAAATGCGCTCCTTGATACGTCTGGCGCGGGCGTGCCGTACGAGTTTACCGAACTCTTCTAGGGTGCTTCGAGACGATGTGTTAGAGTTAACGGGTTTAAGGGCCAGTCTACTGCTTCTCTTGGGTACCTAGAAAGTGGGTCCTGTCCGCTTGCAATGCTATCAAATTAAAGAAAGCCGCAGCTTAAAGGGACGTACACATGAAGTATCTCTTTTCCTTGCGACATGTGTCGCGTCTAGGTACATCGGGTGCAAGCGCGGAACGACTGAGCGCGCACTTTTCTCGCGTCAGCTTTCTCGCTTTGAGTGTCGAAGTGGAAGGCGCCTGAATGAGCGCAGTCGGTTTGCATTGGAATTACATTGCTACAACCATTGTATCATATGTGCCGCTTCAGCTTCCAGGGCGCTGAGCCTCGCTTTCACAGGAAGGAAAAAGAAATGGTACCTCAAGGCGCAAGGTCGTTTCGCACATGTGGGTTTTCTTTTTTTGTGCTTATAGCTCATACAAAGTACGATACCTCGGCGTCCTTTTGTGTGTCTCATGCTCTTGGACGTGACTCCTGTGCTAGCTCGATTTGGCAACAGCAAGGTGACAGTTAACGTTTCTTTTTTATTTGCTTCGGTATGCTACCTTTCATGCAATTTAGGCTTAGGGTACACCAGCCACTGCAGCTTCACTTAGAAAGTTAAGCCGCGTTGACTGTATTTTACCGGCAAGGTTTGTTACAATTGTTATGTCCCCCGACAATATATAACTTGTTTCAGAACTCCAGTTTTTAGTTGGCAGGGCGGCAAAAATTATGCAGATCCCCCGCACTGTAGGAATCGATTTGCGCGAAGCTTGTTGTGGTGTTTGCGTTCATCGACGACATTTGGCGGTGATGTTCACCGCCTACGGCAATCATGATGTGATGTTAAAGGGTAGCTTGCGTGCCCGACTTGTGTTTGTCTACGTAGTATGCGGAACATGGAGAGCGAGACGCGGTTGCTTAAAAGAATTTCAGTTGGCAATTTATCCTGCGTCGACTAAAAGGCAAAGCCTTGCGCTGCACGAAATTCTCGAAATGGCGACTGTGTTGATTTCTTATCGCATCTGCACGGAGTAAAGCAACTACTTCTTCATTTCCCGGGGCACCTCACGTCTATTTTGTGAATTTGCACGTTTGATGGAAAAGAGCTTCGACGAGTGCTTGCAAGGAGTGCTCGAAATCGTATATATTAAAGCTATCGAAGCTTTCTCTGCCTACCATTCTATGCATTCACCTGGGTACGTCGGTCAGTCACGGGTCAGTTTCTGGCTTCAGAAATAGCTTTTCGCTAAAATAAAAGAAAGCAGAAGAAGGAGAAGAAAAGAAAGAAAGAAAACATCGAAGCGTACGAAAAACAGCCTGCTTCTTGGCCAATCCCCCATAGTGGGTACGCGCCACTATCTGGGATACAAGACAAGACATCGAAGCACGTCCTGCCGCGGGATGCGAACCTCGCGGTCTCCAGCAAAACAGCCTCATTCTCTAGCACTTAGGCCACAGACACACACATGCACAAATTGTTTGGTCACAATCGCACGTATATTTATATCGTGCCAATTCCAAGTTGATCTTTGAGGTAATTAAAAAAATTGAAATTAAATTAAATTATGGGGTTTTACGTGCCAAAACCACTTTCTGATTATGAGGCATGCCGTACTGGAGGACTCCGGAAATTTCGACCGCCTGGGGTTCTTTAACGTGCACCTAAATCTAAGTACACGGGTGTTTTCGCATTTCCCCCCATCGAAATGCGGCCGCCGTGACCGGGATTCGATCCCGCGACCTCGTGCTCAGCACCGTAACTGAGCAACCACGGCGGGTATTTGGGTTATCGCGGCGTGCTAAACATGATTATAATTTCCATACTGTTGCACATACCCACGAGGGGGATCTGCCAAGAAGCGTGTCTGCGTGTTGATGATGATTATAATTTCTATGACCTATACCCTGCAGGGGATCCGCCAAGAAGCGTCGCCAGGTCTTGATTACAATTATGGGAAGAAGAAGAACTTTATCTGTTCGGTCGCTGTTTTTATGTGGTGCTCTGAGTTTTCTGGTTTTTTGGATAGTTACGGTTACCTTTGACGACGATTGATTAACAAGACATCGGGTGAAGCTTCAATGAGCCAGGCGCCTTACAGGTACGACATTTCTTTTTTGAATACCTGACTATTACCCTGCCGCTACAGTGGTCGGAAGCCGAGAACATCGTCACGAACCTTATGCTCGTCCGAACGTAACAAGCCATATGAATGACGCTGCGGGCCGTAATGAAAAGCCTGGAGCCTTGCAAGCGCCACAAAGCTTCATAAAGCCGGCACGTTTGGTTCTCCCCAACTCAGAATCAACTTCAGCGAATTCAGGAATGATGGCTGATGGTGAAGCCGAGACCAAGAAACCTCGCCTAGAAGACGGCAAGTACGATGATAGAACATCGACTTATGAGCTAAAGTGATGAAGAAGAGATGGGTGAAGATGCACCATTTACTGTGGTCACGTATAAGAAAAAGCGAGCCGAAGGCATTCCGGTTGTCTTTCGCCCAACAAGTGAAGTACTACTTTTTGGCAAGTAAAGCCAAACCGAGTGTCTGCCGAAATAGTTTCTGCTGCCAAAGAAAAAGTACAGTCTTTGAGGACGACCAGAGATGGAAGTTTCAGTGTCAGCGTTGCTTCCTTAGCATCGGCGAAACGCCTTTTGATGCTCTCAAGTGTAGGCGGCCTGGAAGTCAAGCCATTCATCCCAGAGTCGTACACGAGAAACGTTGGGAAAGTAAAACATGTGCCTCTGCAGTACACAGACGAACAACTCCTAGACTTCTTGACAGACGCAGGAGTTATATCGGCACGCAGAGAGATAAGGTATTCCCGGCAAGAAGATGGAGCAGTGAAGTCATATCCACTTCACACGGTAATCCTGACTTTCAGAGACGACCGCCTTATTCCTGGAAGAATTTACTTGGGTTTCACCAGTCACCCTGTCGAGGAATACCTAGGACCCGCACTTCGCTGCTATAATTGCGAGAGATTTGGGCACATGGCGAAAACCTGGCGTAGCACACGTCGATGCAAAATATGCTCAGAAGACCATGACCACAAGGAGTGCAAGTCACTTCTTCAACCTAAATGTGCAAACTGTGCGGGGAACCATGCTGCCTCCTTGTCAGGCTGCTCACAGAAAAAAGCAGCGGCACAAATGCGTCGACATGAACTAATTCATGGAACACAACCGCGACGCAATGAACCCGCACCAAACCTCGAGATTGTTCATCCAGTGCCAGATCACCTGCCTCAGCGGGCACCGGAACCACCACAGCCAAGAGCACCAACAAGATATCCCTCCTCTAGAGAACAACCAACAGCGCAATCAAGAGACCAACCAAGAGGATCACAATCAAGCGCCCAGTCTTATGCATCAGTGCTACGGAAACCCAGAGGACAACAGGCATAAAGTAATACACAAGAAAGCTCCTGTACTCGCACACATTTCTCTCAGTGACCTTACGCATCTACTGCAGAAGTAACACCAGCTAATAGCGAACATACCACAGCATCGGTGACACAACTGAGTTTGCCAATGCTTTTCGCAGCTCTTAAGGCAAACCTATCTGCTTTGCCGGAAGCAAACAACCTACCAGAAGTAAAAGCCTTGTTGCCTCTAGAAGCACTGTTGTGTAAACAATCCGGGCCGAAACTGCGGCAGGCACTACATTGAATAACCGCTACAAAAATGTCTCCATATTTCAGTGGAATGCCAACAGTCTTTGAAGAAAGTGCGCTGACTTTCGTAAACTGCTTGAGCAATACAACTTCCCAATAGTTTGTATTCAAGAGGCGGGAATCACTGACGACTTTCGCCTCTCGAATTATGTGATATATAAGACTTCTCGTCTCAAGGTGCTGTTAGCAGAGTGCTCCTGTGCGTCAGAAAGGACCTACCATGTTATCAAACTCAGTCCAGTGATTCAGACTTCCCGGAATTCATCGCATGTAAAGTATCCTTTGGAAAGCTCTGTATAACAGTGATTAATCTATATCTACAACTTTCAAACCGGATTTCAGTAGAAGCGCTAGTGGATATCTGCAAAATAGCTCATTCTAATGTATTTATATGTGGCGACTTCAAAGCACAGATCATCTGGGGCAGTGATCATTGTAATGCACGGGGTAATGTTATTGAGTGCGCCATGGATAAATGCAACTTGACTGTTTTAAACGATGGGTCGCCAACATTCCTGCGTGGATATAATCACTCATGCTGCATAGATGTTACCCTGTGTTCGCATGATCTAGTGAATGGTGTGGGATGGACAACAGATATGGAAACGCGCGGAAGTGATCATTTTCCCATCCTTGTTAACCACCCTAGCATGCACTATGATATCAGGCGTTACAGCAGACTAACCAACTGGCAAGCTTTTCGGTACCGCCTAACGGATCAAATTATTCAACATGCAACAGTGGAAAAATTTACAGAATTTTCGCAGGATAATATGAAAATATGCACAAAGAAGGTCCCAATACCAAAAGATTATTCTGCAGTTGGCGGAGAATATGAACACCTAAGAGCCATCCGACGCCGATCCGAAAGAGCTTACCGACGGAGCGGAAGTTTAGAAGCATACAGAAACGCTCAGAAAATACACAATGTAATGCGCAGACGAATGGAAAGCTTAGGCAAACGGCGCTGTTGCGATTTCTGCGGCACGCTGTCTCCTCACACGGCTGTCCCACGAGTTTTTCAATTCGTTCTTTAAGCGGACCTGTAACACAAAGCTTCCCATTTGGTGCTCTCGCTGTAGCCCGGGACACGTGTGAAATAATAGTTGCAGATGAATTTTGTGAGCTTATTTCCAGATCTGCTTTTTCATCACAATGTACAGAATTTGATGTTTTAGTAGAGTTGGCTAAGCGAAAAATTACTGCTTGCTACTGGGCCCAACATCCTCAATTAGATCATACTTTCACATTAAGCGAGCTTCAATGTGCAATTGCATCATGTCGGCAAAAGTCCGCTGCTGGGCCGGACGCCATTACGTACAATATGCTAAGAAACCTCGGACCGACAGGTACAAATGCTCTCTTAGACATCTATAATAACTTATGGATAGAGGAAACTCTACCTGACTCTTGGAAAGTCGCTCGAATCATACCAATTTTAAAACCTGGTAAGACGCCCTTGTGCCTTGAATCCTTCCGCGCCGTTAGTTTGACAAGTTGTTTATGCCAAGTAATGGAGAAAATGATTGACGCGCGACTTCAATGGTGGTGTAATGAAACGAAGGTGTTGTCCAACTACTTAGTAGGTTTTAGAAAACATAGATGCACAATGGATGCAATATTAAATATAGTAACCTGTGTGGAGCACGAGCATGCACGTGGAAACATTACTATAGCAGTATTCCTAGACATCAAGAGGGCATTTGACACAATTAGTCACGTTCATGTTCTGCTAAGCATGTTGGAGCTTGGTCTGTCTGGTAGGTCCTTGCGATGGATTTCTGAATCTTTATCAGGTCGCAAAATATTTGTTCAGACGGGTGAAGGAAAGAGTGCTGAACATATTGTCAAACAGGGAGTACCACAAGGAAGCGTACTCAGTCCCTTTCTTTTTAACTGCGTCATGGCCGATTTAACGCGAAGACTGCCATCACAGTTAAAGTTTTCACTGTATGCAGATGATGTGTGTATTTGAACATTTGGGTATAATGCTCAACTACTCCAGATGACATTGCAAGACGGCATACATATCATCAAACATTTTTTCAGAGAAAGAGGAATGGTACTATCACACGCAGACTGCTGTATTGCCCTTCACTCGGAGGCAGTTAAAAAATTTCAATCTTAATCTGGAAGGACACCCTCTAATGATTGTCACACAGCATCGATTTCTTGGCATAATACTTCATAGGCAGCTATCCTGGGCACCCCACTTAAACAAACTCGAAAACAAGGTCAATGCCATAGTGACTGTACTTCGCAGACTTGCAGGCGCATCATGGGGTGGATCAGTATCGTCCATGCCGACTGTTTGCAATGCATTATTTCGACAAATAATTGCATATTCCGCGCCCATCTTACATGGACTTTCCCACACGTCAGAAGAGAGACTTCAAATACTTTTAGCTAGCGGACTACGCCTATGTCTAGGAGTTCCACGAGCGACTTCGAGTTCTCTTGTAATAGCTTAGCTCGCCAATCACCATTTCCAGTTATGCGAACTACAGAAACATGCCGGCATTATTTCCGTCTTCAAACCCAGCATAAAAACCACCCATTGGCTCTAGAGATAATGAAACGAGATAGAAGTTACGTTCATACAGAAATTCAAAAAAATCTTCACATATTGCCAGGAAATGAATTTGGGAACTCAGACACCGAATATTCTCCATGGCTGCTTACAGTTCCAAAAATCGAATTGTCAGCAGAAGGGATATTCAGCAAAAGAGACATGTTCATTCAAGCTGCTCAACAACTAGCACTATACGAGATATATATCCGGTATTCAGGATACACACACGTCTATACAGACGGCTCCAGTACAGCAACCTCTTGAACTTCATTCATTATACCGCACCTCAACAAACAAGGATGATTTAAGTTATCTCGTGCGACTTCGTCCACGACGGCTGAACTGTTCGCAATCCTATGTGCGGTAAAATTTATGTTGCCAGTAACAGAAACGCAAAAATGGGTGATTTTCAGCGATTCACAGGCGGCTCTAACATCACTCTGCAGCACAAAGGGGAAAACATTCAGCGACAGTATAATATATGAAACGCTTAAAAACCTCATAAAGGCAAGCGAAGCGAAACATGCAATAGCATTCCACTGGATACCAGGGCATTGCAACATTCCTGGCAACACAGCCGCCGATGAAGCAGCACGACAAGCGCACCTGAAAGATGATACGGCTCCGCTCCCAATATCAAAGAATGAATTACGCTGTATTATAAGGACAACGTCTTTCAACATGTCTAGAAACACTTCGTTGACCAGAATTCTAAGAGCTCTGACTTATATCATATTGATCCATTTATTGAATTCAAATTTTCATTGTCATTAGATAGAACTATGGAAACGCTTATTCATCGATTAAGGCTAGGCACTGCCTACACAAAGCATTTCTTACACAGAATTGGCCGAGCGGAAACCCCCGAATGTGATTGTGGATTTGTAGATGAAGATATATATCACCTCCTTCTAGATTGCCCTCATCACGACACACCAAGATGCCGACTTAAATCAGCGCTAAGTATATTAGACCGCAGACCTTTCAGTTTAAGGAAACTTTTGGGCCCTTGGCCAACAACGGCCTTGCAGAAGAGCGCTTTAAAAGCACTAAAGACTTTTTTTGAAGACAGCGGCATCGTTGGACGTTATTAGTGCTTTCATTGTTCTGTTCATTTCAATGTCACTTTATATATCCATCTGTTTGGGAATGATGCTATGTTGACTGCTCTGTTGTGACTGTATGTGCTAATATATTTACACGATGTATATACCACCCGCTGACTAGACAATGTGTTATTAGGCGACAGTATCGTTTGTACTTTTGAGACTTTCGACTACATAAGTGTGGAGACATTTGCCATAATTTTCCTGTGGAAACGTTGCTTTATAAGTCCTGGTGCTTGCGTGAAAATATTATTTGATATGTAACCGTGAACCCTGAATGATGTGTGACGGAACCACCCAAGAGATAAGGAGTAGCTGGCGCCTTAAATTGCGCGCCAACATCTCCTTATATCATATCAATAAAAAAAAATTACGATTATGATTTCCATAACGTGGCACATACCCACAACGGGGGATTTTCCAAGAGACATATCCGCTTCTCGATCATGATTATGGTTTCAATACTATGGCGCACAGCTACAGTGGGAGATCTGCCAATAAGCGCACGCGATCGTTGATTATAATGATGATTTCAATGGTATGGCACCCACTAACAACTGGAGATTCGTCAAGAAGCAGGCGGTACATTCGTGGTACTGTTTTTACTGTAAAGTGTATATAAATGGCTGAGGATGGCTCTCTTCTACTTGTTTTCGTTTGTATGTTAAAGCGAATAGTTGTTTTCTTTGCGTCTTTCGACCGCTTACGTGCTCGGTGGTAACACGATGGTCAGACTTGGGCGAAGTAAGGCGACGAAATGCGCCAAGAAAAAGGGCCTCTGCTCGCGCACTACCAAGTTGCCAAAGTAAGCGGGGGGTAAAAGTGAAAGGCTCGCTCGTTCGTTCATCGCGGCAAGGTGAGTGAAAGGGAGCGTGATCTCAGGCAAGCCAGCGGCAATTGGCAAGGAGGAACCGCAGGGAAGAGGAGCGGAGGCTGTCGCTCACTCGTTCTTGTCACGTCTCATTTAATTGTGGGGTTTTACGAGCCAAAAGCCATGATCTGATTATGAGGCATGCCGTAGTGAAAGACTCGGGAAATTTGGACCATGTGGCGTTCTTTAACGTGCACTTAAATCTATGTGCACGGGCGTTTTCGCATTTCTCCCCCATCAAAATGTGGCCGCCGTGGCCGCGACTTTAGTGTGATTTTTTGGTCACCGTCATGTCTCGCTGGCAGCCCAGCGGGGGCCAACCCATCGTGGATCGTCGTTAGGTCGCTCGCTCGTTCGTCCGTTCGTTCGGTCTGTTCGCCTGCATCGACAATAATCGCTGGTTTCCGTATAAACTTTTCCCCCTTGTCTACACTTATTTTTTTGTAGACTTAGCATGTCTATGCTTGTATCATATGCGTGCGCACTTACAAATAAATGCCTAGTTACCATTTCTCAATTGTCTTGCCATCTCTAATACAGCCTACCTTCCTGTTTGATATCTGTGAGAAGTTAATAACAGCCAGCAATATTTAAGGATAGTAGATTTACCGGTCGTAAAAAGTTGTAAACATTCGCTTACTAACTAAATTATTAGGCATACCGCAACTCACGCACCGGAAAATATAAACACGTCTTGCTGAATAACCGCGGATGTACACTATCAAATTGCTGGCGTAAAGAAGACTCAAATTGTTGCTATGAAACATATTTATCAATTGTTTTGAAGTTACTGTTACCTTGCCTATACCTCATTAGAATGCACAATGTTGCGCTTTTCTTAATGTAGTAGCATTGTAGGCTAAAACACGAGAAGTATTTTTGGCGCGACTCACAGGCGTAACTCCCATACATTATAGGTATCTGTCGAATGAAAAAAAATGTCGCAGTTTCGCTCGAAAGGCAAAGTATCGATTGCGACCGCAAATTGTTAGACATCTATTCGTAGTAAGGATAGTAGACTTATCGGTTGTAAAAGGATTGCAAATGTTCGCTTACTAATTAAATTATTAAGCACGGTGTCAGGCACGCGATGGAAAACATAAACGCGCCTTATTAAATGAGCGCGAACGTGCGCAGTCAAAATGTTGGCGTAAGGAAGAGCGGCTGTAGCAGCGAGTGAATCAACTTTCGTGCTGCCTTCTGCTTGAACGCCAACTAAGCGGCCAGAACACAACGCACATCAGCCCTCGGGGCTCATAGAATCTGTACCCGTGGCCAATCGCTTTGAAGATAGGACTCACGCGGCCACGCTCAGCCGCATCACACGCAGTTGCCGTCACAAACTAAGTGGGCAAAGTAAAAATGTGCTTGAACGAAAATAGAAAAGTTTTTCATACCAGTGACAACGAAGAAAACGGACTTTTAGAGCAAAAAGGGGCCAATAATAATATGTAATAAGCGTAATCACTGTTTTATTGCTTTGAATAAGTGTGTTGCTTTAAGACAAGACAGATTAGTGACCCACGCTAGTTTAAAATTTTTTGGATCGTGAGATAACGCGAACGCGTGAACCCAGTACTGGCTTGGGCTCTGCGCATTCGCACTGGCAGCCCGCAATTTTCTTGGGTTCTCAAGCTGCTTCGGTTCCCAATTCTAAAACTCTCTTATGGCGTAATGGATAGATAATCGGGGTGCTGCGCTAGAAGGATGAGGTTTGATTCTAAGATCGATCTAGCATTTTTTTAAGCGTTATAGTCGAGTTTCACCGACTCTGGTTACATCTAGCAGAAAAGTTGAGCGTCATGACGCGTAAGCGATCGCGTCGCTGCGTAAACGAAATCGCAAATGAGATACGAGGCAAAAAAAACGTCACTTTGATAAGCGAGAGTGATGAAGGTCACCTGTGATACACGCTCACGCACCTGTCGATATGTCACAGTCATCGCGATCTAGGTATGTTATCTCATTTTTAGAGGCTTAGCGTTGCCAATTTGTGGCCCAGTCTTAGTGTGATAGCAGTTGCACAGAACTTCGAGGCGCATTCATGCCATCCGTGCCGCCACTGTCGCGCTGTCCTACTCGACGGCACAGGTGCGGCGTTCGCGCGTGGAGGCTTAGAGGGCTTTCAGAGACACGGTGTGCGTTTGGCTGCAAAAAAAAGAAAAAAGCGGTGCAGCGAAGTGAACGCACCATCAAGGCTACATTTAATCGTACCAACGGTAAATCTAGGTACAGTGTACCAGAATATTCTAGTATACTGTACTAGGATGTTGCAGTACACTGTACTCGCAGCTATCCATGCTGCTCTGGAGTTCATTGATCCAAAACCACCACATTCATGGTCCATCTTTTGTGATTCGAAGGCAGCTCTCCAGTGTCTGCTGTCTCCTTTCAACCACGGACTAAATGTGCAATTAGCCGCAGACATCCGACTACTCCACCATTACGCAATCGACAAGGGACACAACATCATCTACCAGTGGATACCGGGTCACTGCAGAATTTCGGGAAATGACAGTGCGGATGACGCTGCCCGGTCGGCCCATGATGGATCCCAGATTATACCCATACCGCTGTCCAGAACAGATGCAGCCACAAGTCTTCGCTCTCTCGCACGCGCGCTTACGCTAACCCTGTAGAACAACAGTGAATTCATAAACACACGTCTTCACATATTGGATCCAAGTTTGCAACTCCGTCTTCCACCAGGGTTGCCAAGAGCGGAAGCAACACTTCTGTGCCGCCTATGGCTCAGCGTGGCATTCACGAACTCATATTCCTTCCGCATTTGAATGGCTGACAGCCCTGCTTGCGACACCTGCGGCTGCGAAGAGACGATCGCGCACCTCCTCTGTGACTGTCAACGTTACAATGTGCCAAGAAAAGTGCTCGTGACCACGCTCGAAAAACTGGACAATCGCCCCTTCACAGAAGAGAAAGGTTTAGGACACTGGTCCAGACGGGTTTCGGCACTCAAGGCCTTAAGGGCTTTGCTCAAGTTCTTAAGGACATGTGAAGGACATGTGATTATTGTTGCGCGTAACATCGCGTTACTGTGTGCATCTTTCTTGATTTTTTTTTCTTTCTTCCTTCTCCTTTTATTCCCCTTACCGCTTTGCCCAGCACAGGGTAGCCAGCCAGTATTTACACTGGCTAACCTCCCTGTCTTTCCTTCCCTTTTGTCTCTCTCTCTCTCCAGTACACTGTACTAGAATGTTCTAATACTGGGGTAATATAGTACACAGCAACCCAGGGCAGCGCGGTCAGCCTTCCGCTCCTAGCAATACTGTTGTGTACACGACGCTGTAAGCATATCAGCGTTCCAGCTTAGCTGCTGCATGTATGCTCCAGTCTGAGAAGCAACCGTCAGTTTAACTCTGTCTGATATTTTATTGGGCTCAGGTTAAAACCTACGGTTTCCAGTCGGTCTCCTCTCGGGCACCGCCAAGTTGCGACGCCTGCAATGCCATTGGCGATGCTACTCATCACGCCAGCGTCATGATGCGCCTGGCAGCTGTCGAGGCGCTGTTTCTAGCCCAGAAGGAGTTGCTTTGCGAGCTGCGTTACCCCAGCAAATGCTACACCATGATATCGCTGTCGATGTTTCGATCTTTGGGCTAGGCTGCGAAACTGTGCAACCGGCAATTCGTAAATTTCGTTTTTCACGTCGCGCTTTACCGGCTGCGCGTCGCAGGTGAGCCAGGAGTTCATACGCCAGCGGCGGTGGAAGCTGATGGCGTGGTCCAGCAACACAGCCTGCATGTGAGCCCAGAAGCTGCCGTTACACCAAGACGGAGGCAATGATTCATCACTCGGAACAAGGCAGCAAACATAACCCCAGCACACTTCCGACGAAATGTGTGAGAACATGCTTCTGCAGCTGCACTGTCTTTGATGTATCAACTGCTTAGATTGGCATACATCTGCGAAATTATTTTGCGCCATTTCCTGACATAACGTTTCATAAAGAAAATACCGAAAGAATATGCAGGATCCTACGTAGTACGGGAACCAAGGTTGGGCAAAAGATTTCCTGGAAAGCTGTTCATGAAGCGCTGTTTGTGTTTTTGCAGAGCGGTAATATACGAAGCAACGGGTTTTTGGTCGCAGGGAATTATTTTTCTGGGCCGAGCAAGTGTGCAACGACAGCAACAATAAGAGGACAGCATTTGTCACCCTGTCGTCAGCGAACGAGAAACTACAATAGGGTGGCAAATGTCTTCAGGTATGTTGATTTTGTTAAACCTGAAATACCCCGGGGACCTAAATATGGCATCATGTGACATTTTCCACTCGTTCAAGGCATGCAGCAAAGCTCTAAATGTCATCAAGGAACTGGTTTCAGAGAATAAAGTAAGTTTTTCGACTTGAAAGTGACCTTTTCTAACGCCGGACACGTTTGCTGGATGTATTCCCCCCGCACTAAGAAGCAAGTTCTACCATTTGGGTCCTCACATTCAAAATTAGTGAACTGAAGCATAGTAGCACTGTGTTTTAATAATGCCCTCAAGAAAAACTGCCGCCATTCAACGCAGCAAGGATTTGATGAGCAGATCCTGCGTTTAAAGGCGGCTGGCTTCCCTGATAACATATTAAAGGCGGTAGCCGAAACTAAATCGAGCAGGTTGAAAAAGGAAACACATGGCAGGTTATACTCACCTGGCAATGAGGATCGTAAGCAAGTGGAAATTATTCCTGATATCCACAAGCTTTCACAGAACGTGAAAAAAGTTTTCAGTGAACACGGCGCACAAGTTGTGTTCTCGGCGATATGTAGGCTTTCAAGACATTGTGCCAGGATTGAAAACCGGAAACCTAAGAGCTTCCGCACTATTCGCTATGTTTCCAAGTTCACAGACTGCACCACCAATGTTGTTTATCACATACCGTTGTCGGGTGGTAGAGTGTATACGTCGGACAGACGGGACGCTGTATCAATGTTCGCTTAAAAGAACATAAATCGTCTGTGACGTCAGGTGGAGGGGCAAATTTGCCCGCTCACTGCCGAAGATGCCCTTGCCATGTTGTTTATGAAGACTTACAAATTATTTGCAGGAGGGCCACGAAGTGCGAGAGAGAAGTCATTGCAGCTTACCAAACCCAAAAACACAGTCACAATCAGTGTGTGAGCTCACCCACCTTATCGCTATTTTGCGAAGTGGCTTTTTTGGAAGAATGCCGCCTTTAGAATGTGCCATTCACCGATGTTTCTTCTTGTCTTTTCGACCCAAGTGTTTCATTAAACTCTCTTGCTAGTCCCGGCGTGAGTGGTTGTCTTTCCTTTCCTCTTGTGTACGCGTCTTCGAAGGCTGGGTTTCGTTGTTTGTCAAGCTACGTACCAACACGCCTGGTACTGCACTCTTCTAAGCATGATTACAATAGAATGATGAAGCAATGACGTCGATAAATCGATGAAGGCGGTATGACGACTACGGCTTGACAACAATGAGATGACATTACTGAAGTCATGACTAAAGTAAAATGACAATGTGATGATGACAGCACAATGTCGATGACGTGGTTACAACGGCATGCACCAACGGGATGACATTACTGAAGTGATGATAATCGTAAAACGACAGCGTAACGATGAATGCATGACGACGATGGTATAACCTCAGCCCTCCTATGGCGATGGCACGATGACGACGGCATGAAGAGAGTCAGATGACGAAGTTGCAATGATGACGTTGCAACGACCGCGACGGTAACACGCCGACGGTTCGACGGCGCATGCATGACGACTGTATGACAACAGTGGCCGGAAAACGGTATAAGTAGAATGGGATGACAACTAGTGGATGATTACAATAGCGCGACGACGACTAATCTATCACAAAACCTGTATGGCGACGATGGCGTAATGATGACGGCACTACGAGAGTCGGAAGACGAAGCAGAAGTGACGACTATAGAATGACCATGACGCATCGCGACGGAGCTGTGACAACGAATGCAGGACGACATTGACGTGACGATTACGGCACGACGAGAGTAAGATCACGAAGCTAGAATGACAACAATGGAACGACCACGGGGGCACCACGACCGCAAGTCACCGCTGCTATAAAGATACAGAAGGCCAATAAATCTTCTTTCTTACATAGTGACCCAAGGTAGTAGGCAACTTGGGACATTGAGTCTATGTAAGAGAACACATAAATAGGGTCAAACTTTAAAAAATCCACGTCTAAGTTAAGATAATTCAATCAACCCAGTATTTTTAGCCGTCCTTCTGGCGAACTAAAAGCATTTTGCTACTGTGAGCGCAAGCAAATAATTAGGAATAATTAATTAGCCAGCTTTCAGTGTCTTGATTTAAACGCAAAATCTTCATAGTACAAGCTGCAGAGTGCTTTGAGAAATATCCAAGCAATTCTTTCCGTAGTGGTAGCCGATGTGGTATTAATTTGTCTGGGCTGCAAAAATAGCACACGGTATATGAAAAAAAAAATACCACTAGAGAACGCACTTACGCTTAGCGACATTAGTGGCCTCAAATATACTGCCACCAGCATCGATGCCACACGCACCAAGAACACATGAATAGGCTGCTAGAAAAAATTGTAGGTGACGGCCATACCTATCTCCGATACTTCGCCATCGGCTGCCATAACTTACTAGCCCTTTACGATGTCAACAACAAGAACACTTTCAAGAATGGCCGTGGGTTTTTTATCGCACATCCCACCGCTTTAACCAACAAGGTATCGCAGCAAGAGGGGAAGCCAAGACCGTTGCGTTCGATTCAACTCTGTTGCTCAATGCCTATTCGTACATTTGGTCTGCGTGCAGCATCGATCATTCATTCGTTCTCGGCATGTTTTAGGGTACTAATGTCGGGGTGCGTAAGCGCATATTCACGTGACACTTTTTTTTTCAAATCTCGCACGCTTCTTTTATAGCGCGGTAAAATTAAAAGCCCAGCAGCTATCATCACGGAACCAATTTGTTTGAAAATTTGTCAATAGGCTACACAACCTCCACATTGAGGATGAGTTGAAATTGACATTTTATAGGTTGTTTAATTCATTATTTTAAATAATTACTCAAGCTCATAGTAAAAAATGCTTTGAGTTGATCAAGATGACAATTCTGAACAATGATGAGTTGGTTGCATTCTGGCAACTCACACGTAGATTTCTTTTCAATTTGGCTTCACTTAGCTGAAACACCCTGTATGGATAGTCTCAAAGTGGCTGAAGTAATCAAATAATGCTAATCAGATTTTAAGAATGTATGTGCTACTAAGGTCACTGAGTGTGTGCTCCTGTGTATGCGCATATTGTAGGCAGTGCGAACCTCTGTGTATGCGTAAGTCCTTGCTATTTTATTCGTATTCAAGAATTTGCGATTGGAAGTTGCCGAACATTCATTCTGCTCGAATGCTGTGAGCGAGAATCTACAGGAAGGAATACCGATGCAAATGGACACTCTTTTGAATCATTCTACTGCAAGAAAGGCAGTTCTCTTTCTTTTTTTGAGGGAAGTCAAGTTAAGGTTTATTTCCAACATCGAGTCAGACATTCCTAGGCGAAAAGAAGTCGCATACATCTTGAGAGTACTCAGGGGTCCATTCTGTTAGCAGCAGTTTTGAGTTTGAAAAATCACAAGGAGGAAATGTAGAAGCAGATGCGAAAATCCAATAGAAATGAAGTCATGCAAGCAGTGGATCAAACAGAGGAAATCAAATAAACGAAGGCGCTTACGTTGGGCGTAGTGAATACTTATACAGCCTAGTATAGTCACAGAACAGCATAAAACACTAGTTACCGAAACCGAAAAAAGAAAAAAAAAGAAAAAAAAGAAAAAAAACACAAGCAGTTCTAAAATGCAGATCGTATACACACTCACTCAAGAAGAAAAGAATAAATGCCAAATCTGGTTATATTTGAAACATCATTGCGCTGTTTAAGAAAACAGTTCGCGCGCGTGTTTTAAATTTACGTTCAAAATTAGTCGAAATGAATGGGCATTGAAAGTTGGTTCAGTCTCGTTGGAACCTGGCACACAAGAGAGCACTGTGTAGAAGACCCGTTGAGCGAAAGTGTGGAGGGGATCACTTGTGTCTAACATTTTCTTCAGTCGTAAAAGTGCAGCATGCCTATCTCCAAGGAAACCACGAACACGCTTCCTCGAGTTAGGCAAAAACTGGTGCTACTTCCCCAATTTCACAATGCTTGCCTAACTTTAAATCTATGCGTGGTGGTGCAGTATTCCGGCTGGCTCTTACAACAAGCGCTACACTTTACTACGTGCATCTGGTAATAAACGTTTACCTTGCTTCATAACTGATATTGTCATGGTGCAACAGATGCGATTGGGATTCCTTTGTTTTCGATTTACGCGCTTCTCAGCTGACCTGATAACTAGCTCTTAACGGAATTAGGTGTATCAAATAACGTTAATGAGCCTCTGGTTGCCAAACTGACACCGGAAAAATTTTATTAAAATTAAAATATGGGGTTTTACGTGCCAAAACGACGATCTGATTACGAGGCATGCCGTAGTGGGGGACTCCGAAATAACTTGAACCACATGGGGTTCCGGCACGTAAATCTAAGTACACCGGTGTTTTCGCATTTCGTCCTCATCGAAATGCTGCTGCCGTGGGCTTGATTTGGTCCCGCGACCTCGTGCTTAGTCGCCCAACCCCGAAGCCACTAAGCAACCACGGGGGTCGGGAATGCTTTATATTTCGCTTTGTTCGGAAGCCGGAAATACTTGGTATTCGAATGTATACTTTGAAGGTTCTTTTTTTTTGCGAACATACATATGCTATTCAATCTGAAGAGTTCACTATTCCAGCACCAATCACCATAATATAAATGCAGTTACACGTTATTTCGCCATGCTTCGTATAAGGACGACCAAATGTCCTGTTGCTATTCAATCTGAAGGGTTCGCTATTCGAGCACCAATTACCATAATATAAATGTAGTTACACGTTATTTCACCATGCTTCGTATAAGGACGACCAAATGTCCTCCAGATAGGGCGACACGGATAAACAATATTGCCGTGTTTATCCCCCGGAAACAGAGTGGCGAAACGAATAAGTCGTGAATATAAAATCACTTTAACTACTCCAACAAATGATGCCAGGCCAGCGCGCAACACAACTGAAGTACAAGAACGATATATATGCTTCGACGTGCTTTCTCGAGTAATCCGTCCCAAATCGCTAAAGAAACCAGTGCTTCCAATAACGCTTGAATGACTGCAACGCCGTATTTCCTTTTCGTAAAGTCGTCGTATGAAACATTATGACCCAAGCCGTCAGCCGAGTGCCGGTGGATTGGTTCTGTCGATGTTGTCGGCGTGAAATATATTTGCCGTCACCAACATGAAACGTTCATCTTGCTCAGAACTGCAATATCCGGCCAATGCGCTAGGAGCAATATATATATATATATATATATATATATATATATATATATATATATATATATATAACCATAGGCTACTTCCAGAGGCGCGGACATTAGACATAAATACCGTCGCGTGCGCTAGTGCCTTGGGCAAAAGCATGGCAGGACTGCGTCAGCGTCTGCCGAATGCGCTTGCTAGAGACATAAAATTGGTATGCGTGCAGTATCGCAGATCTGGGTGGGTTAGACGTCCGTATGCATCGGCTGGAAACTAGCGCTTGATTGTGTTGTTTCTGTCCACTCAGTCCGCTATACCGAGTTTTGCAGGGAAGGAACACCAGGTGATGAAAATAAGTACACGCAAAGTACAATCAATTTGCGGGCGAAATAGCAACACCTTTTGGTAAGTTTTTTTCACAATAACGTAGCTCAACATGGCAGCGGCCGGTCAGTTTTGGTAGATGTTCTGGCCCAGAAGTGTTATTTCCTTCGGGTGTCTCATGGACTTGGCTATGTTTTAGTTACAGCCGGGGGCGTAGCGAGGGGGTAGCCGGGGGTGCTTATGGGGCTTCAGCTCTCCGCAAATTTGTTCGCGTTGTCATGCGGCGCGTACCAAAACAGCCCCTGGCGACTTAAATCATGCTGGATTTTGTCTACAATGTCCTTTTCATGCCCGAAAAGACATTTGAGCATGAACGTTGCGCAATCGGGCTGGATTTTGCGGCAACGCCCATGCATCGGAAGCCATATATAGTAAGGCAGGGAGCTCTATCCGAGCACAGTTTCAAGGACGTTTTGACGGCGAGCGGGCTCGTCGCGGCATCTCGTGGAGGCCGCGGAATCTACGGAGCGCACGAATTTCAATTCTGAAACTCTATGGGTATAAAGTTCTCATAAACTATCGATGCGAAAGGTGCATTGACATTTCCAAAGTCGTGCTTTAGATTTTCAATTCCGTATCTTTGTAGGTTCAATGTTGTTATAAACATTTGACGTCAAAGGTGCACTCACTTTGTAAAGTCGCACATAGAACCATACAAACAGACAAGCCAAATCAACACACTATCAGACAAGTTGTCAAAGCACGCAGCGAGATCTGATCAGATGAAGCGTAGTGGTTGTTTATTTCTGCCGTCATGTCACAGAGAAAAATATCAAAATTTTTTTTTCACACGCGCCAAGCCATCCATGTCAAGACACAAAAGTCAGCAAAGGTAACTACGTTCTTATTTATTTTTTTGCCTTGACATCTATTCGCGAGCACACATTGAGCCTCTTCATATTTTTTTTTTTGTTGTTGTCACTGCCTGCGGGCTGCCGGAAACAGCCAGAGCGCATGCGTTTTTCTAGTGTTGCCCCGACCACCGCGCGGCACACTTCGATGCGCGTTCG
Organism: Dermacentor albipictus; assembly: GCF_038994185.2. NCBI lineage: Eukaryota > Metazoa > Arthropoda > Arachnida > Ixodida > Ixodidae > Dermacentor > Dermacentor albipictus. Next base: position 42,186,657 of record NC_091824.1, read on the forward strand.
TTTTTCTCTGACCGAGTGGATTTTCGCCTGGCAGAGTTGTGGACGCTTTCCGGCTACCAGACGAGAAAAAGAAACAATGCATTGTCGCTCGCCGCCATCATTGCGGGGACTCAACGGATTGCAACGTGTTCGCTTGAGCGCAACCTTGCCGTAAAGTCTTGTCTCGCTGGTGTAGGATAGCCTAGCAGTATACGTATGGTTCTTTTTGGACCAAGCGTCTCCCGTTTTTTTTTTGACATCCCTTCGGTAGCCACATCAGGTGCCCAATGTAGGCATTTGATTGTGGCCAACATGCGTTCCTTTCCGTTTTTTTTTTATTTCAGTGACACCGCCCACAAACGAAAAAAAGAACATTCTTGTGGCGGAGCGAATCGTCGCACGGTGAAAGTTCGAATTTTTTACTTCTTTTCCGGAAAGTAATGGGCCACAGGAGGCTTCAGTTGCCGGATACTCTTATTATATTATTGCGATAGCAATTATATGGACCCTCCAGACGCATCATACCCTCATGCCCTCATCATGCCCTCATCCAGCCCTCATGTTCCGCATAAAGTCCAAGGGGCATACCATCGTGACCGCGCGCCGCATGCTGTATATGCCAGTGAAAACGCAGGGGGGGGGGGGGGGGTGGCATGGGTGAACCGACTATGGTACCTCAGTCTTGCGTGCGCAAGGGAGAAAAGCGAGGAAAAAGCGTGCCACCTTCTGTCGCGCGCGATTCACCAGGGGGAGTGGAGGGAGGGGGGGGGCTGTGATCTGCGACTCTCTGTTTGCACAACACGTTTATTTGCCTTGTTTCACGCATTATACACAGTGACTTTTTCTTAGACAAGTACATTTATTGGAGACTTATGCGTATATTTAAATATCTTGTTGCGAAGTGTTGTGTATACGCATGCAGTGAACTTTGTTTCCCGTGGCACTCTTTTGCCCTTTAACAAGCTGTATCATCGCATTAGTACATCCCATTGTATCTTCGCATTTCTAATGTACGAGAGCGAGCGAGTCAAGTGAAAGTGACCCAACCAACCAAGCGCAGTAATGGCTCGGTTCATTGTCTGCGAGGCATGCATGCGCGTAGCACATAGGCATCTCCTTTACAAAAGTGAGATGCAGGTGTAAGGACAAATGTCCTTTAATGCTCTCATATACTGGGTTGAACAGGTTGCGTGATGCAGCGGACGCTGCGAAAGTTGAACAGCGTGATGTCGTGAGGGTTTTGACTACTGAAGATGTTTCCCCCCCCCCCCCCCCCAAAAAAAAAAAATTTGTCGCCGTATGGCTGCCGTGTACGTTTAACATTGCATTTCATTGACCAAGGTGGAGCGTTGGAGGAAACGGTTCAAAAGACGTGAAAGTTGCAAAGACAATCCAAGACAGGGCCAAAGCCACAGTGCAATCGCCCCAACACAATTGCAAAGGCTGATTAGACAAGAACGGAGGAAAAGCATCAATGAATTGGCAGGGCGTGTGAGCATCAGTCGCAGTTCAGGTCACACCATAATTTATGCACGTCTCGGCTATTGGCTCTCGTTTGCTCAATGGATGCCCAAGATATCTAACCACCGCCAGCAGAATCAGAGGGTCGGCGTTGCCTTGACTGACATGATCCGGTATCACAATGAGGGTGATGAGTTGTCTGCAATTAACAGCGGGGACGAATCATGGTGCCACTATTACGAGCCTGAAACAGGACGGCAATGCTTACAGTGGAAACATTCCCCAAAAAAGCAAAGGCCGTCATTTCCGCCGGAAAGATGTTGTTGAGTATTTTTCGATCGTCAAGGGTCATTATTGATTGAATTTGCTAAACCTAGAGAAACTATCAATGGTTTCCGATATTGCGAAACGTCGGATCAGCTGCGCGTCGCAATCAAGCATAAACGACCTGGCAAATTGAGGGATGGGGTCATCTTGCTCCACGAGAATGGCCATCCTCACGTCCCAGATTGGTTAATACAAAACTGGCAAAGGTCAAGTGGGAAACGTTGCAACATCTGCCATACAGCCCAGATCTGTTGCCTTACGACTTCCACATATTGTAGCATTTGAAAGAACAGCTCAAAGGAACCAGACTCGTGCCAGACGATGACGTGAAAGGGTCAGTGAGACTTTTTGAAGCAGCAACTCAAGGAGTTTTATCAGGCGGGAATAACGCGACTCGCTATTCAGTGGGACAAGTGTCTAAATTCTCGTGGAGACTACTTTTAAATAAAGTAACACGTTTGTCATATAATCGCATTGGCTCACTTTCATTTGACTCGCCCTCGTATATATTGCAGAACTCCTGCTTTTTTTATGCGCTCTCTGCTGCGACTATAATTTCGCTGCAATTACTCCCAATACACGACCGGTGACAGCTGCTCCTGCGCAATACGTTGTAACAAAGCACAGCGTCATTGAGATTTTCCCCTGGGCCGGTATTTTGTAGCGATGCCTTTTCCGATTCTATGCTTTCTGGGCTTTTCGCGCTTGGCCAGTGGTCAGAGCGACGGTCTGCCCACATTATCAACGGGATCAGGCGGCCGTGTGTGGTGGATGATAAGAATAGCATAAAATAAGGCATAAGGCATCGCTACAAAATAGCGGCCCTGGTCGTTGCATGTGTACAATAATGTAAATAAGGTTCTTGAATGACAGTGCGAGAGAGGGAGAGAGGTAGAAAATGAGAGAAAGGCATGGAGGTTAACAAAGTTGCATTGAAATATTTGTCCTCAACTTGTTCATTTCGTGGCCTTTACATTTGTCATACCATCAGCATGCACTGTTTTGCTGGGGCCCTATATCGTAAAACTATTCCAATATGTTTTCATCCCGATCTCTTGACGTCAAATTAGCGTAACCACCGGCGCAAGCATCGGGCGGTGACCCGCAGGGTTTTCTCAACCGACCAATCAAATGCTCTCCTCCTTTATAGGAGGTCACTTTTGTTTGCTTTAAGAACGAATAACAATGCCAACACTGAGGGGCTTGTCTTATCTAATTGGCTAACAAGAGGCAATGAGCACGCTCAAGTGCGGAGAGATTCGATGGGGCCTAGCCAGTGCACTGAAAATTGATAACCGCGTGAAGAGGGCGGTGCCAGCGCCTGCTATTGGTCCGCTTTCCCTTGCTTTGCTTGAGGTGGCTGGTCGAAAATCGCGGCAGCATGCAACGGAATGTTAGGAATCCCGCTAAATACGGATCCTCAGGAAAGAAGAGTTGGCAGAACGAGGTCGTAAACGTGCCGAAAGTACTCGAACACATTACACGGCCACGCAAACAGTTTTATTGTATGCAAATATAAACCCATGCTCTCCGGCAGGTGCGAGCAGCCAGTGCGCAAGCGATCGGCGGCATCCATCTTTTATTCCTTTTGGAACGAGGCAGCCTGCGGGTATTCAGAAAAAAATCCAGCTTTGTTTGGCATATTAATGCATCTTTAACGCGTACACGTCACTTGGACGCGGTGAGTTTTCGCGGATTTGTGACGTCACGTGACAGGCAGGTGAAGTGGGTGCCGCCCGAAAACTTTTGACCAATAGCCGAGGGCTAATGGTGAAAAGGCGTCGAATCAGAAATAACTATTTTTCTTTTGTTCGGTCCAATCATGCATAATCAGTGTGTAGGCGTCATATCAGATGGGGAGCTATCACGGTTTTCGTGACGTCGATGACAGACAGACAAAGTGGCAGTGGTTCAAAAAAGATTTTGACCAATAGCGGAAGGCTGATTGCGCAATTGGAATAAAAATGTTTGGAATAGCTTTACATCATAGCACCCCTGGTTTCAAACTGATATAGCTTAAAGTTCGTGTGATACTTTCTTATTAAATATGCAGAAACATGTAATCATTGATATCGGTTATTTCGGGCCTAATTTTTGAGATATAGCATTCTTTTATGAATAACTACATATTTTACTTGTCTTGACACAGCCCGTAGTGTTGAAGAATTCGTTTGCCGCATCTTCGGCAACGGTAATGCAGTTATTGTTAACGTATTTGATTCCTCGACCAATTCTATAAGGAGAAGGCAGAGCTGCAACGTGAGCCCCGCCAGAACGAAATTTCTAGCAACGCCACTGGACCGCACACACAAGAAAGGAGACAACAGCGCCCATGTTGTCTTCTTTCTTGTATGTGTGTGATCGTGGCGCACAATGCCTTTATTATGTCGGATAACCAACTAGCCCAGCAGTTCACTCTTCTAAAGTATAAACTGCAAAGTAGTAAATTTCCTCACAAAACTCAAACTTGAGTGCCTCTGGAACTAAGCCAATGCCGTGCTTCCCTACGATTAACTCGTGGTAACGCTTCCTACGGTCGTACGGAGCCTCAGGCGGGTACTTAGATCTGCCATACACAGAGTTGATCAACGTAGCCGCCACGACCTCTAAAGGGAGCCTGCTGGTTACATGTTAAGAGGAGACAGACTTTTGTTCCGATGGAAGTTGGCTGCCCGTGCATCGGTGTTAGAGCACCCTAGCAGCCCCCAATCCGGGCTACGCGCAGGGTTCGTTAAAGCCCCACCACGCATCGCCTATAGATAGTGGAGAGCGGGCATTACCCAACTGCACAAAGGCCACAACGCCTGACCCGCAGCTAATAACTAGACCTTCACAGCGGCAAAGAGAAGGTAACTAACGTTCGTGCCGTCGCCCTTATCTGCGCCGCGATCCACTCATGCGAACTGCCCGGTTTCCGTATAGCTCTTTGGGGCGCCCGGCCCACCGGAGTCTTGGCTGTCTTGTGCGGCAACCCGCGGTTCTTCGTCCCACAACGCAACAAAGAAACCGCGAAGCAGATGGCCTAGAGCCGACCGTTTGCGGACACCGCGAGGGACCCGCGTAAGTAGAGCGGGCAGCCGATAATGACAACGGCACCCGCTGGTGAAGACACATTTGTCGTCGTTAAACTCCGGGTGTTTTGCGCGCTGCTGTTCGTGAAGACAGATTCAGAATGTCGTTGACAAGGCTTTTCTGTTACTTGACGTTTCGTTCAGAGTTTCTCGGAGGTTGCGAAATCAACGTAAACAGCTAGGATAAATATTGGCGCCTACGCTATTTTAGATTTTTTGTTGGTTTACTAAGGCAAATTATAAGGAATTACGAGGGAATTTGTGGAGCTGGCACATACACTGTTGTGCTATTCCATTGAAAATCGGCAGATGTATTCCTGCTGCCAAAAGCAGTTCTAATTATGTTTTATTCATTTAATTGATTGCAAAGGCGCCCGCGAATTGCGATTCCTTACTATATTTCATCACATACGCTTACCACAAAGCCGAGCATAAAGTAACTGTGTATGCGTCTTTCTTTCTGGTGCGAAGCTCGCTGCCCTCAAACATTTTCGGCCATCATTTTGTCAATCTCCCTGCACAAAGTGTCAATCACACCTCTTTATGTGGCACCGAAGAAGCGCGCCGATTGGCTCATCCGAGAACACACTCTTCTACAGAGGCTTGCTATGGCGCACGACATAGTATTGGTGCCTATACTTTCACTCCAAGCTTTGCTGTAGCAAGCAGTTTAGAAAAAAATGCCTGTATGTCAAGTTTATCTCGACCTACTGCGGTTCATTCGTGAGTCTCACCCGAGTGAGTGACGGGAGCTATGTCAGGATGAAGCTGACGCCAAATAATCATTATTCGTAGAAGTCCGAATTGGTTCATGCGGGCCGACTGAACTACTGCTACTGCAGGGATCCTTAAAGGTGCAGTGACGATGAAAAAAAGCCAAGTTGAACCCTGAGTAAATTGCCCTTCTAGGACAACAACCACAAAAAAAAAAGAAACTGTCTCTTACCGCAAGAAAAGGCTTGGCATAAGGGAGAAAGGATGCAACAACGAAAGATGGGAGATGACGCCGCCTTGAGGTCCCAGCGCTGCTCACTGCGACGTCAAGGATTTTGAAACTGTCAGCTCGAGCCCATTTAATTGTTTGCTCCATATGGTATTCTAAAGGAGCCAAAGAGGGAACTAACCCAGTTTAAAGATTTTTTTGCTGAGCGAAAATGATATATATACGAAAAACTAAATTATTTGTGACGCACGGGTGCAGGGGTTACGGCGATAAATAAAAGAAAAAGTTACGACACATTGACTTTCATCTTTTCCTTCTAATAATCAACTTTAAAAATTATAACTCTTTATAATTCAAATTAATTTAGTGTTCCTCTTCACAGTGTCCCCCTAGCTTGCTCGCCCACCTTCGCCTACGTCGAAGGAAGATATGCCGCTCCGCAAGTGCTGCTAATCCGAACGCAGTGCTACTCGAATTCGAATAAAGAAATCCCCTAGGCTTCCCAAGATTCTTCAAAGACGCACTCGTTCAGTTTATCAATATAGTGTTTAAGATGTTTTTTTTTCTGTGCAAATAGACTGAAATTTTATAGTTCAAATTTATTCCTAACCTCGTTTTAAAATATACAAATAATGAAGTCGTTGCATTAAAGCTCGAACAGGGTGGCAGGGCGAGCTGTTGAGCTCAGAACGCAACGCCCTTCTTGAAGCCACATTGTCAAATGAAAGTTTAAACACCATTTGTACATTGCTGTACATGCAAGGCAAGTTTTCACAACAAGAAACTGCCAAAGTTGACAGGGCATCTTAGTGGAATTGTAAGGAACTGGGGACTGGACCCCTCTTACAGAATGTAGCTGTATCAAAACAGTGGTTTGTGGCTTCACGGAACTAATGCAAAATGTGTGGAATGCATTTTTGTTGCATGTCATTAGCAGGCTGATGTAACAGCAGCACACTTACGCGCCTAACGTCATTTGCAGCGAAGCACACAGACACGTGGCCAATTTTCCTGTATGTTGCCTATGTACGGGTGGCAGGAGCTCAATCAAGCTGCGACGAAGCACCTTTTTCTCTTGCCACTTTTTTGGTTCTGTCGCGAGTACGAAAGATGATAATAAAAAGACTGACTGATTGATTGATTGAATGCAAAAGCATTATATGTTCGATGAGGCAAAAATAAACATCTGGTGCAATCAAGCGATGGTACCAAAAATCATCGCCAGTGACGTCATCAGCAGCTCTTATTATGTATGCAGAATAGCAATACAGAAGACAGTAAATGGTATAAGAACGTTAATTAGTATTTACAGGCAATTCATTCGAATTAAAGTGAATTAAGATGAATTAGAGTGAGATGAATTAAGCTTAGAACAAGTTAGAGTAAGGTGACCTAAGGCGGAGTAAAGTCAGTGAATGTTAAGTAAAATGTATTAAGGTGTATTAAGGTTCTTACAAACTAGAGCGAGTAAATTAAGGCGCACTAAGGTATTGTTGTGAAGGACACGTGAAAGTACATGACGTCACGCATCATGGAAGCAACCAAATAGAGAAGACATAATGCTTTCGCATTCAAACCACGTAAGGATACTTAAAAGACTCAATTTGTTGCTTTCCTCCACGCCTAATCTCACCCGAAAACGTGCCAACTGGGACTCTGCGTATACGTGGTTCTGGGTAAATTTGCGTGCATAGCTGACCTGCGCAGTTCTACGACCTTGTTGGCGCCCAGAGCAAGGTAGACGTGTCCTCTTATGTCGAGATTTGCTTGTGTTTATTTGTTTGATGTGTCAGCATATATATACGTTCGTTTTGCCGGTTCCAGGTAAATATTTTATTCAAGGGGCCCAAAAGTCTACTAAAATAGCGTTGTAGGTTTGCGGCGTGAACTAGCATAGGACATCCGCACCGTGTAGTTTCATGGTGGAAAAAAAGGTAAGCGCGCACACACTGACACAAGTAGAGGGATATAGACAACGTGAGCGTTTGTGTTGTCCGTTCCCGTGCAGTTGTGTTTGCACATCTGCCATTGTTTCTAAAATGAATCCTTACTAACTAGCTCAACTTTCTGGCGTCCTATCCCTTGTCGCTTACATGGCCAGGTGTGTTCACTCTGCTGCAGTACGTTCAAAAGTTATACTTTGCAAACTAATGCAAAGGAACTTCAGTGGATTGAAATCAAAGCACGCCGTCTCCTCAACCATCCCAAATATTGATTGTGGCGGCATCGCAGCAGTGGTTTCACAAGTCTGTGAGGTTGTGTTTTCTTCCACGTGTTAGTGGATATTATCTCTAAATTTTGATGAATTTCCATTTTTTTCCATAACAAAGCCTGAAATGCCTTATCTCGAGAAATAGTTCAAGGGTTGGCGGCACTGCGCTGTGCGGCGGACCCGGAGAACAGGAGATCCAAGAACTGGGCGTCACGTAGGCTAAACCTGAATACCTACTATCTCACCTCTTAACCTCCTTATTCGCACTGTCATCACCGGCCTATTTTGTGAGCTCCTAAGTTGTTACGGGCTCATTCCAATAGCCGTTTCGGTTTACGATGGTGTCCGCCGCTGCCGGTATTCGGCGTCCGTAGAAGCCATCGTCGGGAGTGAGAAAAATGGCTGTGGCTTAGCTAAGGTTAAGCCCAGGATGCGAAGCATACTAGCCTTTATTTTAGTTGTTGAACCACTGTGTAGCCTGGTGAACTGCTGTTGCTTGGCTATATTTGATTCGGCTAGACGAAGAAACAACTCATGCGTCACTCTGCTTCGCCTTCAAAAGTGGAACGCGACAGCGTTACCGTCGACCCACCAAGGTGTGTAAGACAATGGGCTACGGCGCAGTGACTACGCGCCCCGCATTGGACGCGGTGAGCGTCGAGCAACGCAGCGTTGGGCGCGGCAACGAAATGTGCGCCTGAGCAAGCGACGCACGCCTGAGCCTTAGAAACAGCTCGTTTCTAAGGCAGCACCGCATTCACTAGAGGCGCTTTTGTACCGCTTTGAAGCATCGTACTCGTGGCTCAGTGGTAGCGTCTCCGTCTCACACTCCGGAGACCCTGGTTCGATTCCCACCCAGCCCATCTTGCAAGAGTTGAGCCAAAGCCACCTAGAAAATCAGTCTCTGTAGCACGCCGCAACCTTCGCTTCTCATTCCAACGAGCAGCTCTGTCTCCAGGAGGCATCTCACCTCGTGAGTGTCTAGCAGAGGCAAGCGCAGCTGCTTATATACCGCCGTGACGCCGCGAGCGACGGCGCGAGTTAGAGCCCCGTTTCTCCTCTGTCGTGACGTCACGGTGTCACGTGGTATTGAAGGCGACACCGCCGCGCCTGAGGAGCTGGGTTGAGCTCTCGTAATATGCTTCGCATAAAAATACTCAGTTTTTTCCGGGATCGAACCAAGTGCCGCTGCGTTTGAGTCAGCTACCAATTGAGTCAGGCCAGCGTTTTTTATTTCTTTATTACGTGCGAGCAGAATGTTGAGCAAAACAAGAGAAACAAATCACCATGGAGATTTAAGGTGAGTTAAAACACATTTAAATGTCAGGCAAGCACGTGCAAGCGTCCAATAAAGGTACTCAGTCCGGCGCTGTTCCTTGTGCAGTGTATACACTACGAACGTTGGCAGTAGGTTTCCGAAAAAACGACCGAGGGTTTTGTGATGGTTCAGCGTGCCTGTCACACGTTCTACGGCGCAAAAGGCTATGCAGGCCAAGTACAACGAAGATGTCATATGATTGGTCACACGGAGCTTTAAAAGGCAGGAAACTGATTGTGTATGGTGTCTTATCTAAATATTTAAAGTGTTCTTTGGATAATCTGCCACAAGAGCACGGCATCCCTACAATTTACAAAACAGCGGTCAATCGTCTAAGCATGTGGACATATGCGGCAGTTTGTCGACCACGGCACGAAACAGCCCCTTTTTTTCTAACCAGGTTTTGACAGGAAGGGTTGCCAAGTGTACGTTAAAGAAAAAAAGTTTTGATCCCTGGAGCAACCATCATTCGAGAGACACGCTTAAGTACATCTAGGTAAGAACATTCCAAATAAGGTGCACGATTATGGGGAACAGGAAACAAGCAGAAATTTCTTTACGGAAGGCAGTGAAAATATAATTCATTGTACGCCCCGCCAGCGCTTGCTAGTATGCAGCGAAAAAATTGCCTATAAATGCATCCTAGGGTGCCAGCAGACAGGTGATGTGACTTGTACGTCGCGTAGCATCGTTATGTGTCCATTTTGCATTGGAGTTGCGTATTATTATACTTAGTGGAACGCCATGTAGTAGATGTACAAGTCAGTTAAAGAAGGTTTGAGGACGAAAAAAAAACTTTAAGAAGATGTATACAAGAATGTTAGAAAAATATATATTGTGTGCCTGATTAAGTAAAGCTGGCTAGGTGACTATGTCACCGCCGCGTTTCAAAGGAGATGCCAATAAATGAACATCGCCATCATGATTAGTATCGCATCCTGACAATTCCCTTGCGATGGAGATGCACGTAGCGTAGCGTCTATACGTGCGCCATTTGAATTGCAGTTATATATTATTACATTAGGTGGCCCCCCATATAGCAGCTGCATAGGTAGCGGCACAAGGTAGATAGAGAAGTCTTTAGGAAGAAAAAAAAAGGCTATGGAAATGTATAAATATTGACGTAATGAAAAATATGCAGGCTAGACGACTATTTGTGTCCGTCTCGTTTCAAAGGGTATGTCACTCAGTCATCATCATCATCACTAGCGTCACATCGTGTGATTGGTCATAGGATATGAGATACGCGCCGCGAAGCATCGGTACATGCAAAGTTTGCATAGCCGTTGCGTTGTATATTACCAGGTGTCCCGACATGTAGCAGATGCATGTAGCAGTTCTATGCTGCATGTACCTTGACCTTGTTGACTTAAGTAGGCTAAGGAACTACTTGCCACCACTCCGTTTCAAAGGTGACGCCAATAAATCATCATCATCATTGAACAACAGCATCTTATCGTACCGCGGGTCAGGGGATGTCACATGTTGCGCAGCGTAGTCTGGATACGTGTTTTTGCTCTTCGGCACACGTCATGGCCCGTCCTGGCAAGTTACAAACCGCTGCTGAAAAAGCGGACCGTAGAGCTACGTGCGCGGCTGCAACCAGGCAACGTCGGGTTCAGCAGGCCGCTGTGCAGGCAGCAGCACAGGCGGCTACTCGCCTTCGACGCCGGACGGACAGTTCAGGTTGTTCTCGTGAAAACGACCCGCAGTAACACCGCCTCGAAGATCCTCCAGTGCGTGCTGCCGAAAATAGAGCTCCCATCAAGCCGCCCTTCCAGATTACGCTCTGAATTTGCTGCGTCTGCCGCGCAGGCCTGTAACTTTTTTTCGTTCTATCACTCTTTGCATGGTCGTTTTCTTCTCGGGCTTCCTCGTTAACCTCCAAGTTCCTGCCCCATATGTTAACATACTGTAAAAGAACTCATCTCATGTGTAACAACATTAAGATTGTCGTCGCTCTATCAAATACGACTCATTGAATAGCCCTGCAGTATGAATCAATATAAGAGTCTAAACAATACGACTTGTTTCTGTTATCGCAGAAACGTCTTTGCCTTTATTAATCGTCTATGAACCAAGCTATAATGGCAGGTACTTGTTGTAATGTGGAGCGAAGAGCATTTCTTTCTCCATCCACGCGAGGTTATCCGGGCCACAAATAATCGAGCAACTCGTGCTTGGTATTGCGACATTAGTGACAGTGCATCTTCAATGCAACTATTTTTACGAGCAAGCACCAAGCGACGCTGCCTGTATGGAGGTTGTTGAAGTGCAGTTTTAACGCGATAGCGTTAAGGAGCTCGTGTCGCAGAAAAGCTGGTGTCGTCGGCGTAGGTGTCGGTGTCGGCGTCAGCGGCGTTGGCCGTGAGCGATAAATCCCAGCAGGCATTTCATGAATAAAAAACAACTTGCAAGATGGACTGGGTGGGCATCGAACCAGGGTCTCCGGAGTGTGAGACGGAGACACTACCACTCAGCCATGAGTTCGATGCTTCAAAGCGGTACAAAAGCGTCTCTAGTGAATGCGGTGTTGCCTTAGAAACGAGCTGTTTCTAAGGCTCAGGCGTGCGTCGCTTGCTCAGGCGCACATTTCGTTTTTCTATATTCCGATGCTAAAATGAAAAACAGGCAGCATTCTCGGTTGCAAACGTTTTTTTAGATAACATATAATAAAGAAGGGAGGCACACTCATCAATGGGCTTATTCGTGCCTATTTTGTCAACTCACTGGCAATGTGGAAACATACGCGGTATATAGGGCTACCAGCGCCCGGTTATCTGGTACAGAACTTGATAAAAAACTTTGAGTGTTAATAGATCTACTAATGCGCAGAACTGCGCGGTGCAAAAGCCCGAGTGACATTTCGTTCCCGATACGACATTGCATGTTGAACAGGTAAGTGTCCCGGTTCTTCCACAATTTTCTCCCTGTCAAAAAGCGTAGTGCGAATGGTAAGCAGTGTGGGCGCGCTTTATAATTGGCGTTCGGGCGGAGAAATTTAGACATCTTTTGCAAAGCTACACTGTAAGCTTATTTGCACTCTTAATGGTTCTCAAGGGTGCTCATTAGTCTATAACTCACACCTTTAAGGATTAAGGGTGTGAGTCATAGACAGCAAGCATCCTTAAGGGTGTAAATATGTTTACACTGTAGGTTCTCTTGCAGCTATACTCGCGAATAACACTACATTAGCAAGGTTTCTTCATTGTTTTGCATAATTCACAAGAAAGACAATCGCGAAAGGGCAGGTGAAAGGTGTTATTCCCACTTTGCTAAGGCCTGTCCGCCGGTAAAGTGTAGGAAGCAAACAGTGGCAGCGATGAGATACTTAGTACAGTTACACAATTGCGTACGACATAAATGTACAGCCGATAACATGCATAGTTAAGAAACGTGGAGAAAGATACATAAATACCTACAGTTATACATTAGGAAAAAGATAACAAGGTGATGATGATGATGATTTGGGATTTTTATGGTGCAGCAGCCGTGCAGACTATAATGTGCCAAGCACAAACAAGGTAACCAGCGTAAATACAGTGTTACAGCACGTAGGGTAAAATAAACAGATATACGCAACATTTATCGATGGATAGAGCTAAAGAACAATACAAGGAGAAAATCTGCAAGAGTGAAAGCAATCATTAGCAGACAGGAATGAATGGTGGCTGTAATCGCGGGGTTAGGAATGCCTAGAGTGCACGTTTATACTTAAGCAATCACTTCGATCGGTTTTGTTCGCCTGGTCGAATTTCATTGTTCGAATTAAAAAAATTACGTATTTGCTAACTAAAGTGAAAGGAATAGTGAACATACGCTATCTAAACTTGATAACGATATTGAAGGAAATGACAGGATGTGCGTGTCACAGTACAGTGCGTCTCAAAATTCAGTGTGTTACGTTTAAGAACAGTTCCGACGCGTATAGCCAACTTCTTTTGTACAATTTTTCCCTTGTAAGAAGTTTAATCTGGGGAAAGAATTTGAGGGCATTCCAGTGGGGAAATAAATTGTTGATCTCTCGGACAGCATCTTTTTTGTATAGTTAGTGACATAGCCACGTTAGACTAGGCAGCAGCTCCCCGAACCAACAAGTCATATATACGTACGAATGCATAAATGAAAAGTATAACCCCGACTGCACAGACAAAGGTAACACGTTTCTAAATTTTGCGGTGAGCCCTGCTCAGCGTGCGTTCTTCATTAGGGTGTATTCAGCATGCTGTGTCCAGAGCAACTGCTCTTGTAAAATAATGCCTATTACATTTTTCTCGAGACAGGCGCTCACCAATAAATGCAATCGTAATATCTTAATCATTTTATTTGACACTGAAAAAGGTTATGTGTTGATTTTCTGTTACAATAATGGGGAATAGTTCGGAGGGCACGGTTTCAGCGCGAGTTTTACTGTGCCAAGTTTCATGGCACCGTTCGACAGCGCTTTTGTTAATCGAAATAGATACTGAATCAGTGTAGCTTGTACATGCGATGGTTTCGTATTTGCCTAGACACGGAAGCGCAACGCCGAAAAGTAAGGGAGGTTTAACGCTCACTCGTGCATTTTGCTTTATTCTGTTGCTGTGAAGAATGTGTCTAGCTTCTCTCTAACCTACATTAATCTAGCGCGGATAAGAATGAAGTGTTCTCATTTTTGTGTGCTTCGTCTACGTAGCTTTAGTTTCACTGGTACGAAAAGTTTGCCGCGAGTATTCCATTACAACCTGGTAAAAGAGCTCCCACTTCCTTTCTATTGCTTCAAAAAAGAAAAAAAAATCCGGGCAGAAAACATCTTTTTCAGCACCGCAATCTTTCATGAAAGCACAGAATGCTGGAAACCGTTTTAAACAAAAAACCACAAGTAACACAAATAGGTTAGCTTGTGAATCACGTCGCGTGCCACTTTTTATTTTTCCTTACATCAATTTTCCTTTCAAACAAAAAATTGTCCGTTCCGATCACCCGCCTTTCTTTGTAACTACATTAGGCAATCTCTAGTGGTTCCACTGACTTGAACAGCCGCATCGGCGCAACGAGTGTTGGTATGCGAGTGAGCTACGTCGGTATTGATGCACCGCCCGCTGCAACTGGGAGATCTTCGCAACAATCACTGCTACAGCGTTTTGTGCAATCACCAGCCGATTTAATCAGTGGATGTTGTCGTTGGTTCATCAACACAATCGGAAGTGTGATCCAATTCGTCTTTTCTCGCTTTATTTCACTCTTCTGTCTTTTGCCAGAACTTTTGCGCACGGCACCGGTAGCGTTACTTCTAAGGGACTGGGAGTGACGTCAGTTACAGAAAAGTCGAACTCAGCGCCTCTATTCAGTGTAACTGTACTTTATACTTACGGAACTAAAACACTTAAGGTACGGTGTACACAGTTTTCAAATGTTCTTTCTGTGACAGCACACGAACGAGATTAGTTGCTGTTGCCTAACGTGTCCAGAAGCCAAATCAACTAGCACTCAGAGGCATCTGTTGAAATTCGTAATAAAAGAAGCTTTACTTGCCGCCTCGTTTCTGTGAATGTATATAGCTTAAAGCAAACATAAAGCTTTTTAAAAAGCTGCGACGGAAGGGATGATGAAACGAAACTTTTTTTTTACGTAGTTTATTACACAAGGCAAACGAGATTTACTGCGATCTGATATTGCATCCTTCGACGCATCCAGCTGTCCTAACTTCCGATAAAATCCAAGTTGACCCCGAAATGGCACCCACACAAAACTGGGCGAAGCAACGGGGAGGACGCCAAAACATACGCTACCGCACGCGACCCTGACGACGCCGAGTGCATTTGCTGGAGGCCTCACCGACAGCCAATGAGGAGACGCCCGGCAAACTAGATTATCGGCACAATAACTGCGCATGCTGTACACACCGTGCCCTACTTCGTGCCTTGGAACCTTCAAGAAGGGCGCCAACCTGAAAGCCACGCCGACGTGCGGAGGCCGTCTCCGAGTCGTCACACTCGAACGAATACGGTGGAGCTATGGACGCCGGGACACGCCGGCTCAGCCGGCACCGGCAGCGTTCGATTGTGCCGGACAAAGTCCCGAGCCAGAGTCTCTCCTCGGAGCGCTATGGAAGACAAGACGCCCGCGGAGGAAGTCGCATTGTTCCTGGGAGTTGGTGGGACTGGTGCATCCTTTTGTGTCACTTTCCTTTTGTTCGTTTCTTCTTATTCTTTTTTTCTTTTTGTGCGTGTGAAATGTTTTCCGGCAGCGTACAGGGAGGCGCAGTTTTTGTATATTTTGTCTGAGAAACGAAACAGCGTTCGGGCCGAATTCATAAGACCTTTTGGATCCTATGTGCACTTTGCCACTGGCCGGTCACTTTGGTTCAATAAGAGTACTAGCGCTAGTGTTCAGTTTGTGAGTGAAGAAAATATTTAGTTATTTATTTACTTGTTTCGTTAACCCTTTGAGGGTCGATTTTTTTCGCCACATGCGACCACTTAGGGTCGATTTTTTTTATTGCACATTTAAATTCTTCAGAGGGAGCTATTTCGAAAAAAAATTACTGTAATTTTTCTACGGTGACCGTAAAGTGAGAAAAAAATGGCTGTGGCTTAGGTAAGGTTAAGCCCAGGATGCGAAGCATACTAGCCTTTATTTTAGTTGTTGAACCACTGTTTAGCCTGGTGAACTGCTGTTGCTTGGCTATATTTGGTTCGGCTAGACGAAGAAACAACTCATGCATTACTTCTTCGCCTTCAAGAGTGGAACGCGACAGCGTTCCCGTCGACCCGCCAAGGGGTGTAAGACAATGGGCTACAGGGCAGCGACTACGCGCCCCGCATTGGACGCGGTGAGCGTCGAGCAAAGCAGCGTTCGGCGCGGCAACGAAATGTGCGCCTGAGCAAGAGACGCACGCCTTAGAAACAGCGCGTTTCTAAGGCAACACCTCATTCACTAGAGGCGCTTTTGTACCGCTTTGAAGCGTTGTACTCGTGGCTCAGTGGTAGCGTCTCCGTCCCACACTCCGGAGACCCTGGTTCGATTCCCAACCAGCCCGTCTTGCAAGAGTTGAGCCAAAGCCACTTCTCCTCTGTCGTGACGTCACGGTGTCACGTGATTTCATGGTCACCGCCGCGCCTGAGGAGCTGGGTTGAGCCCTCGTAATATGCTTCGCATAAAAATGTTTGGCGTTGGCATATATGGACTGTTTATTCATGAAAAACAATAAAAAATAGCAAGTAAAGTTATAAGATTTTAAAAAATTGGCGCATTGTTATACACAATGTGCACACGAGAAAAATACACAAGAAGAATGCGCACACGAAAATTTTTTGCAAGTCTCAAATGTTCCTTTTGCACTAATACTTCTTCAGCGTGTGGTACTTCTTGAAGCATGGCTCCACGCAGTGCGGTTTGTTGCACTCAGCGCGCATGTACCTTGTGTCCTCGCGATATTTTTGCTGCCGAGTGGTGTTGGCGCAGACATGGCACCTCCTCTGGGTACTGCTTCCCTGAGCAGACGTGGGAGGCAACTTTGGAATAAAGGGCCAAAAAAGGAAACGCATGCACGGCGGCATCCTTCGTATGCGGACCTCTGTGAGCAACAACCGAGCGGGTAACAGGCGGCCACCTTTTGAGTGACAAGAACGAGATAGCCATCAGTTTTGCGAGCAAAAGAAGCCGAAGCCGCGTGCGGAACAAAACCGAAACTAACCGCCGCGCGCCCGCGAGCGCGCCAATGCGCGAGCGGTAGCAGACGCGCCGGAGCAAGAAAAAACTATAGAACGAAAACTGAAAGAGAGAGACGCGAGAAAAAAATTTCATGTATTCCCACATAGTAGCACCACATGCCAGGCAAGAAAAAGTTAGGAAATTAGCGCGCGTTTTAAACGTACAGACGGCGCCGTAAATATACGGCATCGACCATTTTCGGACCTGTTCGCGGCGCCGTATATTTACGGCCTCGACCCTCAATGGGTTAATCGACCCAAAGCGCTTAGAATCCGGAAGCTCGATTTTTCGGTTCCTATTATCATGTATCTCTCATTATTTACTTTAGCTTATGTAAGCTACATCATATCATCCTCTCCTTCCCTTCTCTTTACCTTACAGTTGTAGGTTTTGTACCCTATGTACCCGAAATAATAGGAATAGTAATAATTTACTCCCAAGCGTAAATGCAGTTTCTTTAGGTGAATCTCTTATGTGTGGCTCGTTTTCTGGATGCCCGACTGTGCAGAACAAACGTCACGAACGTTCTCTTAGGGCTGCAGTGGTTATGCGGTGTCTTTCACGCGCTGAGAACCAAGGTCTGCATCAACAAAAGGCTCATATGATACAGTTGTTCGTGACAGCAAAATGGTAGTTCAACTAAATGCTGGACATATTAGTTGAGGCGGCCGGCCATTCGGAAATAGTATCTACGAAAAAAAAAACTTTTTTAATTACGCCCCAAACTTTTACATATATATATTGCTTCTCTCTTTTATACCTTTTTATTTCGCTGAAATGAAGGTAAGAGACGGATATTTAGTCATGAAACGGTGTTGACGTTTGCTAGTGCATCATTGCAAACGCGTAACCAGTTGCCAAAGCACTGTTCTAAAAAAAAACATTTCTTTGAAGCAGAACTTGGTAGGTGCAAATTGGCATCTTCAGCCGTGTACTCGCACGTCGTCTTAACGATTTTAGGACCCTTTCCGTCAGGCTATAACTTTATGCTTTTTCGCCACTCAATGTTTTTTTTTCTTATGTGAGCTCCGAGAACAAACCAAAACGCAGCGCTGTAAGAAGAAAATTTCAACGGCAACAATTTCTCAGTTGTGCGCGACGAGTGCGCCTTTTTAGCCGCACCTCACCGGCTTCAAGAACGAGCCCTCGGCTGAGTGCGCTGCAAACTGCAAGTACTGTCGAGTGCAGACCTCACAAATCCGCCGATCATCTCGGCCTGTCAGCCACAGTTGGCAAGCAGCGCTCAAAGCGCCCAAGTCCGCGCTTTATATTTCGCCTCGGGTAATTGACCGCGAAAGCACCGCAATTAGGGCGTCGCTGCATCATCATTAGGCGGAGCCGACCCCTCCTCCTCCTCCACTCCTCCTCCCTCGCCGCCCTTCCTTTTGTTTGTTTGTGTTTCCAAATGGCATGGACCTCACTGCCGCGGTGCACAGAGTGGCAACCTTCGCATCATGGGACTTCTTTACCGCCCACCCCCGAGGAACGTACCCGTAATACGGTTAAGAGCATTAAGCCTCTCGCGCGCACATTCACAGTCCGCGGAGCTGCCCAAATTCGCGATGGGTCGGTCGTCTCGCCACTCGTTCTGGGATCCCTGTTGTGCGGGCTCAGGCCGAGCGTGTCTGAAGGTGCAAATGGTGTTACAGGATGCCACTATCATGACTGCTCCCGGCGCGTAACGACTACGGGCAACCCATAGGTCGTTTGGACGACGTACTCTCAGGGTACGCCTCTATCTAGAGAAGCTAGGAAAGTAAAAGAAAGCAGGGGGGGGGGGGGTTGGCAAGGGTGTTGAAAGGAAATGTGGCGAGTCAAAAGACAAGGACAACAAGGAATACATTAGCATTTAAACTTCTTGCGGAGAAAACGACCAGCTGCTGAAGTAAAAATGTCTCATATGTGACGCAATAACGCGGAGACAGGGAAAACAGCTACAAAAACCGACGCAGTGGCGTGCTGATTTCGCATGCGTGCCGACGAGTTCTTTAGGGTGCTTAGTAGTCTTTACATTTCTTCAATGTACCCTTGCTGAAGTACGCTTTCTGACTTTATTATTTCGCCAGAAATAAGACGTGATACCAGTTTCTAGTAGAAACTTATTTCATGTGCGTTTATTTCGCGACTTATCCCGGTGCGTCTGTTTCACTGTACGGCGCAACTGCTTTGCACTTCGGTAGCAAGCTGATGCTTTTTCACAGTTGTAAGTATTTATTGGTTGGTGTTTATTGGTTGTTAGCGCAGCTTCAAGGTATTTTTTGTTCTTTCTATATATGTAGCGTACGAATAATGCATTAGTAAAACATATTTAATGTTTTACTAACCGTCGCGGCGGCTTACCGGCTATGACGTACCGCTGAAAGCACGAGGTCACGGGATCAAATGCCGGCCGTGGCGGCCGCATTTCGATGGGGGCGACATCGAAAAACGCCCGTGTACCATGCATTGGGTTCTCGTTAAGCAACTCACGTGGTCGACATTAACCTGAAGTGACCCAATAAGGCATGCTCCATATTCGTATCATGTTGTTGGCGCGTAAAACACCATAATGTATTGTTTTTATAGAGTGCCAGTGGGTATTAGATAAAACTGGCTCCGTAACCCTCGAGCTTTTACCGGAATCAAGCTAGATTTGTCCATGTTGAGATATTGTCCTGTACGTCAAGTCAGCATCCGCGCTTAATGAACTGTTTTGTGGTAGTTAATTAAAAAGATTTTTTTTTTTTGGAACGACGTGACTCGTCTGAACCAGTTACCGACACATGGCGCTAGAAGTGGACATCCTGAATTTCTAAGCGTCTGCCACGTTGGGTTACGTAAATTCTCGATTGTCCCACGCAGCCTACTTCACCAGGGACAAATCTGGCTTACTTCTGGGAAATCTCCAGGGTACCACGGCCACTTTTTTGCAATACTCACTGGCACTCTTTAAAAACATGCAGTTATGGGGTTTTACGCGCCAACAACATGATACGATTACACACACACACACACACACACACACACACACACACACACACACACACACACACACACACACACACACATATACATATATATATATATATATATATATATATATATATATATATATATATATATATATATATATATATATATATATATATATATATATATATATATATTTATATATATGCGCGTTCTCTCGTCGATGCATCTCAATGCGTCCGTGGACACACTTATTATGAGAGGTTGGTGGAACATGTGTGGCGTCCGCCATACTTGGCCTTTCATGTGCCGCCCTCGTGTATGCCTCATTTCCATTTCAAAGATGATCCCTCGGTGAACGCGTTCGGCTTTACTCCTCAAACAAACCCGCCAGTGATGGCTTTCACATTAAAACAACGGACCAGCGTGCTGTCCGCCGCCACAAGTAGTGCGTAAGTTTTCAAACAGCTGCACCGCGGGATAAATGGAGAGCACAGAGGAGAGCACCGCGGGATGTTGGAGAGCCGACCTATTGATGACATGCGAGGAACATAGCGGTTCTCACATTCTCATACATGAATATATAAGCGGTGTAAATTTTTCTCGAGCTTAGAAAGCTATCGCGATGAAGCAAATCAATTTAAAAATATTTCTTTAGCAATGTGTGATGCAAATCGGTGGTCCACAGGCGGGATATTAACATGCGCACATCATAAAAGTTTAGATGTCCCATCCAATACTTCATCTTCAAATGGTAAGCGCACTTTCACAGCACTTATATTTCTACAAATATCCAAACGTCAATTAAGCTTTACACTGGCAATAATTGAGCTAGTACAGGTGCAAGGTCAAAAATTTAATCTATGGTATCAAATAGATTACGGGATCAAGCCGTAGCGTTCTGCACTTTTTGTCACTCTCATGTTTACAGCAACGTATTGAGTGAAGGCGTTTAGTCTCACGCTGTTATCTACATTACTATCATTGTATGCTTAGCTTTGTTTTGATGCACCGGGTCAACAGACATTGCTTCACTTATTGTCGCGACAACCCGTTTCACGGCCATGTGCGCTTCAATCCATCGCATTTGCATGGTCGTCCTGCACGCTTCACGAGTCTTCAAAAGCTCAGTTGAAGTCATTCTAGTGTCAATGATTCTGCTGCCCAAACAACAAAAAAAAACTTTAAAAAAGAAAAAAAGCTATGTGTGGATCCAACGCACATGCAGGAGACTATACGTGAAGTGCAGCTTCCACGAAGCGATTAAGTAAACGCTAGACACCTGCGTGCAATTGCACTTACCTTTGTCTTATGAAGTGTGTAATCTCATGCAGTAGTTTCGTTTATTCACCCTTGTTTCCCACTGACACATAACGCGAAAAATTCGGACAGACCCAATCTTCAGACGAATGTCAATGCAATTTAGTGGCACACACTGTAAGGCCACCGCGATGACACGTAATGCATGAGGCGTTTATGCAACCGGGGCTCCTCTCCTGAGCTTCCCTCTGGACACGGTGCGCCATCTGGAGATGCCGCCATGAAATACGCGCGTTGTGCTTGCGTTTATATATATTCAGACAAGAATGTCTGAATATACATCTGACGCAAGTTCAATTTCGCCCAGCATTGCATAGATTAAATTTTTTTCTTTTGTCATCGATGCGCAGCACGTAACTATTCGCACACAATCATGAACCCAAGTGGGCATCAAAGAGGTTTATCGAAGAGCGACACACACTCAGTGGCGCATACGCAGTGAGCGAAGTTAGTCCGACTGTTCATTTAGAACCCGGTTCCCTCAGGACAACGGCCCAATGATCTACAGATTGGACCATGGCGTAACTGCCCAGTGAGCAAGTTGGTAGCAAAACGGTTAGAGACATAGACAGATCGACAGCACGACAGATAGGTGGACAAAAAAAGCGCGGGGAGTATCCTAAGAATGCTAATAGCATTATTACGTTTTACGGTTTCTATACCCCTTGCGCAACCGTGGCGCAAAGCCAATTTGCAGGATTGGTGAAGAATGACCCTATATATATATCCATGGCATTTACCTAGTTCCGCGTAACCAGTGACCCAAGTTGTTGTCCATTGGGGCACATAACCTGCTGCACAAACCAGGTGGCACGTTTCTAGTGGCACACAACAAGTGGGCCAAGTTGTCTCACTCGCCAAGACAGAACTCGCGAAGTGAGGGGAAAAGGCAAGGAAAGCTTCACTTTCAATGCAAAACAGGCTGTATAATTAACTCCGGTGCATAACCGCCGCCAAAAGGACGCAGAATGAAGCACAGACTTCAGGGAAAATAATCACTACTACACGTGCGGCTTGTTTGTTGTTTTTCATTGTGTCTGCGTTTTCGTGCGCGTAGTCTTAGCAACAAACTTGGCTCGCTGCAACTACTAGCTGTAGGCCAAGAACAAGTTCTGATGAAGTATAACTAAATTATGGGGTCCCGACTATGAGGCACGCCGTAGTGGAGGACTCCAGAAATTCTGACCACCTGGGGTTCTTTAACGTGCACTTAAATCTAACTACATGGGTGTTCTCGTATTTCGCTCCATCGAAATGCGGCCGCCGTGGCCGGGATTCGATCCCACGGCCTCATGCTCAGCAGCTCAACACCATAGCCACTGAGCAACCACGGTGGGTGGTGAAGTATTACTGGCCCTCCGCTTGCAGCGCATAAATATCGTGACGCTTGGGCGTCCCTGAAGCTGCTCCCTCTGAGAGTTTTAAAGGGACCCTGAGTCGCTTTTCATCGAAGCAGAGAAATGCGTTCGAAGTTACAATAGGCTATTTCAGAAATACTTTCGCGCAAAAAATACTTCAATGCGTTGAGCAGAAGCGGAGTTAGTGGCAATCAAACACACCCTTCGTGGTGCTTCCGCTCCTTCTTCAATGCCTTGCATTGCGAAGGCTACAGAAGAGCGGGGCGTGCCCACAACGCCCCGCCTACTGAACGTCACCTTTGCGCACAGTTAAAGTTTGATTGTGGATATTAACGTGGACGCCACTTCTTCATATTTGGGCGCCTACGAAGCGCCAGAGGTAATCCAAACACGGTTGCTCCTCAACGAGCCGCACTGCACTTGGCCAGTCAGTGTTCCACCATTCGCACCCGCAGGGAGCAGATTCGCGCATAACTTTTGCGGCACCGCTCACACGGCTATTCGCAGAACGCTATCACGTGGTGCAACACGACGTCAAATGTTCAAATACACCGCTGCGAAGCCAACTTTACGGGCGTGACGCCGACTCGTCGTTTCGGTGAGTGCTATTGACATTGCAATCAGCGGACCATAGAGCGAGTGTTACATTCATCGGCTCAGGGTTGCAGGTACGGTGCTCGACGATATTAAGTCAAGGACTTCGATGAAGTCATACGAAACACATTATATTGACACTTGCATTCCAGTATGACCGGGAGCAGCGCATCAAACTGCACAGACGGCACGGAAGGTGGCAAAGCTTTTTACGCGGTGCCGTGCGAATGGCACCATATGCGCATGGGCCCAGACCGGCCGGCTCCGAAAGGGTCCAGGATATGCGAGGTGCGTTAGCCTTGCTTACACTGAATCAACACTTATCTCAAGTAACACCCCTGTTAACGCTGAGGTGCGCACGCCTGGCACGAGAGGTGGTTCACTTGTGCGAATTTTGGCGTATACGTGCATCGCGAAGCAGACGAGGGACAAAGAATGAATGACACGTCTGTGTCGCGCTGTACACACACGCTGAGAATGCTAACCTGCCAACTCGTCAAATTCACTGGGTTGCTTGTGCGACTGTTCTGACTGTTCTGATTCGACTGTTGTGACACTGTTCTGACATCAGTGTGTTCGAAACAGAGCAAATACTTGCAGATACAATTTGCCCGCTGCACCCTGGTGTTTCCCTCCTGTTTCTCTCCTGTTTTTTTTTCTTTAATATTTTGTCGTCGTTCTGATGTTTCATGTAAAGTTGATTGATCTGCTAGTGTTCATTGGTTTGTAGTAAGCGGAATCTTCCCACCCTCCCGTTTGTGAGACAACTGTGATAGCTTCAGCATTTACCGCGCGCATTATCTTGGTTGTTCGATCGGCATTAGTCAACCTGAGGAATGCAAAATTTTGTCTGTGTGTTTAATAAGCGCTGTCTTATAGTAAATTGACTTGAGTAGTATGAAGAGATCAAGAAAAATGTGTTCTCATATCAGAGTCTGCAATGCGCGAAGAATTACATAGCGTTTGGCCATCTTGATGTGATCAATGCAATAAACATAACCTGTTCTTACTCTTGATATCTTGTTGCCTTTCCATTTGCTTTGAATTTTTTGGCTTTGGGCTTTGTCCTTCACCAGCCTGACCGACGGATAGTAGCCACATTCAACGTGCGCATAAATGTGAAGCGATAGCAATGGGTCTGCCAGGGCCTCTAACCAGGAGCAGCAAGATGTGAGCACGCGCTGGCAAGCTTGCGTGCGATCTGACCTCAAGTTTCGCATGGATCGAGGCTAGTCGAGCGTTCAAAGCCAGTCGAAATTAGCGACGGCTACGACTTCGACAAGAAGAGTGTTCTACCTGACGAGCGACGGTTGAGCGTGAGCAGGCGCTAGTCGGCTGCTTCTGGAGCAGCAGAAGCTTGATGTCGGCGAGTTGGTTTAAGATACTCGAAGAAACGAGCCCTACAAAGACTCGAACTAAAACTAACATGTACGACGGACAGGCGCTATGAACTTGTGAAGACAGGAAAGAGCCCAGTGTCGAAGAAATATGAAGCAGCAGAAGCTTGATGTGGGCGAGTTGGTTTAACAAACTCGAAGAAAAGAAAACAGCGCTGCTACAAAGACGCGGACTAAAAAGAACATGTACGACGGACAGGCGCTATGAACTTGTGAGGAAAGGAAAGCGCCCAGTGTAGAAGAAATATGAAGCCGCAGAAGCTTGATGTGGGCGAGTTGGTTTAACAAACTAGCGTGGCGTGGATTCTAAGCGCCTCTCCGCCGTACATGTCCTTCTTTTTAGTCCACGTCTTTGTAGCGCTCTTTTCTTTCCTTCCGGAGGTACATAATTATGGGAATTTGAAAGCAGATTTTCGCTTACATCGGCATCTTTATTAAAGTTCGTTTATAAATATACGCAGTAACAGTTGAGAGAAGCGCACCGATCCAAACCCCCTGCTTGACTGATGTCAGCTATTGGCCAATAGCAGCTGCGTATGGGAGTATGCTATATCACGAAATAAAGCGTCCAGAAAAGAGTCAGGAGCAGGCTCCTTTGAAAAGACTGCGTTTGAGAGAAAGGTGACTTCGCGCGCTTGTTGCGAGCTCCACGCGCTGAGTATGGCCGCAAAACTTTGCTTGGAAGTTCACAGCAGCGTATGCTATCCGCGAACTGTGTGTTTTTTTCACCAAGCACAGAGTGTTGGTTCATCAAGCCCGAGTGGTGGACTCCTTCAATGCACTCGCACTCCTTCATGTGTTTTACGTAAACCCTCTGAGCAGCTTTCTTTCCGTGTGTCCGTGCAGTGTTCCGTCGGTGTACTAATCCAGTTTCGTTGTTCTTTTAGTAGTATTTTTGCCGGGCTATTACATATCTCGGGAATAATTCGCTAAAGCTTCTCGTCCGTAACTGCTTTTAACCATTGTCCAGGGACAGTCGGTAATCACGGAGAGTTCTAGATCTCTGCGTGATGCATGATACGCGCCTTATACCGTAACACTTAACACGCTAAGCCTACTCCGCATGGGCGCTGCAGTGTATTCTGTTCCACAAGATGTTCACTAAGCTACTGGAACACATTTGCTATGTGGAACGAACGTTACCGAGCGTCGGATTTTTCTTAGGTAGACATTTTTGCCTCTTTTACTGCATGTCACTGTCAATATTGTTCAAAGTAAGTTTTGCTAAACATTCGGTACATCCTAATCAAATTCCACCTTAAGGTTCCGCCCGTTGAAAGACGTTCGCAAAAAATTTTCCACTTCGTTGAACTTATGTTCACGAGGGATTACATAAAAATAATTTAGCATAAACTACCATAGCTGCCGCCAGTTATGCCATGTTTGCACATGGCAGTTTTCTCACAAGGCCCGCTTTGATCTCCTTTCCCCTACTTCTTGCTCTCTAGCTTTACAACCAGAAAAACAAAAAAAGGCAATATAAGCGATCGCATAATCTAATCTCACGATGAAAAAAAGTATTAGCGATGTTCTGTCATATTTTTATCGTGATCAGAGCTTAATTTTGCCGATGCTAGGCCTGAAATATCGGCAGCGAGCCGCGAAAGCATATTTACTTAACGCCCGGCAAGCAGTGCCACCGCGTTAACGTTGGCGCCGACGAACGCGCAAGAAGCTCGCCTTCTTCGCTGCACCATTAATTTAACTCTACACTCTACGCTCTAGCAAGCTGCGCGATGACGGTAGCCGCCATAAAACGTTGATCTCTCGGTATGTCTACCGTCATAGCGCGGTCATGCGGCGCATGCCCAGAGGGTCTAACATGCCACCTATCACGGACAGCCAATTTAAACCCCCTAATATGTTCTACATAGCGATTGTCTAGCAGCTGGTTTTACGAGCACAAGGGTAAGAACTCATTTGGGAACATGGGTCGAATTTCGCGTTCGTATCGTAACAAAGAGGCATCGCATCGGAAGCTCGTCGGGGAAGGAACATTTTCTTTTTAACTTAAATTGTTATTATTCAAAGAAGCAGTCGGATCCGTTTTTTCTTTTCACATCGTGGCTTTTCACAAAATTATTGTTGTTTTTGCTCTATTGCAAGACAAGGATATACAAATGCCTTACCAGCATTTCAGGCGGCTCCTCCTTCGCCCTCAATCCCCTCCTCGCTCTCACGTAGAGGCGGCTAGAGACTTGGCACTGGAAGCGCGAGCTGATGACTTTGATTCAATTACGGCGCCACTGAAATGGTGGCCCTCACCGCTCGTGTCATTTTCTTTTTTGTGTGTTTGCATGTGTGTTTGTGTGCGCGTGTGTGCGAAATAAGGATCGGCGGATTCTAAGAGCATAACACAGCGGCGCACGAAATACGAGGCACGCTGTCGGGCTTTTGGAGCCCTTTCAAGCGACACTGAAAGAAGACGCGAAAAACTCTCAGAAAACACAACGAAGTAAATAAATAACCGCAGTGTCTCTATGTGTCTAAGTAAATTTTCTTCTGTTTATTCGGCAACCAGCCAAGCCAGCTAAGCTGGTGTAATCATTCACAAACAATCTCGCCGTATCCGCCCTCAGCACAGAAACACGAACTTTGGCAGGCTGTTTAAACCTTATTCGCATTACAGTCGTGGCGGCTCAGTAAAATTGCCGAGCGGGATAAATCGGGCGCTGACGGAAGTATTGAAGTAGTCGCGCGCTTGGAAATGTGTATCCGGCACACAACAGCTAGTTCCATCAAGCACAGTCACCCCTTCACCCTATACGCGCGATGACCAATGGCTGTGGCGCACTCGTAGCAAAGCAAATGGATCTAAACTTGAGCATGCAATATTGATTTCAAGCTGAAGTGCTTGAAATACATAACCTGCTGAGTACGCAGGAACTAGATCACTCCCCAGTTCGCCTTCCCGGGCAGCAGATACATTTGGGATGCGTCATTATACGCGTGCCGTTAATGAAGTTTATTCGATTATTTTTTTTACCTCTGAAGGACGATCTGTAGGAACCATTACATCGAGCGTTTAGCGGAAAAAACGCCACGCTGGAGAGTAGGACGCGTTGTTTACGAAAGATTCTGTCCAGACGAGTGTTCAGGACATCCAGTTCGTCGAGATATGATGTAGTTTAATAAAAGCCCCGTTTTTCATTCGGAAGAATGACACTGGCTGAAAAAACTCGACTTACTGGGGGGAAGGGTGAAGGGGGTAGTGTGAAATCGTAATTGCTTGCAGTAGCGTTAAACCCCTCTTCGGCCTTTCACAAACTGCTCGAGCGTGGAAGAGAGTCTTGTGTTGATCAAGTTATTGCATTGTGGGAAATTGATCCCAGTTATTATTGTAGGGAGAAGAAATTGTACGTGGAGAAAGAGGAACAATATTTCGAGAACGTCGGCAAACAGAACGCGCATTTCAACAACACGGGTGACGCAAAGCGTAAAAAGCTTTGTTTGCAGGCTGCAGGGGGCCTAATATTCCCGACCGCTTCACAGGGGTCTATGAACACAGATAAATCCGTGCGCTAACCATCTCGCTTTTAAAGTAAGAAAGGAAAACATAAATCAATCAATGCCGAAGAAAATAAAGAACGGAAGGACCCAACACCACTCATCACATACAATGTTGACAACACAGAGAATAACAGCAGCACCACAAGAACTCTGTAGCCTATAATAGCTCACTGTAACATTATTGTTCCGACTACCGATTTCGCTGCTGTGATGACGGCAAATTTGCATTTTCTCTTACCGATTTAACTCAATACACCACGATTTATCTCACGTATGCACTGACCATTAAACCTTTACGTCGTTTCATCTCTCTCAGGTATTTGTTGCGTGTGTTTTAAAGCTCTAACATTTATGTTCCTTAACCGCC
This sequence comes from Dermacentor albipictus, assembly GCF_038994185.2. Taxonomy (NCBI): domain Eukaryota; kingdom Metazoa; phylum Arthropoda; class Arachnida; order Ixodida; family Ixodidae; genus Dermacentor; species Dermacentor albipictus. The sequence goes on from NC_091824.1 coordinate 42,215,158, forward strand.
CAACTTATGGCCAAGCCACATAGCTGTTATGCGCCATCCTGGAACAATCGGAACACACTTTTGCACACAATTACGGGCCGGATGCCACACAACTCTGTGTTATGTCCGAGAGTGGCTATATCTGTGTTGAGTCGTTCCATTCTGATTATCGATGTGTGCACTCCATTAGCTCGACAATGATTGAACCTACTTGCTCACAATCACATCTTCTTGTCACACTCCGCTGCTCAAACTCACATTTCTCCGCCAATGGAGCACAGGATTCTTTAGCTTCTGATCTGAGCTCTCGTGCGATACTCCGGCGAAGGACTCCCCTCCGGCGTCTGTTCTTCAGACAAAAGCCGATTGATCAACCTACTTAGTACGACGCGCTGCGGGTGCCTTCGCAAACAAAGGGCCTGCTACATCGATGGGAGAGGCGTTCGATTGCCTGCTCGCTACACCCCAAGAGCCGTGAGCTTCTCCCCCACTCAGTTCGATGGTGATGGAGAAGTTTGCGAATGCCGCATTCAGCAGTCGGCGAAAAAGAATGAGATGCCCCGACTCGGCCCCGCCTCACCAAGGCCAGAACATGCTGTAGAATGCAAGGTGTTTCACATAGCAATAATCCATGTTTCATAGACGCATGCTTCGCTACCCAGTACTTTAGCCTTCCGTAATTTCCTTTACAAGAGGGTCTCAGGGTGGTGATCTCAGGGTCTCAGAACGGTGACCAGACATTGGAAGCGAGCACCGCCACTGAAAAATCTGGCGCTGCCATCGGTGTGACATGGTATGAGGGACCACGTGAAAACAGCGGCTGCGTCGGCTGCTTCGAAAGCGCTGAAGCGAGCTGAAAACGAAAGTTTCAAGTCCCACCTGCGCTGCAGTGCTGATTAAGTGGGAAGGCTTTCCCGCTTCGGGTGTCTGCTTGACAGCACTTGAAAGCACTATGATAGGTATAGTGGCTGCCTTTGAAGGCGTCCAACATGGTAGGCTACTGCTCGATGCCGCAGTGCCGGACAAACGCAACGGAGCCCTGTGTCAGCCTTCACATGTACCCACAGGACAAGAAGTTGCGTGAAGTTTGAATCACTAAAATTAGAACCGGCAAGCAGCCATCGGCTACAACTCGGGTGTGCAGTAAGCGCTTCCTAGAGGAACATTTCTGAGATGGCGTCGGGGCTGCTATGAGTGAGTCAGAAAGCGCGCACTGAGACGCTCGCCTCTGCGTGCTGCCCGGCTAATGTCATGAAGCTCTGGTCTATGAACTTGTTGCCGCTAGATACTGGCAAGCTCACTGGTAAGAAGGACATTGATAAAAGCTATAGCATATGCTCATTTTGTTTTGGCATCAAACAATGAATGTGCTTTATTAAGAAAGAAAAAAAAGTAGCGGGAAATTGCTCGCTAAGAAGACCGATAAACACACAGTGCGATTCAACTTGAGAAATAATGACATTGAAACGTCCAAGAATTTAGAAGCAAAGAAAAAAAAAGATTGCATCGTCGCGACACCATACACAAGTTCCCAGTTATAACGAAATTATTTTCGAACAGCTGTGACAGCGTCCACGCAACATAGGTTGCTTGTGTACTGTCAAATGCTCATATGCTGCGGCCTAAAGCTCATGGCACGGTGCGAAAACGCTCGCAGCGAAAGCGAAACATTGTGCGCGAACATGAACGCATGAACGGCTTCATTCTGTTATGTTTCATTTCGTTACCCAGAGAGTCCACTCCAAAAACATACTTCACATTGTTTGCCCTCAGCGATTGCTTACCTTTCACGCAAAGAACCGGTTCGAGGGACTCCATCGAGGGGACCACGCGCATTGATCGTTCACTGTACGCATTTGGTAAAGAGATAGCCTCTGTAACTCATTCTGTGCTTTCTGTCTGTCCAAGGTTATTATTTTGGCAGTAAACACTTCTGTCGTTTCGACAGTACCTACAGAAATGTCCAGGAGGGCTCCAGCGTGGTGTTCTTATTGAGCGCCGACAGCCAAACCTATGAGGAGCGCGCCGCGTTATCCTTAGCAGGAAAAGCTTCGGCTCGCATTTGTGTTCTTGTGCTACCGGGATTTACTACGCAAGCGAGGCGCTTCCGACAGATGGCGGCTCCGTAAGTCCAAGTCGGCAATACAGGGCACGAGGAAGTTTTGTTCATCTGCGACATGCTCTAATTTATATTGCACCAAATACAGTGGGTTATTTTCATCCTTTATTCGTTCGCGATGGGAAGTGTAAGCATGCAAACTCTCGCAGGCATATCGCCACGGTCGCAGGAGCCCACGCAAGCACGCATGCGCACACTCGTGCGCTCTCTCTCTCTTTCTCTCTCTAACACGCACACGCGCACGCAAATACACACACACACGCTCAAACGTGCATGTGCCAGTGCGTGTGAAGAGTTTGCGCCTGTAAGGGGACTGGCTATCACATAAGTGGGCGTGTCTGCTAGCTCCTTATGCAAGACTCGGTGCTCACGACACATATTACGTGAACGGTGTTCGCTGAAGTTCATAAAGATGTAATTGTTTAGTTCTGCAGAAACACAGCGTGGCGCGCACAGATGCATGACACACGAAGAAGTACCTCTTAGTGATAATATAATTTCGATGTTTTATTTAACCTCCCTGCATTTCTCTCATTTGCATTTCTCTCCCGCAGTTGTACGTGCACCGAGTTTTCAATTTTATGTCCGAAGCAAGGGAATTGTGCAGAGCTCTCAATTAGACTTCGCCACATGAATGAAGCCACATGTTATGCAAGCGTTTGGCACTTACCACGGTTCTGTTGTATTTTTCTCGCACTTATATAATGTCGCAGGTCTTTCAAACGTGCTCGCACCGCCAAAGAGGTCACCGTCAGAATACGCGGATAGGAACGGCAGGAGGTGAACGAACAGATTTCGAGCTATTCTTGGAGTTCGTTTCGAAGGAGTTCGTTGTCAATGGCGCCACTAAGCTTCTCGATGAGTCCACATTCGGTGCTTAAGGTTCATGGTAAGAAGACGTTCCTCCCCTCCGTTCCCCCATTCCCATCACGGAAACTAACGTTCACGTTCGAGCCAAATATCTGGCTGAGGAGTTATATTGTTAGCCGTGGCTAATTTAATGGCACTGTATTGCTGCACATTGCAACACTGCTACCGCAGTCTCATGTAGACCTCGCATCTTATAGTCCAACAATTAGAACAAGCGCAGGCTTTAATGCGGGAACACCCGAAATCAAACTCTGCTTATACAATATCCCGTGTCACATGACAATTGGTATACTGATAGAGCCCCGGAAAAATTTTTTTTTAGTAATCCCAAGTCGTGAGACTCCGCGCATAGCCTTCGTTTTTGTGGACGACAGCTACTTTCACGATCGTTCCCCGCTTTGGGAGCCTGCCATCACTCTTTAGACAGTGAATAGTACATATTATAATTATATTGCACTTATTACTGCGTTTGAAAGTAACATTTCGAATATAAAATAATGACTGCAAATAAAAGAAAAGCGCATGCAGAAAGAAAAAGATAGATGCTTTACTGAAACATTTTCGCAGTCAGAAAAAAAAAGTTCACTAGAACCAGCGCCTGATCCATTTCTCATCCATGCCATACAAATGAAGCAGCAACTAGCGAAACAAATCCGGTGTTCCTGATAAAGCTCCTTCAAGTGCCTTGTCCCACATAGAAAATAACGCTTGTTACAGATAAAATATATTGAACATATATGCATAGGTAACCTATGCGGAAACAAATTCAGAGTCTACAAAAGAACAAGCCCGGCCAAACCCTAGCTCGCAGCCTGAAACCTGGGCCCGACCCGAAACCGGGAGCTTCTGACCCGGGCTGAGCCTAAGCCCGCCGTGAAGGTTACATATTACCCTGCCTGACCGGGCCCACGGGTCTGGCCGGGCCGGTCGTGACTTTACAAGTGCTAGTAAGTACATCGGTGCGTGGCACTTGCGGAGACGCCTGAAGTTTGCGCGCATGCGCGAGTAAGCGCGTGTGCGAGAGGGAAAATGAGCCGGCTTTTGCCCCTTGAATATGCCACTCTGCCTAGGCACTATACGAAGAAGTTTGCGCGTGTTGTAGTCGTGTGTTTGTGTGTGTGTGTGTGTGTGTGTTAAAAATTAGGTGGTTTTATGTGCCGAAACCACTTTCTGATTATGAGGCACTCCGTAGTGGGGGACTCCAGAAATTTCGACCACCTGGGGTTCTTTACCGTGCACATAAATCTAAGCACACGGGTGTTTTCGCATTTCGCCCCTATCGAAATGCGGCCGCCGCGGCCGGGATTCAATCCCGCGACCACGTGCTTAGCAGTCCAACACCATAGCATTGCTTCTCTCTCTCTCTAAAACGAAGCAAAACGTAAGCTAACCTAACCTAACGTGGAAGAGACGGAAAGCCAATAAGCCAATAGCCCGCTGCTTTACCTATTTCACCGCGCCAACAGCCAGCGTCCGCGCGTAAAGAAACTCTACCCCACTCCGCTATGCCGGCACGCCTGTAAAGACAAACGCACCCACCGTTGTGCCCAGGGAGACTCACATTTTCAAACAGCAAAGGCCCCCACATTTTCTCTCTCGCACCTGCTCTTTCTTACTCGCGCCTGCGCAGACGCACCGAGCGCTGCGAGAAAGGCCACGCGCCGATGCACCTACTAGCAATTGTAAAAATGCGGGCCGGTGTAGGCCTTTAGCTTCGATGGCAACTATATGGACGCTCAAGGCGTATTTTTGTCGTCAGTGTCAGCGTCGGTGTGATGTTTCGTATAACGTCCAAGGGCGATAACACCATCGCCGCGCCGTATGCTGTATGCACGAGTGAAAGTGAGCGAAGGGAGCCGACGATCGCGGCTCAATCTAGCGCGCACAAGGGCCGAAAGCTGAGAGGAAACGCGCTGTCTTCTGTCGCGCGAATTGCCGTAGGGTGATGAAAAAGGAGGGGGGGGCGGCATTTTGCTCCGACAGTAAGTGCGCATTACGCGAACGCGCGCAAGGGTAACCGATGATCACGGCTCAATCTCTCGCGTGCAAGATGAGGAAACGGAGAGGCAGGGCGGGTGAGAGGTGGGTGGCGACATTCAACTCCGGCAGTAGCTAAAGCTTTCACAGTAACTACATTTCTTGCCCACCCTATGTTGAAAGCGATCTGCGGACGGCTCATACCTTTGTGCGCGCTGCGTTTTAGCCTCTCAGTTTACGTTGAAGCGATGAGAGCATGGTTGTCACTTCGCTCGCGGCTGCTGCCGCGATTCCTCACATCAGCGTTTTGAGAGCGAGTGTGCGCGCTCATCGAGTGGATGTGTTCCTGTTTGCCTGAGCGCGTTGGCACCATGCTTGGTGATTTAGTTGGTAAGCGAATGTTTACAAGTGTATACAGCCTATAAAACTACTATACTTACTCCGTACAGGTGTCTAGTAATGTGCTATCGCAATCGATGCTTCGCCTTTCGGGCGAAACCGCGACTTTTTTTCGGGTAGTCCCGAGCCTGTACAGTGCTCTTTACGGATATCTCTCTTTGGGGTTGCGAGGCATGTGGATACATACCAAATAATATTGTCACCATGAGTGATACAAAATCCACGTTCCCTAACCTCACGCGGAGTAGAAAGTAATGATCCTTTCAGTGGGGACAGGTGCAGACTAAATGTTTGATTTCCATTCACAAGAGAGAGAGAGAGGAACGTCCAGCCATTTAAAGAGGCGCACATCAAAAGACAAAGGCCTTGAAGGCTGTTGGAGTAATTCTTAAATCTTGGGGTTTTGTTCAATAGCCGTTATGGTATGCCTTGATTTCCGGTTATTTCCTGCTTATGATGGTATATATATATATATATATATATATATATACATATATACCATCATAAGACGGAAATTAGTAAAAAAGTTTAAAAATTAGTTAAATTAGTTAAAAAATGAAAAGTAAAGATAATGATGTCCTGTTGAACTACTGTTTCATTTTCTGGGGTTAAGCTCAAGATTCATTTCGACCACCTGGGATCATTCAACGCGTATTGGAAATATGTTCCCATGACAGCTATTAGCGCTACATATACGCACCGGGATTAGAAACGCTTAGAACAAAAATAAATACCTTTCTTCTAACTGTTTTTTTTTGTCTGTCAACAGCGTATATTAAAAATTTCACACGCAGGCTTTCCCACACAGCTAACTTGTCTTGACCAAGATGACCGCGTTCGACCCGGTCACGCTGTTAAATAAACACGAGACACGGGTTTTCAAATCTTGGATGGTGCGAGGGAAGGAACGAATCGGGAATGGCGGCAGCAACTCGCATGGTGACGCCCTAACTACGATTCTAAACCAAGGTCCCGCATCGTGGTTAGAGAGAGAAGGAGAGACAGAGAGTAAATAATGCAGAGAAATTAAGGCAGGGAGGTTAACCAGAATTAGTTCCGGTTGGCTACCCTGCGCAGGGGCAAGGTTTAAGGGAGATAAAAAGAGAAACAGAGCGGAAGAGGGAGATGGAAAGAAAGCGAGACAAGCACGAACAAAGCGCGTACACTACAAAGCGGTAGGAGGCGGTATTCTTAGAGTCTGTCGTGAAGCCCCGTAGACCGCAGGAACCTTAATAGCGCGAGTAAGGCCTTTAACGCGGATGTTCTATAGGAGCATTGGCCTAAAGCTTTTTGTTCTGATAGTGGACGATTGTCCAACTGGTCCAGTACTCTGCACATCACTTGTCTTTGAGCACTATATAGCAGGCAGACACAGATAATATGTGCGAGCGTCTCGTCGATGTTGCATGTGTCGCACGTGGGGCTGTTGGCCATTCCAATGAGGAAAGCATATGCGTTCGTAAAGGCAATGCCTAGCCACAGACTGTAGAGCATGGTCTGTTCACGTCGTGGTAATCCAGGCAGGAGGTGCATTCGCATCTCCGGGGACAACGAACGCAACCGAGACATGGGGAAAACTTTTGAGTCACACAAGGGCGAAGTACAATCACGGGACATCAATGGCAGCCCCGCCGCAGCGTCTGTTTGCGAAAGCGGAATGAAGACTCGTTGACCACTTGCATGTGCAGATCGGGCGGCTTCGTCGGCGTGGTCATTCCCGCTGATGTTACAATGTCCTGGAAGCCACTGAAAGATTATGTTGCATCCCTTGTCATGGCTTTGATGATATATGTGCCGAATTTCTGAGGCCAGTTGTTCATTGGGTCCGTTGCGCATTGGGCTTCACATGCACTGAAGGGCTACCTTGGAGACACTAAAGACTGTCCATTGTTGACTACATCGTTGTTAGGTCAAACTATAGGTGTGCGGGAAGGGCTCCTTATAGAATTTCGCACATCCTTTACTGCATCGATGCCATGCACACATAACTATCGCCTAAGCGCACAACCTCTGCTGCTTCCAAGGTCTCCCGAGTAGCTTTGTCAGCACTTCCCCTCTTCCTTAAAACGGGGCACAGTCGGTCTGTAGAAGACTTGCGAGTTTGGTATTTGTCACGTGCTACACCACACGCATTCTTTTAGTTTTCTTTTTATATTTATCCGCTAAACATGATGTCTGTTGTCTATAGATAAAACAATGAATACGTACGCAATGTATGTGTGTACACGTGTGGAAATAGAATAAGTTGAAAGAAAGCAAACGGCCTATATTCTACTTGTTATATTCCCCCCCTCCCCTCTCTTACCCGTGTGCGTATGCTGCGCTGGTAGGTACCGTTTATTCGCCATTCCAACTGGCGCCGGTCAACACTTCCTTGACACAAAAAATGCGGTCAAGGATTGTTTTCGCAATACGCCCCCATTGAAATGCAGCCGCCGCTGCTGGGATCGCACCCGAGACGAGTTACCGTACAGTGAAAATACCGAATATAGTTGAGTACGCGCTAGTATAGTATATGCTTGTTTTCAACTACAACAGCTGAAACAGTTGACAAAATAGACGGCCAGTGTGGCCTACTACTGTCCCCTTTATGAGAACTTCGCAACGGGTCTCGACATTTCGCGTACATCTATGTCCACACGTTGGTCGAGACTCTGTAATTGCGTTGGCAAACGCGCTTATCGCCCTCCGCTTGCTCAAGGAGCGCCGGCGTCTCTGTCAACTACGGGAGCAGGACGACCGGCACCGGCGTGCGTTTGAAAGGAACGAGATGCACAATCTCGAGAACTCGGACGCGGAGTCCCCGCCTTTTTTCAGGACAATGCCTTCGCAGTTTGGTTCCATAGAAGTGGCTTCGGGCTTTGTTTCTCCGGGTCAAACGAAGTGACCTGAGAAACGCGGGTAGGCGAAGGCCAAGTGAGGTTTGTTGCGCGTCAGTAGCACAATGTTTCAGAGGCGTTTACCCGGCGCGCAGGGAGGGGTCGTCCAGGCGTGTTTGAAGAAGAACTGCCGATCGACTGCGGGGGCCCGAAGCTAGAAGGCACTAACCGAATTAGGGACGCGCTCTCTCTCTCCGTCACTTCGGCACGCTCGCGTGAAGCCCGCAAATTTCGCGAGAATGTTTCCCGCGAGAAAGTTCATCAGCTTTCTGGCACGGACTGTGCCAATAAGCTTCAAAGGGGACGCATTCGATGAGGTATGCCCGCATGTTTGCCTTTCACGCGGAGTGCTACACTGGCGGCTAACGGGACTTACCTTTCTATCCTTTAAATGTACGAGCGCGACGCTATGTGAAGCATAGAGCCCTTCACGAGTGGTGATTTTAGGCGGCACGGCAAAGCGCTGAGCCGTGTGATGCTTGATATTAATTTTAATATGCTACTAGAGATAACCGTCAAACCTGGGGCACCTTTAGCTACGTTGACCCATTTTACTTTATATATCGTGGTGTCGCTCTCTCTCTCTCTCTCTCTCTCTCTCTCTCTCTCTCTCTCTCTCTCTCTCTCTCTCTCTCTATATATATATATATATATATATATATATATATATATATATATATATATATATATATATATATATATATATATATATATATATATATATATATATATATATATATATATATATATATATATATATATATTGTCGCGAAGCACTTTGAGCAGTAAGCGTTCGCGACTAGAACGTTGGAGCAGCGAGAGGTAGTGTAGCCGACCGAGCACCGAAACAAGGTTGTTCTTTCTCGTCGTCGTAGTCTCTCTCTTAGCCACAGCCCCACTGCTCCCTATTTTACAGTACAGTTATCTCCCCCGCGGAAAAGGAAGCCGTCCCGGTGACCTACGGGTAGGCCAGCACAGGCGGATCATAGTAGGGCTTGAGACGCTGGGCATGCACAATTTCGCGTCCACGGCGGCGATGATCCAAAGGTAGCTCCAGGGGTTCCACAATATAGTTGACTGGAGACGTTTGTTTGATCACGCGGTATGGGCCCTGGTACTTCGATGCGAGTTTCGGTGACAGTCCAGTGGTAGAGGCTGGAACCCAAAGCCACACTAGCGAGCCAGGAGCATATGATACAGGAGCATTGGAACTTTCTCGATGGTGCTTCTGGCGTTGCTGGTCTTCTGACGTAAATATACGGGAAAGCTTGCGACACTCTTCTGCGTGTGCAGCAGCTTCGGATAGGGTAGTCGTTTCCGTGGGGTCAGGGCGGTACGGAAGGATAGTGTCCATGGTGGAAAAAGGTTCGCGTCCGTACAGGAGAAAGAAGGGCGAAAATCCCGTGGTAGTCTGCGTGGCGGTGTTGTAAGCGTAGGTCAGAAAAGGTAGGACATGGTCCCATTTGGTTTGGTCGGATGCAACGTACATGGCCAGCATGTCACCAAGAGTGCGATTAAAGCGCTCGGTCATGCCATTAGTCTGCGGATGATACGCAGTAGTGGTGCGATGAATGATGCGGCATTCTTTGAGGAGAGCCTCGATGACGTCGGAGAGGAAGACGCGGCCTCTGTCACTGAGTAATTCCCTGGGAGCTCCGTGGCGAAGGATGATGTGGCGCAGGAGAAACCAGGCGACGTCACGTGCAGAAGCGCTGGACAAAGGGGAAGTTTCCGCATAGCGCGTAAGATGGTCGATGGCCACGATTACCCAGCGATTGCCATCTGATGTGGTTGGCAGAGGTCCATAAATGTCGATGCCTACTCGATCAAAAGCACGTGCTGGGCAAGGCAGAGGCTGCAATGGGGCGGTTGAACGACGAGGGGGATCTTTACGGCGTTGGCAAACCAAACAGGAGCGGACATAATGATGGATGAATCGATACATCCCCCGCCAGTAGTAACGAAGGCGTAGACGCGCGTATGTCTTCAGTACCCCTGCATGCGCGCACTGGGGATCGTCGTGAAACGCTGCGCAAATATCCGAACGCAGGTGTCGCGGGATGACAAGCAACCATTTGCGGCCGTCCGGGAGGTAGTTGCGACGGTACAGGAGCCCGTCGCGAATGGAGAAGTGATGTGCTTGGCGACGTAATGCGCGATTGTTAGTGGGTGTCGATGGGCTGGACAAAAAACGCAGCATGGACACAATCCATGGGTCTTTCTTCTGCTCCAGAAGAATGTCCGTGGCAGCAAGGGAAGACTCGGACAATGAGGCTTTCGGGAAGCTAGCCTCGTCTGTTAGTGGCGAACGAGACAAGGCATCCGCATCCGAATGTTTTCGGCCAGAACGATACAGTACGCGAATGTCATACTCCTGCAGTCGAAGGGCCCATCGAGCAAGACGACCGCACGGTTCTTTTAAGGATGACAGCCAGCACAGCGAATGGTGATCAGTTATGACGTCAAACGGGCGGCCATAAAGATACGGACGGAATTTGGTTATGGCCCAAATTATAGCGAGGCATTCCTTTTCTGTGACAGAATAGTTCGACTCAGGTTTAGTGAGTGCACGACTGGCGAAGGCAACGACGTACTCATCGAAGCCAGCCTTTCTCTGAGCGAGAACGGCCCCAAGGCCAACGCCACTGGCATCCTTGTGTATTTCAGTTGGAGCGCTGGGGTCGAAATGGCGCAGGATTGGTGGTGACGTCAAGAGACGACGCAGCTCTGTGAAGGCGTTATCGCAATCCCGTGACCAGGTTGAAAGGTTGTGGCCACCATGAAGAAGCTGCGTTAAAGGTGCAATTATAGTGGCAAAATTGCGGATGAAACGGCGAAAGTATGACGCTAATCCAATGAAGCTGCGCAGTTCTTTCAAAGTCGTTGGTCGGGGAAACTGGGCAACAGCTTGTAGTTTCGCCGGATCAGGAAGTACACCTTCTTTCGACACGACATGGCCGAGGATGACCAGCTGCCGGGCAGCGAAGTGACACTTCTTCAAGTTAAGCTGGAGGCCAGCATCGGCGATGCACTTTAGGACGCGTTCAAGTCGAAGTAAGTGGGAAGAAAAGTCCGGTGAAAAGATAACGATGTCGTCCAGATAACACAGGCATATCTGCCATTTGAGGCCGCGCAAGATGTTGTCCATCATTCTTTCAAATGTGGCAGGCGCATTACACAGTCCAAATGGCATCACGGTGAATTCAAATAAACCGTCAGGTGTGATGAAGGCCGTTTTCGGACGGTCTGACTCAGCCACTGGCACTTGCCAGTACCCGGATCGTAAGTCTAAGGATGAGTAGAATTCAGCGCCTTGGAGGCAGTCTAGCGCGTCGTCAATACGGGGTAGCGGATAAACGTCCTTGCGTGTGATCTTATTAAGTCGCCGGTAGTCCACACAAAAGCGAATTGTGCCATCTTTCTTTTTTTACCAGCACTACAGGAGAAGCCCAGGGACTGTGCGAAGGTTGTATGACACCGCGTTGGAGCATGTCTGCAACTTGCTCAGCGATCACGCTACGCTCCGTGGCGGATACACGATACGGTCTGTGGCGTAAAGGCGCATGGTTGCCGGTGTCGATGTGATGGACAACAGTGGAAGTACGGCCTAAGCGAGATTGTTGTAGGTCGAATGACGTGCGAAAGCGGTCTAGAAGATGGACGATCTGGGCGCGCTGCGCTGGAGTGAGGTTGGGATCAATACTCTGGTAAAATGCTGGGTCACACGGCGGCGTGGGAGGAGAAACTTGAAGGGCCAGAGCGTCAACCGGAGGAGAAGCCGGGTCGTCAGGCACATCGTAAAGGAAGCTTGGTTCGATTTCGTCGGCATAACCAAGACACTCATTGTGGAGTAGCCTGGCAGGGCAAGGAAACAGGTTCGATACATAAAGTGCGCTCGAACCTTGTCGAATGGCAAGAAGGGCAAAAGGAAGCAAGAAAGGATGGCGGCGAGCAACAAGCTCAGACGGCGTGAAAAGAACTGTGGAGTTGGAAAACCCAACGCAGGAAACGGGTACAAGTGCGGCAGAGTATGGAGGAATCTCGGTGTCGGCGGTGACGAACACACGACTGGAAGTGTCATCAGTATCTTCAAAAACGTTGGTGCCGAATGGCGACAGCGCGAGTTCAGCACGGGCACAATCTATAACGGCATGATGAGAGGACAGAAAGTCCCATCCTAAAATCATGGCATGGGAGCAGCGAGGCAGAACAACGAACTCAACATGGTATAAAGCGCCGCTTATAACAACACGCACGGTACACTTCCCTAAGGGTTCAATCGGCGCAGCGCTTGCTGTACGTAAGGAAATGGCTGAATAAGTCGTCGCGACTTCTCTAAGGGTAAGACGAAGCTGGTCCGAAATCACTGATATTGCTGCTCCCGTGTCTACAAGCGCATGAACGGCAATGTCTTCTGCATAAACTTCAAGGATGTTCGCAGGAAATAAATGAGGTCTTGAGGAGTTCGCTGAGATCGCAGTTCTTGCCTCTGGAACTGCGGTCTTTAGTTTTCCTCTCGGATAGCTTCAGGACGACGGATAAGCGGCGACAGAGAACGCCGACGGGGAGACGGAGACCGACGGGTATTGAAGGGTCGGGAAAGAGGAGACGAGGCTTCGAAGGGCTGAGCGGCGGTAGCAGAACGGGACGGAGAGTCGAAACCGTTACTTTGTGCCCTCGGAGAACCCGAAGGATACCATCCACGCCGGCGGCAAAGCCGTGCTACATGCCCAGGTAGGCCACACGAATAACAGATAGGCCGATTGTCATGGGTGCGCCATGGATTAAGAACAGCGGGCGTAGACTGTCTGAAATATTGGCGAGGTGGGCGCACGGGCTGCTGTGGCGGCCAGTAGCTGCTTGGGGGAGCAGGAGAATATGTTGCAGCTGCTTGCGGAGGTGATGGAAAGGCACTGGTAAGTCCGGATTGATTACCTGCAGAAGGAGGCCTTGGATTGGCGACAACGGCAGCGTACGTAAGTGGCACAGGCGTAGGAGGCGGTTGATGAGCAAGTGGTACTGCGTTAGCGACTTGTTCTTGTATCAGGTGACGGAGATCTGGAGACAAACGCGGCTCTGAGGCTGGAGCGACTGGCAGAAGAGAGAGTTGGCGCGCCACTTCTTCTCGTACAAACTGCTTGATGCTGTCGAAAAGTTCTGAACTGCAAGGAGCCGAAGTGACGCCATCACTCAGAGCTGAAAGCGCGACGTCCGGGGCGAGAGCTCGGCGCGTAGAAAGCCGCTGTTTGCGCAGCTCCTCATAGCTCTGGCAAAGCGCTATGATGTCGTTGACCGTCTGAGGATTCCTTGCCAAGAGCATTTGGAAGGCGTCGTCTTCGATGCCTTTCAAGATGTTCTTGACCTTGCCATCTTCGGTCATAGCAGGGTCTATACGCCGGCAGATGTCAACTACATCTTCAATGTAGCTCGTAAAAGTTTCGCCCTTTTGTTGGGCACGACAGCGAAGCTGTTGTTCAGCCCGAAGTTTGCGCACAGCAGGGCGACCGAATACTTCTTGAAGTGCCGTTCGGAATGCTGACCAGGTGGAAAAGTCAGCCTCATGGTTGCGGAACCAAAGATGGGCGACCCCGGAAAGGTAGAAAGGGACGTATCCAAGCTTGTCAGCATCAGACCATTTGTTGTGGGCACTCACTCGGTTGTATGATGAGAGCCAGTCCTCGACGTCATGATCGTCAGTTCCATTGAATATGGGAGGATCCCGTTGGCGTGGCGCACCAGGACAGATGACTGGAGGCGGTGCCATGGGTGGCGCGGTAGGGCTAGTCTCCTCAGGCATGGGAGAGGTGACAGGGGTCGTTCGGCTTCGGAGTTCCAGGTTGGCAATAAGTCCAGCACCTTCCACCAAATGTCGCGAAGCACTTTGAGCAGTAAGCGTTCGCGACTAGAACGTTGGAGCAGCGAGAGGTAGTGTAGCCGACCGAGCACCGAAACAAGGTTGTTCTTTCTCGTCGTCGTTGTCTCTCTCTTAGCCACAGCCCCACTGCTCCCTATTTTACAGTACAATATATATATATATATATATATATATATATATATATATATATATATATATATATATATATATATATATATATATATATACACACATTGCAAACTTGTGCAACGACAGCGTACTGCATGAAGACACAAAACATACATGTAACATTATGGCTGCTCTTGTAGCTGTGCTTCTTGAGCATCATTTATCCAACCCCCCCCCCCCCCCCCCCACACACACACATATATATATATATATATATATATATACTTTGAACGAAACTATGTTCATTTCTTTAATGTCCCTACTTAACATTTGTGTGCAGCTTAACCCCCGACATAAGCGTAGGCAAATACATCTCGTGCGTGCCGCCGTATTAGTCCTAAATTTTGGGAAATAACTAATGAAAAGGCCAGTCACGCTACCGAGAGCAAGGCTATAACATACCGGGTGTGACCGCGAAGATTGTTACGAATTTTTAAAAACCACCAGTGGCAAATATCACAATTGCAATCCTTGAGCTGGATTGTTCAAAGAGGTGGAGATTATTTGTACAAGAATTCGAAATGTCTAATTTAATAATGGTTAGAATTCGCTACTTAAGTTTTTAACTAGTTACCTTACGGTGCGCATTGCAATTTACAAATTGTATCCGATAGTTCGTAAGGCGGGACGAATTCTTAGAATGACACATGCACGTTTGAGATAAGAATTCTTGAACTTTGAAAAGAAATGCATTAGCGGTCCAGTTACTTTTGTGCTTCAATGTACAAAAGTACCTTTTGTTAAAAGAGTAAGTGGAAAGACAATGAATTTTTAGTGCAAGTTTGCGCGCATATCTTGAAGCGTCTTCGATAGAATTCTTTTCAATTGGATATGTTTTGCAGTCTCATCGGCTGCAATTCGTAAATTGCAGTATGTGTCGCAAAGCAATAAGTTAAAAACTGAATGAAAGAATTTTACTAAATATAAATCATGCATTTCAATTTCTTGTGAAACATGTCCTCATGTTCTAGTAATCCAGCTCAAGGACAAGGGATGTGTTATCTGTCACAATGACCTCTAAAAATCGCTAAAAATCTTCGCAGAAGACTGATATTCTCGAAAAGGCAAGCAGTCAGCTCCAAGCGCACGGCCGTTTGCTCTTCCTTTCTGCAGCAGCTACCAAGCACACTTCCTCCTCGCAAGATGGAGCCTTCGGTTGCAGGAATTTGATGCGACAATCGTCTATAAATCTGACCAGAAGCACACGGACGCCGACTGTCTCTCCCGCGCCCCCGTCGAACCCGCACGACTAGACACTGACGACTACTCTGGTTTTCTTTGTACTCTTCCGTCTTTAAACCAAGCTCAATAGCAACGACAAGATTCCGAGCTCCAGTCCTTGATTGAATACCTTGAAGGAAGCCGCCCACAACCCCCGCGGCAGTTCGTGTGCTACTTGTCTTCTTCCTGCCTACGCGGCGACATCCTACAGAAGCGGAACTTTCACCCTACGGCAACCGTTTTCCTGCTCGTTGTTCCCGCTCCTCTCCGCCACGATGTTCTACGTGCATGCCACGACGAACCAACGTACGGACATCTCGGTTTTACGCGTACTCTGGCAAGGGTCAAGCAGAAGTACTACTGGCGAGAACTCGCAAGAACGCTGAAACAGTACGTCCGAAGTTGTCGAGATTGCCAGCGTCGCAAAGTTTCACCACTGAAACCAGCCGGTCTGCTTCAGCCTGTACGACCTCCTTGCTCACCTTTTGAACAAGTCGGGATGGATTTACTCAGCCCATTTCCAAAGTCGTCGGCTGATAAACGCTGGATCGTTGTCGCCACCGATTACCTCACTCGATACTGAAAAACACAAGCCGTTCAGCGAGCTAGTGCTTCAGATGTAGCCAACTTATTTGTCAAAAATATCGTCCTTCTACATGGTGCTCCCACTGTCGTCATCACAGACCGCGGTATGACCTTCACCGCCCAGTTGATCTGAGATATTCTGCAGCTGAGTGGAACAACGCACCGCATGAGAACTGCGCGTCACCCGCAGACTAACGGGTTAACTGAGTGTCTCAACAAAACCATTGCGGATGTGCTTTCTATGTATGTCGTCACGGATCATAAAAATTAGAACGAACTGCTCCCGTATGTCACATTTGTGTATAATACTGCGCTTCAAGAAACCACCGGATTTCCTCCTTTTCGTCTGCTTTACGGACGCGACGTCACCACTATGCTCGACGTGATGCTCCTACCAACTTCGTCTCAACCTACCGCACCAGATACAGACGCCTTTGTTCAGCGTGCCGAAGCAGCGCGGCACCTTGCACGGCAACGAATTTTATGCCGACAAAGTCAAGATGCTCGTCGGTATGCAACATACGCCGTCGAGACGTCACATACCACCCGGGAGATCTCGTATGGGTTCGGACCCCTATACGTCAGAGAGAGAGAGAGAGAGAGAGAGAGAGAGAGAAACAACTTTACTGGTCCATTATGAAATGAAACGCGTTAAGCGTCTGATGGGGTGGCTCCCTCTTCGCGGGCTCCATATGCTTCCAGGGCCGCCTGGCCCCTGTGGATCAGTCGGAGCTGGTCTTCCAGGGCGGGGCTGGACAGCATGATCTCCCATCGCTCGGAAAAGTGGCCACTCAGAAAAATTATTGCGCCGATACTTTGGACCCAACACATTTTTTCATCGTGTAAGTCCATGTCAACTACGAAGTTATTCCAGCCGTAACGCCGCACCACTCCCGTAGACCACGTTCCTCTGACATTGTTCACGTTACCAGGATGAAGTCCTACCACTTGCGCTGACTCCCATCCACAAACTTTATGGTGCTGCCCCTGTCGTCACGTCCGTTGTCTTTCTCATTTCTTTTCTTGTCTCTGTGTAGCATTTAACATCTCCCCAACTATTTTTTTTTGGGGGGGGGGGGGCTAGCTTTTGTCTAGTCGCATGGAGAAATAGTCTCTCTTATTTTTTTTTGGAGGGAGGGGAAATGGCACGCGCTAGCTACGCTAGAACCCATGGAGGAAGAAGTGTGCGTGGTAGGTGATGCAGAAACGAACAGTAAACGGCCGTTTACTGTTCGTTCCTGCAGCAGCTACCATGCACACTTCTTCCTCGGCTTCTAGCGTAAGTAGCGCGTGCCAATATTATATTGGTAGAGCTGATGGTTGGATGTGTTGCGTAGTGGCGTGTGTTTACCGTACGTAGCATGGTTATCGGTTCTTGCATGATCAGTTACATTTGCATTGCAACATTTCACTGTTTCGTACTGTCCGAAAACTACGGTGATGAGTGAAGTAAAGGTTACTCCTATAAGAGAGCGAACTGTGTAACAAAAGAGAATGACTGAATAAGCCATTAATAGATAAATTTAGGGAACCTGTAAAAAAAAAGTAATACACCGCCTTAACTAAGATCGCCTTCTTTTTCGCTTTCTTTCACAAGAAACCACTTACAGTCAACCCTGTAATGGGCTCCAGCGTTACGCTGATTAAAAGAAAAGATGTACAAGAAAAGCACACCGAAGGGATTTTTCGGAATTAGGCTTGTACCAGAAAATTACTAAATGCTTTCGTGTATGCGAAGACGGCAACTGCTAAACAACATTTTAAGAGATGTGTATGAAAAGAAAGTTACGCCTAAACAATAAAAGGAAGTAACGCAGACCCATAAGACCTTTTACTGACCCTATAAAAAACAAACAAACAAACCTGCAAGTTGTAATCGAGAAACCCACGCAAGCGGTTTAAGAATCATTACAAAAAAAATAACACTGCCTTGATTTCCACTTTGACAGCGAAAGAATTGTCAAATATATGAATAATCTTGGAAGGTAAATGTGTGAAAAGCAAGATCTTGTTACCAATAAAGATCATCCAGTGAAGTAATCGATCGAAGGACCACCCCATCCAAACGATCCATATCTATCCATCAATCGCTTCATCTATTTGTCTGTTTATATATCATTTATTTTCTGGAGATTCAACTGATGTTCTTTATTACACGAAAACAGCTACATAATAAACAAAGTTAGCCGTGGCATGCGAATGGAGGTTTTATGTCGAACGAAACTGTTTTGCGACTCTGCTTACCAACGTGAACAATGCGAATAGCCGAAATTTGCTAGACACCTCTGAATGCACAGCCATCAAACCAGGATCAATCTAAGAAATCTGCGGTAATTTAATTTTATATCTTGACGGGGTAAAAAACGAGAAATAAAAAAATTCAGAAGAGTTTGTGTGGCGCTAGTTGGTACATGATTCTAAGAACAAGAACAGCGCAAAAAACAGAGAATAGAAAAAAAAACAACAACAGTTTATCAGGAGCAGGTTGGTTGATTCCAGAATAATGTTAATATTAGCAAGAAAGCAGCGAAATAATTGATCGCTGAGCCAATCACTCAGTATGTTATTTCCATAAGGTGCTACAATTTTTTTACAGGGTAGCTTATATGTGGCTAAGGTTCCATGTATTTTTCGTGTGCGTCAACAAAAACTATCATCATCAATGGCTCATATCCCCATAAGCAAGCAAAAAATGCAGTGGCTCATATCCCGTAAGACGGACACACAAGAACTGAACAAAGTGAAGCGAACAGTGTTTACAATTTTTCTAATCACGCATGCAACATAAAGAAAAGCACGTCGAAAACTACCATTATCAATGGCTCATAACTTTGGAAGCAATGGCTCATACCCCCGAAAGCAAGCAAAAATATAATGGCTCATAGCTCCTTAAGGCTCATGACTACAAAATGCATGTAAAATTGTCCTCCTGCTTCGTAAGAGGACAACGCCAGTAACTGTGGCGATGGACGTCTTTGCCATACAAACGAAAGACGGAATTGTGATATCCACTGTGCATATATATCCGGGCATGCCCTAGTGTGTTATCAAAAAGTTAATGACCAGGAACCTTTCATGGCTTAGCTGTGATGAAATTACCCCTCTGATCACTACGGGAGACTTCATTTTGGGCATCTCACTACCGAACAAGAAATGGTTCAATTAGTTTGTGCTAGAAACGTTTGGTTTCAGTGGCACACCAATCCAGGTCACTGAGCTACTCAACAACAGTCGTGTATAGATTTAAATGTGACCAAGATTCTGTCTTAGGTTGTAACCCAACCAATCAGTATATACCAGAGCAATCACAAAGCTATCGTAACTGCCGTTACCAAATGATGGAAATAAATTCATTGGCCCTTGTCTAGCATTGCGTGATGTGTTACAGCTTCGCTGGTCATCAACCGTCACAGAGTGGAATGAATCCTAATTTTTTTTTCATGAAAAACATAACTTAATGAAATATTTATCCGTGGCATACTAAGAAATGTTTTGTAGAAAGAAATTCTCTTGAGGCTACACATGCTTACCAATGAGAAAGTTTATTAGTTGGAAGTTAAAGGCCACGTCGCAGGATATAACGCCGATAAGGATATCAAACGTTCATGAGAGTTTCAGAAATGTCTGCAGATAAAAACCTGCATAATATGCACTACGGTGAAGAATCATCGTGTTTTACGTAAATATATATATATATATATATATATATATATATATATATATATATATAAACGAGAAGAAAGGGGGTTAACCGAGGGACCCGATATTTATTAGTCATATAATGAGAAGCCAACAAACACTGACACCAAGCACAACATAGGGGAAATTGCATGTGCTTAATAAATGAAATAAAGTAATGATAAATTAATGGAAATTAAAGTGGATGAAAAAACAACTTGCCGCAGGTGGGAACCGAACCCACAACCTTCGCATGTCGCGTGCGATGCTCTACCAATTGAGCTACCGCGGCGGCGTTTTCCCATCCACTTTCTTGGGTATTTATGTGTACTAGTAGAACCCTGGGAGTGTTAGCCAGCGCCCCCACTCACAGACCTTGGCGGCGGACGTGGAACGTCTTTTTTGCCGCAGGCGTCACGAGAACGTGATCTTTTGCGGGTGAAGGCAACTGGTCAATACACCCACATATGCTACCTGAAGGCATCAATGTTGCCGGATTCGAGACCCCCGTTAGTTATAAACGAGAAGAAAGGGGGTTAACCGAGGGACCCGATATTTATTAGTCATATAATGAGAAGCCAACAAACACTGACACCAAGTACAACATAGGGGAAATTGCACGTGCTTAATAAATGAAATAAAGTAATGATAAATTAATGGAAATTAAAGTGGATGAAAAAACAACTTGCCGCAGGTGGGAACCGAACCCACAACCTTCCATTAATTTATCATTACTTTATTTCATTTATTAAGTACATGCAATTTCCCCTATGTTGTACTTGGTGTCAGTGTTTGTTGGCTTCTCATTATATGACTAATAAATATCGGGTCCCTCGGTTAACCCCCTTTCTTCTCGTTTATAACTAACGGGGGTCTCGAATCCGGCAACATTGATGCCTTCAGGTAGCATATGTGGGTTTATTGACCAGTTGCCTTCACCAGAAAAAGATCACGTTCTCGTGACGCCTGCGGCAAAAAAGACGTTCCACGTCCGCCGCCAAGGTCTGTGAGTGGGGGCGCTGGCTAACACTCCCAGGGTTCTACTAGTACACATAAATACCCAAGAAAGGGGATGGGGAAATGCCGCCGCGGTAGCTCAATTGGTAGAGCATCGCACGCGACATGCGAAGGTTGTGGGTTCGGTTCCCACCTGCGGCAAGTTGTTTTTTCATCCACTTTAATTTCCATTAATTTATCATTACTTTATTTCATTTATTAAGCACATGCAATTTCCCCTATGTTGTACTTGGTGTCAGTGTTTGTTGGCTTCTCATTATATGACTAATAAATATCGGGTCCCTCGGTTAACCCCCTTTCTTCTCGTTTATAACTACCGGGGGTCTCGAATCCGGCAACATTGATGCCTTCAGGTAGCATATGTGGGTTTATTGACCAGTTGCCTTCACCCGAAAAAGATCACGTTCTCGTGACGCCTGCAGCAAAAAAGACGTTCCACGTCCGCCGCCAAGGTCTGTGAGTGGGGGCGCTGGCTAACACTCCCAGGGTTCTACTAGTACACATAAATACCCAAGAAAGTGGATGGGGAAACGCCGCCGCGGTAGCTCAATTGGTAGAGCATCGCACGCGACATGCGAAGGTTGTGGGTTCGGTTCCCACCTGCGGCAAGTTGTTTTTTCATCCACTTTAATTTCCATTAATTTATCATTACTTTATTTCATTTATTAAGCACATGCAATTTCCCCTATGTTGTACTTGGTGTCAGTGTTTGTTGGCTTCTCATTATATGACTAATAAATATCGGGTCCCTCGGTTAACCCCCTTTCTTCTCGTTTATAACTAACGGGGGTCTCGAATCCGGCAACAGTGATGCCTTCAGGTAGCATATGTGGGTTTATTGACCAGTTGCCTTCACCCGAAAAAGATCACGTTCTCGTGACGCCTGCGGCAAAAAAGACGTTCCACGTCCGCCGCCAAGGTCTGTGAGTGGGGGCGCTGGCTAACACTCCCAGGGTTCTACTAGTACGCATAAATACCCAAGAAAGTGGATGGGGAAACGCCGCCGCGGTAGCTCAATTGGTAGAGCATCGCACGCGACATGCGAAGGTTGTGGGTTCGGTTCCCACCTGCGGCAAGTTGTTTTTTCATCCACTTTAATTTCCATTAATTTATCATTACTTTATTTCATTTATTAAGCACATGCAATTTCCCCTATGTTGTACTTGGTGTCAGTGTTTCTTGGCTTCTCATTATATGACGATATATATATATATATAAATATATATATAAATATATATATATATATATATATATATATATATATATATATATATATATATATATATATATATATATATATATATATATACGTACAGAGACGAAACGTTTAATCGCATTGTTATATGAAGTCATTTCTCGCTTGGCCGTTTCTCCATGTCAAGTTAAAGTAGAACGGCGGGTTTGCAAAGTAAAGGAAAGCTTTGCGTGACCTCTATAGGAACTTATTTCCACATTCTCGATGCTCTTCCATCGTATAAGGCATATTTCTGCGGACCCTCTGTGAGCCACCCTCGTTCACAAACGCAATAAGAACGCACTCCGAGAAGGAGACGGGCCAGACGTGAAATGGACGTCATGGAATGCCATCTTGATAGCGCAGCAAAACACGGACACAAGAAGAAACCAAGAGGAAGACAAGCGCTAACTACCAACAAGGAAAATTTATTTCCGTGATCGGTCGTACTTATACATCTAAACAACCACGTGCACAGCAATATCAACCATTAAGATACATGTACATGACTCATCAAAACAATCTAAAACTGGTTACTCAAGGCAACACAAGAAAACCTAAATGACATATCGCAAACGCGGTCAGCTTTCGTGGCGTGCGTAAATAATCTAACTCTCTCGCGGACAGTGATAGTGACGGTTTGCTGATGCATTTGTCAGCAGCCAAGAGGATTTGCTCAGTTTCTGCTGCCGCCTGACGGCGGCACGCATTGTCTTCTCAGCACCAAAATAAAAGCTATTTGTCTCTGCCTGTCTGCCTGTCTGTTGTTAATCTTACACACTCGCGTTTATCCCTATCTATAATGATGTTTTCTAAATGTGGGTGACATGGGCGACATGAACATGTTTTGCAATCATCATCACCATCATTATCATAATCATCATCGTCACCAGACTGGTTACGTCCACTGCAGGGCAATGGCCTCTCCCATACTTCTCCAAATACCCCGGTCATCTATTAATTGGGGCCATTTTGTCCCCGCAAACTTCTTAATCTCATCTGCCCACATAACATTCTGCCGCCCTCTGCTACGCTTCCCTTCCCTTGGAATCCGTAACTCCTAATGACCATCGGTTATCTTCCCTCCTCATTACATTCCCTGCCCATTTCTTTTTCTTGATTTAAACTAAAATATCATTAACTCGCATTTGTTCCCGCACCCGATCTCCTCTTTTCTTATCCCTTAACGTTACATCAATCATTCTTTCCATAGCTCGTTGCGTCGCCAATTTAACTAGTACCCTTTCCGTAAGCCTCCAGGTCTCTGCCTCGTACGTGAGTGCTGGTAAGACACAGCTGTTATACACTTTTCGCTTGAGGGATAATGGCAACCTGCTGTTCATGGTCTGAGAATACCTGCCAAGCGCACCCCAGCCCATTCTTATTCTTCTGGTTATTTCAGTCTCATGATCCGGATCCGCGGTCACTACCTGCCCTTAGTAGATGTATTCCCTTACCACTTCCAGTCCCTCGCTACCTATCGTAAGCTGCTGTTTTCTTCCGAGACTGTTAAACATTACTTTAGTTTTCTGCAGATTAATTTTTAGACCCACCCTTCTGCTTTGCCTCTCCAGGTCAGTCAACATGCATTGAAATTGGTCCCCTGTGTTACTAAGCACGGAAATATCATCAGCAAATCGCAGGTTACTAAGGTATTCTCTATTAACTCTTATCCCCGATTCTTCCCAATTCAGGTCTCTGAATACTTCCGGTAAACGCTTTTATTCATGGGATTTTGTTGCTTTCTTCATGGAGGACTACGGTGGCTGTGGAGCCGTTACAGATATCTGTCAGTATTTTTACATACGGCTCGTCTACACCTTGATTCCGTATTGCCTCCATGACTGCTGAGGTTTCGACTGAACCAAACGCTCTCTCGTAATCAATACAAGCTATATATAAGGGTTGGTTGTATTGTTTTGCAATAAAAAGCAAAACCGTCACTTGTTACACTCTGACATTTATTTCTGTGCTCCCTTCGGCGCTCAATGATGCAACTTCTGGTTTGGCCTTCGTAGCATTTATTACATGACAGCGGAATACGATAGGCTCCCCTACGGCGCGAGTCCGTTTGATTAATAACAGGAAGAACAAATCCTCTTGGCCGCTCACCAATGCATCAGCAAACCCTCACCATCATGGTCCGCGAGAGAGTTACATTATTTGCGCATGCCATGAAAGTTCACCGCATTTACGATATGTCATTTAAGTTTTCTTGTGTTTCCTCGATGTACCAGTTATAGATTCTTTTCATGCCGTTATGTAAGTACTTGTATCGACATGGTTGATATTGCTATGCACGTGGTTGTTTAGGTGTATAACTGCAACCGATCACGGAGATGAATTTCCCTTATTGATAGTTAGCGCTCTTTGTCTTCCTCTTGGTTTCTTCTTGTGTCTTTGTTTTGCTGCACTATCCCGATGCCATTTCAGTATGACCGCCCAACAAGCCCATATGGCCACCATCGCTTACTATAGCGAATAATAATAATAATAATAATAATAATAATAATAATAATAATAATAATAATAATAATAATAATAATAATAATAATAATAATAATAATAATAATAATAATAATAATAATAATAATAATAATCGCAAACTTGTCTGCCTCGCCCACCTGCTCGCTATAGTGCTTGCTGCTGGCTGCTCTCACCGAGGCGGCAACACGTGCTGGCAGTTACGACGGCGGTTGATGCGGGACTAGGACGACGTTTGTGGCGTATCGACCAGTGAGCACTCGCAATGCATTATTTCGGCACGACGACCACAGCACGCTGCTACCCCCGGTGAACGCTAGTGCGCGTGCGCTGCTACTTGCTGCGTGCTGCCGCTCGACGCAAACATGTCTGCTTCGCCCGCTGCTCGCTATAGTACTTGCTGCTGGCTATTCTGTGCGAGGCGACAACACATGCTGGCAGCTTCAGTGACAGTTACGGCGCGCCTGTGGCGATTTGCTCGCTTCACCTGGTGAGCGAGACTAGCTGTGTTTGTTTCGACAAGAAGTTCTTCGATGAACAGTTTTCCCCTTCTTAAGCCTGATTTGCAGGCTAGTTTCTCGGCTGTTGTATATATATATATATATATATATATATATATATATATATATATATATATATATATATATATATATATATATATATATATATATATATATATATATATATATATATATATATTAGCGAATTAGTTTGCTGTGTACAGTGGGAAAAGATGACCATTGCATTCCCTGTTGCCTACCGATGGAAAAACTAGGAGATGCGCTAAATGTGAATATTCGTATCATCTAGGACAGTCATGCTCTGGAGTAGCAGCTAACACTTTCACTACTATGGAGAATGCTATGAGAAAAAGAATTAAATTATGCGGCTTTACGTGCCAAAACTATTTTCTGCTTATGAGGCACGCCGTAGTGGGGGACTCCGGAAATTTCGACTACCTCGGGTTCTTTAACGTGCACCTAAATCTAAGTACACGGGTGTTTTCGCATTTAGCCCCCATCGAAATGCGGCCGCCGTGGCCGGGATTCGATCCCACGACCTCGTGCTCAGTAGCCCAACACCATAGCCACTGAGTAACCACGGCGGGTTGAATGTTAAGAGAGGCGCGGGGGTCTGTAAAACGTGCCGAAGTAGCAAGAAATTAAACAGCGGCGCAGAAACTGCTCTTGAGGAAAACAGTGGTTCTGAGTCTTCACTATTGGATGAGCTAAGGGAGATCAGCCAAAGTTTGCAATCTTTGTCGATTCTATATAAGAAAATTGATTCTCACCTACTGCTGCAGGAATAGTTCACAGCTGTATCGAAATCGGTTAAAGGACTCGAAGGATCGGTGTCGTTTTTGTACGAGAAGTACGATTCTGTTTTGCAACAACAACAGGATATTCATGAACATCAAATGTCCGATTGTACTCAACTGGAAGCTCTGAAAACAACTGTTTTAACTCAGTCAGCAGTAATACAAGAGCTAGAAGAAAACCAAAATGAAAGTGAGCAGTACAGCGGACTAAAGAATCTTTAGATTCATGGTTTGCCAGAGAAAAGTAACGAAAGCTTAACACATACAATCACGCAAATGGCAGCAAATCTGGAACTGGTGGGGTTTTCGTCTGACGACATTGCGGCCGTACATTGCTCAAAAGTCAAAATCGGTGGTACACCTGTGGCCCTGGTGCGCTTTAAATCTGTCATTTGGAAGGAGAAGTGGTTTCGCAAAACTGCGTGAAGGCGTATCATTTCCAAAGGTTTACTTCAATGATAACTTGACCAAAGGTAACCATGATCTTTTCTGGAAAGCCAGAATGAAGGCAAATGAGGAACGTTACCGGTATTGCTGGACGAAAGGAGGCAAGATCTTTGTGAAAAAGAATGAAACAGCATCTCTTGTTCGAATCAGTAAACAAACAGACCTGGAAAATAATGCTTAGCCAACATGCCTTTTCCTTTCAGCAAACTACCGGACTTCAGTGCACTTAAAACAGAATTTTGATGTAGTTCTGATAACGATTTCACCGTTGTGAGCGTTAATATTCGAAGTCTGCGTAAATACTGGAACGAGTTTAAATTTCTAGCCGATTCGGCAGCTGTCTTTGTAGAAATTTTTGTAATAACAGAAATCAATCTTTCCCAGGATTGCCTTGATATGTTTGCCTTGCGGGGCTTTTCCGCACATTTTGTTACACGAAGCGGGCGTCGCGGCGGAGGTATTACTCTCTTTGCAAACGACAACTGTGGAGTTTCCTCTGCTGATGTATCTTTTGTACATGTCGAAGCTATGATGGTCAATATTTGTGGGGACCCTGAACGTTTAACAAGATCTAAATTCGGCACCCGTAGGTTTGAAGCGCGTGATGCTCGAGGCGTATCGTGCACAGAATATGTATGAAGTACGACGATACGCGAAGAAAGAGGATGGATCGATGGATGGAAAACTTTATGAGGGTCCTTTAGGGTGCGCCCTAGCGCGCAGCGGGCCGCTCCCACGTCGGGACAGAGAGGCCGAGCCTCTCCGCTGCGTCGCGGGCCCGTTGGACAGCCCATAACTGTTCTTCGAGGTTGGGGCTGTGTAGGACAGCATCCCAGCGTGAAGAAGTGTTACTTTCATGGCCGCGTAGCGCGGGGCATCGCCAGAGCATGTGAGGTAAGTTCGCTAAGTCATTGCATAGTGCACATGCATTTGTCGTCTGAATTTCGGGGTACATATTGTGAAAAAGTAGGGGGTTTGGGTATGCCCCCGTCTGTAGAAGCCTTAGTGTCCAAGCCTGAGGTCTATTGAGTTTGCAATGTGGGAGGGGGTAGATCCTCCGAGCCAAGTAAAAGTGCTTGGTAATTTCGGTGTACGAGGAAGGAGAGTCCCGATTGTCAGTACCACCGGCGTCACGCTGCCC
Organism: Dermacentor albipictus; assembly: GCF_038994185.2. Classification (NCBI taxonomy): domain Eukaryota; kingdom Metazoa; phylum Arthropoda; class Arachnida; order Ixodida; family Ixodidae; genus Dermacentor; species Dermacentor albipictus. The sequence continues at coordinate 42,242,549 of NC_091824.1, forward strand.
GGTAGCTACGCGGTTGATGATCCCTCGCGCAGCTCCGTGTGCCGACTCGTTGAGGTTGGGCGGGGCACCCTCGATCTGTCCCATGTGAGCTGGAAACCAGATCAATGTGTGTGGCCTGATCTCTTTGCTTCCCAATATCCCTAGGGCCAGCTCGGATAGGGTTCCTTTGGCAAATGCCCTAACAGCTGATATGGCGTCACTGTAGATCGATGTCCTCTTGTTGTCCAATAAGGCCATCGCTATTGCAGCCTGCTCTGCGATTTCAGAGGACGTCGTCCGAATCGAGATTGCGTTCGTTATTTGGCTTTCATGATTTACGCTAACTACAGCGAAAGCCTGTCCGTCGGCGTAGCGCGCTGCGTCTACGAAACTGTTCTGCGAAGCCCGTTCACGAGCCTTTTCCAGGAGAGCCTTCGCGTGCGCCCGACGTCTTCCCACGTTGTGTTCTGGATGGACGTTTCGTGGGATCGGCGCGACAGTGATGCGGTCCCGCTGCTCTCGAGGGATGCTGCAGAACTTTGTTTTGATTACTCTGGAAGGAACGCCCAGCTCCTGTAAGATGTGTCTTCCAGCTTGTTTGGTAGATAGCCTGATGAACTGGGCCCTCTCCTGTGCTTGCGCTATTTCCTCTAGCGTGTTATGCATGCCAAGTTGAAGTAAGCGTTCCGTGGGAGTGTATACGTGGAGGCCGAGAGCTCTCTTGATTGCCTTTCTGATTAATGCATTGAGCTTATCCCTCTCCGATCTTTGCCAGTTGTGCATGGCCGCAACGTAAGTGAAATGACACATTACGAACGCATGTACCAATCTCACGAGGTTATCTTCTCCAAGGCCTTTTTGCCGGTTGGCCACTCTTCTGATTAGTCTGATGGCATTGTCCGTCTTCTTGTGAGTCGCAGCACTGTCTGGTTGTTTGAACCACTCGACTCTACCATCATGCCGAGAATCCGGATAGCATTCACCCTCGGTATTTAGCCTCCGTCTTTTCTGCATTCTGCGTCTTTTCTGTCGCATTCGGCGAGTGGCTTCCATCCCTTTGGTTTCGGGCCTCTGCGCTTGGGTCGATAAAGTAGCAGTTCTGACTTGTGCGGTGAGCACCGAAGGCCCGTGGACTCAAGGTATCTCTCGGTAGCATCAACCGCTTCTTGCAGGGCCGTCTCTACCTGTCCGTCACTACCTCCCCTACACCAGGTGGTAACGTCGTCTGCGTATATGGTATGACTGACCAGAAGAAAAACTGGAGCGAGGATACAGCGTTGACATCAAAGCATCGTTTATTGCCAGAAAAGCTGAAACGTAGCTTAGAAATCATGAACCATTCCATTCTGTGAAGGTGGATGACCAGCGAAGCTACGTAGCACACGGCACAGAAGTTTTTTTTTTTTATACGTTCGTGTACAGAAGTTTTTTTTTTTTATACGTTCGACAACGGGACCACCGCCACCAGGAGCCAGAGGAAAGTAGATACACGTGACGTTTTTACGTGACCGCCACCACAGGAAAGTGGAAGGAAACTAGATACGCAAGCGCTTGGAACGCCGGCAAAGAGAAAGCGGTGCGAATGTAGACATGACCACACACCACAGCAGCACAGCGGCAAATCGTTGAGGAACCTTTAGTATTTACCTGATAGTCTACTCATGTTGAAAATGGTGCCTATTGATAACTAATCTAATCAAAATGCATAAGCTTTTACATAAGATTTTTCACAGAATCAAACGATTTTACATTAAATTCGGGACCTGATTTTTTTGCACACACAGAACAAAAATGCACGGAGCCCTTGCCATAAACAGCTTCGACGTAAGAAGGCACGAAAGTAAATATTGCTACGAGACGCTGCAGGAGCGAACGATGCTGAGAGGACTGACGAAGACGACGATCGCCGATAGTCATGTGCGTGGGCACCATCTTGTATGCTTGTCTTCTGCCCGTTGTATATATATTGTAAATATATTGTCAAGCGTCTTTTCTCCCCCCTTAACGTACGTAGGTTAGACACGTGGCCGAGAAGGCTTTACTCGCAAAATACTTGCACATTGTAATATAGCGCTAAAAGTAAAATCATAAGAAATCAAAATAGACTGACGTACGAAAGCTAACGAATGACGCATGCTTCAACAAACGCGCATCTGTCCTCTTCTACTAAATGTGGCAGTTATCGAAGGCGATAACTGAATTTTGCCAATTACTGAGACAGGGATGCAGGCATATTAGCAACACTTTTATGCAATTACAATGTGGCCCTCAGGCTCTCATATCTTGTCACGCAGAAGCAATTTACTCCTAGTTTAAAACTAAAGTTGCATTCTAGCATTTTTCGCGCCAGAACCACAATATGATAACAGGGTACGCCAAAATGGGGTGATTGCAGAGTAACTTTGACCACCGGGGGTTGTATAACGGCCACACCCAGAGGCTTATTGCAAAAAGAATTTATTGTTTGCGGGAAACTTCAACTCACATAATGTGTCATGGGGATTCCGCACTGAGTCATCTGGAAAACGTTTATGGGATTGGATTAATGTTAACAATTTCACATGCTTAAATGCTTAAGTAATCTGTTTTAGATTTGACATTTGCTACGTCAGGCGTCTCCATCTCTTTTCGGACTGTGGTCGATGTGGCCACTAGTATTGACCACCGCCCGATTGTCACTAATATTAACAATCCCCTTGATTTCTTCTTAAAACTTTAAAAAAATTTGAATAGTCCACAAATGTCTGCGCATGTTTAGACATTCGTGGACTGTTCAAAATTTAAAAATAATTTAGTCAACTTTGTCTAACAGGACAGGTATGGAAAGAGATATTAAAGCGATGAGCCTTCGTTCATTGTTGAAAGGCAGCATTAAAAAATCTGAGTTTGTATAGACACATCAACCAAAGGGAGTACTGATATTCCATGGTGGAGTAGTGACTGCGCACGAGATTATAGACGCCGAAAAGCTGCATGGAAGAAACCCTACTAATTGGTGTAATCACAAGTATGCTGCTGTTATGTTTAAAAGAACAGTTTCATTAGCGAAGAATAATTCTGGTGAAAAACGGTATAATTTTTTAAAGAGAACTGGTAATAAACAGCACTGTTTAGGTGTCTCCGCTCTCGCAAGCATGTTGCAGTGCCTATAAATATTGACTCAGTTGTTCTGTCACCAAAAGAATTGTTACAATCACTAGATAAAATTGTTAAATGTTTAGAGCAGCGCTTTACAACTCAGCTGCAGGTCAACTTCGTAGGGGTTCTGTCAGGGGATGATTTTTTTTGTAGGTAACAATGGAAGAGCTTGAGCACGTTGTTCGGCTGCTCCCTGGCACAGCTCCGGGTCCGGATGGCATTACAGCAGGCATGTTGAAGATATCGTTTGACCTCTCCCCGCAAGGCATATCTCCAATATGGTTAATTACTCCCTCATAAACGCATGGATACCTCCTGGCTGGTAATTCGCAAAAATAATCCCCCTGCTTAAACCACAAGGAGCGGGAATGAATATGGATACTGTAAGGTGAGTCGCACTAACTTTGAATGTTATCAGATAAATAGAAAGGATGTTGCATATTCACATAATGAAATTTTTAAATGATCATACATTATTAAGTCCATGCCAGATCGGATTTTGACATGGATGCTCGAGATGGTGCGCACATATCGATTTAGAGGGATGCATTAAGCTTGCTCTGCCCCGGCGACAGTATGCACCTTTAGTGACCCTTGATTCAACTAAAGCATACGGTAGCGTAGAGCAGGCCATACTGCTTAACGTTTTAAATGGTACGAGTTTTCCTGGGTATATTACAAATTGCATATATGCATTTTTAAAAGATAGGAAATTTCCTTGTTCTCAAGTTGGCTTGCTGACGCTAAAATATAATCAATCAAGAGGACTTCCCCAGGCAACTGTCCTTACTCCTATGTCGTTTAACGCTTTATTAGGCTCAATTCGATTGTGCGATATCTTACAAGTACATGTCTGTACTCACGACATATAATTCTTTGCGTCTGCGAGTGATATTCGCTCATTACGAAAAATATTGCAGTCATTCGTAGGAATGCTAGAAGGTTGGTTTGCAGATATTGTAATGTCGTTTAATGTCAATAAAAGTTCATTGATTGTTTCCATTAAATGTACTGGTTAAAATCTCTCCGGAATACCATCAGGAAATAATACTGCAAGTTGGCTTTATCAGATATCTACGTGCAATATAAGACGCAAAACTGAACTGGTGAAATCACATTGATAATGATAAATCTTAGGCAGCACGCGCTGTTCGCATAATAAGTAAACATGGCCGATATTACTCTGGACTACGCAGGGAAAACTCCCGATGATTTATCACATGTACGTTCGACCAATACTGTAATTTAGGTGCGTGCTATTCTCTTTTGAGCCAGCATACAAGATTTACCCCACAGTTGTTCTACAGCAAGAGGCCCTCCGGAATTGTCTTGCTTTACGAAAATTTGTAGCTAACAATGTATTATAACAAGAAGCACGACTTCCTACTCTTCCCTGCAGGATCCGCATTCTAACAGTAAAAAACGTATTGAAACATGTACGAATCTTCTTTGAGACGTTCACAATTTGTATTTGTTAGTGAAATGAAGGCATTTTTCGATGAACCTTGGTCCGAGTTACATAAACCTCAGGTTTTGTTTGTACAAGCTGAGCTACATCCACTAAATATTAATCTACGCCAGATCATTTGCCCAGGCGAGCCCTTGCATAGTATAAGGATTGAATTTGATTACATATTTCCCTCAAATGCCAAACGCCTGCCCACTACATATTTAAATGGCACGCTACAAGGTCATATACCGGAATTGGGAATAGATTATGTGATCGGGACTGATGCGTCAATGAGTGCGGAGAAAGCGGGTGTGGGTGTTTTCTCCGAGTCATTATTCTGGCAATATGCACTACGCCTTCGGAATTTCACACCTATATGTCTGGCTGAACTATGAGCCGTTATCTTAGCTCGTCGAAAACTTCCTTCAACTTCCTACTGGCTACATTAAACTCCCCGAACCTAAGCCTGATGCAGTTGTTATGGGTTCCAGACCATCGTGGTATATTCTTAAATGAAATGGCAGGCACACTTGGACGCATATCTCTTGATGGACCAGCTATGTCCATTATGCCTACTTCGGCTTAATCACTGCGGCTAGGTTTTGCAAATTTTCTCTTTTCCAAGATTCTAAAAAAGCGAAAATACAAACATCGGAATTTAATTATTTGTTCTTTTCATGGGACAATAAATGGTGTCCGACACGAAAATTCGAAATCTCGATAGCAAAATTACGGTGCCGCATCCAACCATTAAATTTTTACCTATGCCGGCCTGGTTTGGCACCATCCTCTCTGTGTCCAACCTGCCAGGAACTCGAAAACATTGATCACATTCTACTAGAAGTCGATCTAGAAATCTCAGGAAAAAATTAGAATTTTGATTCCGGAAATTGGGTATTTCTTTAACTCTTCAAAATATCCTCTCCTTCGGGGCTTCTTCATTGGGATTTAGCCACCGGAACATATATGTGTGACCATTTTCGACTATCTCTGTGACACAAGGAGGTTAGCATGCTAATTCTCGAAATATTAATTGGTTATATAATCAAATCGCCGATTGTGTGTTGGAAATTATTGCAATATCACCGAAAGAGAACACAGAAGTTCCGTTTATATGTAGTTGCAGATATATTTATTTCTGTATCTGCCCCGTAAGTCTATTTGTTAATTAACATGAGCGTTGGGTTCACCCTGATTTACTTTTCCGTTTATACTTTCCTCCCTCCCCTTCCCTTAAGCCTTTAGCCGCCGCGTTCTGGGCCAACCCCCGTAGTGGGTAAGCGCCACAGGTGAAGAGCAAGCAAGCAACCCACCAAAGCGCGGTAGAAAGGCGTGTTTGCATTTCTCCTACATCGGCCTGGATTCGTTCGCCCGACCTCGTGCTTATCAGCGCAACGTCATAGCCACTAAGCGACCATGGCGTGCCGTTCTGACGTGTTTACTGTCGTCATCATCATCATTATTATTACTACGTTAGTATAGTTGACATATTGATTGATTTTGTCTCGTCGTTTCTTATGCGATTGCTTCTTCGTTGCTGGCGTGTAGGTTTAGCTATTGCTCTTCCTATATGGCGTCAGATACCTGAAGCCGGATTTGACTAGGCTTTGACATGAGGCTACTTTTCAGAGCACTGAGAGGGCAACAGGCAACAGCCGAGGGCAACTACCTATGACGCGGCCAGCCCAGCCACCGGTGGTGGCTACTCGTCGTCTAGGTCAAGAGAGCGAGAGTCCCCCTTCGCCAGCGCAACCACGGGAAAGGGCGGAGTCACGTGACCGGAAATTGAGCAGATTTCTCGGTTGCTCCGACCATACCGTTTCAAGCAATAATCACTAGAGGGCACTCTGGCGCTGCTGCGTGCGGGAGCCGCAGTCGGGGCAGTTCAGCCAGCCTGATAATTGTAGGAAGTACACGGATTAGCCAAAGCTTCATCCTTCTGGAATCAAACGGCTCCATGACTTTAGGGATATTCAACAAAGCCGTGTGTAATAAAAATAAATAAACACTAATGAAATTCTCCAATGGCAGGATTCGTGCCCAGAACCTCAAGCACAGAGGCCCGATATTGAAACGATTACGCCAGGGATGCATGCGTCAATAAGTGGCAAACAACGCCCAGACGAATTTCATGCGGGCAAGCCAGCATGTTGAGACGCTGGGCGCGTTTCGATTCGGCCGCCTCGAAAGGTTGAGCCGCTGCAATTAAGAGCGATTGTGCGTGTTCGCAGAGCATTCCGCGCTTAGAAAAGTATAAAAGGATTTGAAATTTAGTAGAACGAAGACAGATAAAGCGTAATAAACGAAGCCACAGAAACCTCTGAATCCAAAAGCTCAGACAAATCCATGTACAAGATCCGACAAATCCATGTAGTCCACCATCGTTCTCATGGTGGCTGAACGACCCCAGCGCCAGACTTCGCTCCATCGATTATTGTTATGGAACTCTAAGACTCCGACGCTCCGCCCGACTCTACCTCCGACAGGTGGGAGAAGACCCTAAGAAGCCCGCTCCTACAAGACCAGCAATGGGCCGTCCAGCAGGCTCGCGCAGCGGCCGCCAGGTATTCCCTGTCAGTCCCTGCGTGGGAGACGCCCACTGCGCGCTGACGTGCGTCCTGCAGGACTTTTATTAAAGTTTTTCCAATCCAATCCGACGGCAATACTGGCGGTGCGTCTCGGCGCTCTTTATATGGCGTGTGTGTGCGCGCTTATTCATTTGGCCAATCTGGCAAACATGTAATGTGGTCAGCCATAATTCATTCGTACCCCGCACTATCCATTTCGGGGACGCTGCGTATATTTTATGTCTGTGAACGTGTACTGCGCATGTTTTAATATTACACCCCCTAGAATTGAGGCGAAAATATCGAGATTCGTACTCATTCTTGTATGGGGCGAATTCGCAACCACTTCTGCTGTCCTCGGTTACTGTAGGCTGTAACGTTCTGCGTGCCTCGCCCGAATTAGCGTAATCCCAGCATATTCTGCGTGAATTTACCTTGCACCTCTAACGTCTTAAGACGTCTTGTAATACAACAAAATACCTTGCGTGATGATCTTGATGTTTCCAGCTCTTGTATTTGCTGTTTATCTGACTTCTGTCTTTGGGTTAAAACTTTTTGTTGCACCTTAGGCCACTGTTCTTTCAGGTTTTCTATTTTGTTTTCTCTATTACGTTCTTTGAGTAACGCAAGTGCAGCAATACTGAAAGGCGTATAGATTTGTTCTTGGGTGTTTTCAGAAATAGTCAAATGAAACGAAATGAAACAGAATGAAAGGAAATGGAGTCGGGCGATAGAACAGAAACATTCGAATGCAGCTGTGACGCTCCTTTCAGACAGTCGTGTGCTATGTGCATAGGGCCCTATTTTATGTAACATTATATTCGGCTTTGTAAACCAATTACCGAAGCTGAAACACGTCTCCATTAAGAAAAGATCACACGGCAACTTATCATATCTTGTGGACTGGTCTGGAAAAAAAAGAACCAAAGAATTCCTCTCGTCAGTTATATTGCTTAATCCCCAACCATCCAAGTTCTTATGCGCGTTCATAGCGACGATAGTTTCAGCGACAGAGGGTGCTTCAGCCATTGCCTCGTGAGTTGAATTATAATTTGAATTGTTAAAGCGTTTAGACAGCAAAAAAGCAGCCATGTGCAGCTGAATTTGGCACTGCCTTCAACGGCTGCTGGAATGCCTATTCAAAGTCGCGGGATAAATATTGCACGGTGCGGGGAGAGCGCCCAGGCGTCTCAAAAATTTAACGACCTCCACGCTCACGCAGTTACACGCATGTCACGGCGTAGCCACGTAAAGGTTATACTGGAACGAATTGAATAAATAGACGAGCGGTGACGTAATCGGACGTGTTCAAACCTGCACATTCAACTGGAGGCATTTCTAGGCGTAAAAAAGAAAGCGTTCTTAGACACGACGTGAGAGATATAAAAAGGCGAAACACGGATACGTCACTCGAAGTTCTGAATTTATCAGTGCCATGTGCGATGAGCTGAAAAGCAGGGCAAGTACTTGAGAGCTTAAAAAGAGGAACGAACTTGAGACTGTAAGACAAAGTGCTTCCAAAGTGTACACGCGATTCTGGTTCGAGGGTATTTACAAGAAAATATAGCAAAAGCAATCATGGTACATGGTAATGAAGGTGCGCTTGCGACGGTTCAGCATGCGTGCACAGTAACGGATTTATAGTGGTCAGCTATTTATATATTTTACGCTGTGAAGTGGGCATACTGTTTTGCTACTTGACACGAGAAGAAACACGGCCAAAGTTCGATTGACGGCCAGTACTTAAGGGGGGGGGGGGGGCGTCAAAATGCAGGTGAGCTCGCACAAATGAATTTAGATAGGTGTGTGCGTGTGTGCCCTGTGCAGGCGCGCACATTTATGTGTGTGCATGTGTACATGTATATGTGTATGTGTGCATGTACACATGCGTCTGTATGTGTACATGTGTGTTCATGTGCACATGTATGTGCGTGTGTGGGGGCGTGTACGCGTCTGTGCGTGTCGATGTGTGCGTGGATGTCTGCGTGAGTGTGTGTGAGTGAAAAATGCGTCCGTCCGGAGACGTACCGAGTTCTCTACACTTGCGCAGCTTTGTGAGAAACACGCACTGTTTCTTGTATTTTATTTTTTCTAGGGGGGTTCTAGCTTACAGTTAGCTGGATGACAGTTTCCTTTTTTTTCATTTTTAATGGCACGGCAAAGTTTTCAAATAGCGACTGACAGAGTGCTAGCATGGCTGTGTGGAAAGCGTACATCTAAAATTACTTATAACAGCCCTAAAATTCAAGTGCGAACAGACAAATACTGACTTGACAAGTGATCAACTGTGGTCAAACTATGCCACGTGGTTGTTTTCGTCGTCACAGCACTCTGCGTCTCCGTCCAACAGTTTCACTGTCAAAACGTTGGTTGCAGGTTAAGTTTCTCCCTGGCTAAGCCTGTTGATCATCATAATGGCCATCGGAGAGCAACACGTGGCTTTCGACGAAGAAATTCTACAAGAACGACAGCAGCCGCGTGATTATGAGATTACTCCAAGCGGTATTAAGAACTCATTCGCGCTTAGAAGCTTATGCGTAGCGGTAGGCACGAATTGAGGCCAACTAGCGACGCGTAATCGCGAATTGCGAAACATTGTTAATCAGTTCCATTTCATTCGTCATAAGTCCTCCTCGCGTCGGGCTACACGCTCATTCCGTCATCGTAATTAACGAATTCATACACGCCTGCAACCTGTCGCCCAAGAGAGAACGCAGGATTATTCTTCGGAAGCTCGGGACTGCTGATCCGAATGTCAACAGGGAGAAACAAGCGACACCTGCAACGCTACCGGGGATGAGCGTTGCAAGACCGAGTCGTGCAGTACGACCATTTAGGCGTCCCGTGATACCGGATTTACGTAACTGAGCCGATACAGATGTATGACAACGGGAGCGGTGCAATTTATGTTGCGCGCCAGTGAGCAGACACTAACTCGTTTGGGCCGACTGTAGTCGTGCTCGTGAGGCCCGGTTGCTATACGCAGCTGACGCAAAGCGGCTCAGGCACGGGACGCGAGAAAACCGAAACAAAACAGACTACACTGGATTTCGTATTTTGCCGGTCTCCCGTGCCATCGATTTCAGCCTCACCCCTGTCCTGCACCCACTACCCCACCCACGGAACGTCGCTTATCCCTCACCAAAGTAGGCTAAGCGACGTCTTACGGGGGCTACTTTGCGCTCTTTTCAACACGTAAGATTAACGTTCGACACAGAGTCCTCTGTGGAAGTCGATCCAAGCACACATTTGGACATCCCAGCCGATGCGGGCGCAACAGCAGAGCCCTAAAGGCGGAGGTCACGTGAGCGTACGATACATGTCGAATGCCCTTCGGCTTTTCCTTCTTTCTCCTTAAAGTGAGATGGAACTGAGTCGATAAGAAATGTGGTCCCTTGAATTTGAGCGTACTTCGCAAGAGTTTCCATCTGCGCTCGTAAGAAGAACAGAAGTGATAAAAGAAAAAACGCCACAGGCAAACTCCCCTCACGACCCGGCGTATACCAAGTTGCTATAGCTACAACTGCACAGACGATTCTTAGAATGTCCCTTTGTGGGAGCAGATGATCCTGCTATATTGGTTTCGACCGAGTTGAGCACAGAAGGCCTCAAACAGATTCGGAATGTGTGATAGATTCGCGAGGTAACGGTTTCCATCACCACACCTTGGTCGCGAAGACACACAAGAATACACGACACTGGCTACAGAGAGTCAGTGCGCTGCTTCACCACCAAAGTATTTTATTTGTTTTATGTATTTACAGGATACTGCAGGCCATTCTGGGCCCTTGCAGGAGGGGCAAAGCATTAGAAAACAATACAAAAAGCACAAAATTGATAAGTATATGAATGCTCTGTTTTTTGAATGGTGTTTGTGTCTGTTAGTGCCGCAGTAGGTAAGGGATTCCAGTAAGTAATCGTGCGAGGAAAGAAGGAATATTTAGGAACATTAGTTCTGGTGGCAAACGATATTACTGAATCACAGTGACGATGTGTCGCTGACCGCATTGCGAGAAATGGCTTAATATAAGGATCTGCGCTCATTGACAGTTTATTATGTTTGAGCAGAAAAAGAAATTTTATTCTGAGCATTTTTTCGTGTTAGTCGTGTGGTTGGAATCCCGTGTTCCCGGATTATTGCAGAAGGCGAGTCTGTTGCGCGGTATTTCGAAAAGTTTAATCGGGTGGCCTTGCGCTGGATCAAGTGCTTGAATGTTAGTTTTAGTAAATGGGTCCCAGACAACGAATGCGTAATCTAACTTGGGTCTGATTGCTGATGAATAGTATCAATATTTTAGGTAGGTAGGACCATTCTTGAGTTTATGTTTGAGGACAGAAACTTACGGTAGCCTGATGCCCATGCGTTACTTATATTGTTATTCCAGCATAGACTGCTAGTTAACGTCACGCCAGGATATTGATATTCGGTTACCTCAGAAAGCGGGAATGATGGAAGAGCGTAAGGGTACAATAGTCTGTTTTTTGTTTGCTGGTTAGTCTCATAAATACAGTTTTTATGCGTTAAGTTTCATGTCCCATTGATTACACCAATCGGAAGTGTTTTTTTAGGCAAGAGCTGAGAAAGACCTAGTGTTCAGGACAAGTTATTACATCAAACAAAACACAGTAATCTGCAAGTAGACAGATTTGAACGGGATGAGCGATTACGTTAACAATGTCGTTCAGATATATTAAAACAGGAGAGGGCCAAGAAAGCTTCCTTGGAGGTGCACCAGCAGTGACAGGAACGTTATTTGAATAATGATCATCAGTACTAACGAATTGCATTTGGTTAGATAAGTAAGTTGAAACCCATTTAGCTATGGAATTAGGAAGACCAAGTTGTTGAAGCTTATAAACTGGTTAAGAATGAGAAACGAGATCAAGCGCTTTACTGAAATCCATAAAAATAATGTCAACCTGGCCAGATTTACCAAGAACAAGTGCAAAACTATGAACAACCGATGTTAGCGGTGTTATTGTAGAATAAGCCTTCCTAAACCCATGTTGTACATCAGAAGGGATTAAGTTTTCATTAGGAAAACCACTGAGATATTTAGTGATGATGCGTTCTAGTAGCTTGCAACAGGTGGAAGTGAGTGATATGGGCCGATAATTCGATATCAGTCAGGCATTATCTTTCTTAATGACAGAAACAACGCGCGTAGTTTTCCAATCTCAAGGAATATCAGCAGAAGAAAGTGATGCGCAAAAAAGAACAACAAGAAAGTCAGAAAGCTTTTCGGCATAACAGCGCAAGAAAGCATCTGTAATATTATCGGGACCTGGCGATGGTTTCGTTTTCAAGTTGAAGAATCGTTCGATAACGCCAGATCTTGACATCTGAACAGGGCACGTACAACATAGCGTTTCAAAGCGACAGGGCATAACACTTGTATTAGCAAAGACACTGTGGAAATAGTGATTGAATTGAGCAGCAATTTTGTGTTTATCTGTGAGGGGCGTGCCGTCGTGAATAATTCTCTAGATAGGCTTTTTCTTCTGACATAAGTGGTTCCAGATTTTTTCTGGTGATGTACGAATGAAATTAGGCAGTATACTCAAAATAATGGCGTTTAGCGGAGCTAACAGCTACATTACGGGATTGCTGGAAAGACTGAATAATAGAGAGATTATCACCACGTCGTTTCAAGCGTTTTAGTTTTCTCTTTAACTGCAGGACTTCATGAGTGATCCAGAGAGAGGCCTTGCGTGATTTTTTGGTCCTGTTAGGGACAAAATTATCAAGGCGGTGAATGCGCGTAGATCTAAAGTTATTCCATAGCTCATTAACATTAATGCTTTGGAAGCTGCTTAGGCAGAAACTCTAAATAATCGAGCACGCTCTCATCTTTTGCACGCGAGAAGTCCTTTAGAATGCTGACATTGGCCAAAGACTCCTTAAAAACAGGATTAGTAGGGAATGAACATACCATATTATAATTAGATATTCCTTACTCGACTGAAACATGGAAGACTGTGGTTGACCGGCTTACAAAAACAAGGTCTAGTGAAGGATAAGAAGTACCATGTACCCGTCTAGGCTCTTTCAATATTTGCTGCAAGTCACGCCTCAGCATAATATTAGAGACGTGTTCCTCATGGATAGCATGATCGGGACTGGCAAAAGGTCTGTCCCAGTTAATTAACGGCACATTAAAATCTCCGATCAATAAACTTCTGTCGTAATAAAAGGCATTCATGAAATTTGAAAGCTCACGCATGAACTGCGAAGGGTAATCAGGTGCTCTGTAAACTGCGAAAGGACCGTCCCCAGCAGGAATGTTTAAGTGAGAGGCTTTCATGGTTTTTAATTTCCGGATGCAAAAACGCGGCCATGCCGTGCTTTATTAATACGGCAACTGCCCCCCCCCCCTTTTCCTCCGGAAGCTCGACTGCGACAGAAAACATCCTCATAGGCAATTTCTTCGCGCAGCCAAGTCTCCGTGACTACAACGATATGTGGCCGATACCCCAGAATTGTGGCTTCAAGACGGTCACTCATATTTACGACGCTGCGTGCATTTATGTTGAGAAGCTTGAGTTCTCTGTCCGAGTCACTTTTTATTCTGTTCCTTACGTATTTTGACTCGGTAACCGTTGGCCTCATCCCACGCAAAGATATGCCCATAGATTTTCAGTTTATCGTGCAGCAGAATGTGTTTCTTGCCTTGATCCCTATCGTTTTAGTGCTGTCCCATGACAGCTTTCTTATTCTAAGGGTGTCACATGAATGAACATTTTGGACAGAATAATCGGTTCCTTTCAGCTGCTGGACATTCCGCATAACGTCTTGTTTTTCATTCCTATCCTGAAAGAACAGTAGGACAGGTCCATTATTGCCAGTCCTGCCATTTCGGTGGGTTCTGGTAAATGAATTGATCATTGATCACCAACTAGCCCAACCTTCAACATTAATGATTTCTACCACGTACCTTTTTTTCCTGTGTGCTCATTAAGTCGTCTATCCTTCTATCAACTTTCAATTCTTTCAGTCCTTTGCACGGCACAGGGTAGCCAATAAGTATTTACGCAGGCTAACCCCCCCCCCCCCCCCCCCGCCTATCCATCTCCTTTTCCTTTTTTTGTTGAAGAAAAGACAGGGCCTGGGCAAATAAAAAGAAACGTCAGGTTTTACTCGTAAAACGCCCTCCTGTGAACGCAAAACACCCATTCGTGCCAACACCGGAGGCCTCAAATTGCCGGAAATACACAAAAACTAAAGAGAGGTAGCGCCTTCATATGATTTCTCGCACCAGCTCGCCGTGAAGTTGTAAATTTTGACTCAGGGTGGGTGGGGGGGGGGGGGGGGGCGCGGGCGAGCTAGTTAATCGTTTATCAATAAAGAGGTACTACACTGCGTTCTCAAGGGTCAGACGCATTGACCTCGTTCATTTCGCGAAATTTTTCCCTCTTCAAAATGGCTCAAATATAGGGAAAAAAGAGAACTACTTCGAAATCTATGATGCCACTCTATTGCATACCGGCACTGAGTTGCCGATGTGAAATTCAGGAAAAGCATGTCTGTCGTTAATATTCTGCCCTGATAATAAGCATTAAGTCGGCCAGATAAATAACGGTATCCTTCAAAAAAATACCTTAGTAGACTTGAATAGATTATTGTTCGTTTTTAGTGTCCCGTTAGAAACGCTCCAAAGGAAAACTGAAAATATACGGGTGTAGTCATCTCACGAAAGTAATCTTGGGCATATGTTGTTAGTGTGTATGTGGTATGCCTGAAAAAGTCCGCCTATTGCATACACCCTGAGCAAATAGATTAAATCATCGATAACTTTCTTGCTCTTTATCAGGCAGTAGCATTGCTTCTGACCACTGTCACCTATTTAATTTTTGCCGCAGGAGAAGTTTTCGTCCAGGTCTCCCCCCGACTTCCGCTGCAATATAAAACACATCATCGTCTGACAATGTGATGCATGGCCTGGGTATGGGCCTGGTTATAGGCCTGCTTGATTCAGAGCGAACAGGTAGCCATATTTAACCTCTTCACCCCATTTACAGACAGTCAGTGGCGTTGTGGAGATTTGCTATGCATTATTTATTATTTATTAGTTATTAGTTCGCGCGTTATCTCGGAGTTCTTCTTGAGATTGGATTTCAATATCGAGGCAAGAAGACCCAGCCTAAGGTACCTAAGCACAGCTCGTGATGCCACGGCAACAAAACGACTGCACCACTTGCACCTCAACAGGTGAAAAAATAAAAAAAAAACGGCAGATCATGCCACGTGGCGACAGATGGCACCACCATTATCTCGCAGAGAAATTGGCACCTTTTGAGGCGCTTCGTCGCAGACGACACAGTATTTGCCATTGCCTTTGATTCGCCTTGTACCAGGCAGCATACGCCAGAATAGATGCTGCCGTGGCTCCTGCATGGACGTCAGGACGAATGAAATTTGATTTTATAAATATTTCATGATTTCTTTACGCATGTGGCAAGCGTAAGCTTCCCGTTGCTAAACTTCACTTTATGCTTCACTTATCTCTATGAAAACCTTGTATGCCTCCGCAAAGAGCCATGGCCACATTCAACGGATTTCGTCGCATCTGCAGCAGCCTACTTTTGTTCAGAAGCACTTCAAATTTCTTTCCGTTTTTTTTTTCCCGAGTAGTCATATTCGGTAACTTGTCAGTTTGCTTTATTTATTTATTCCTGTGTAATTTATAGTATGTATCATTTGTATTTGCTCACAATTTCTGTATTCATTGAGCAAGTGTACCTTCATTTGTGGTTCATTCTGACATAGTATATCCCATTTGCTTGCTTTCAGAGCCTTATACCCTTGTCACACTGGATATTTTAATGTCATTAGATTCAAATGACATTCGGTGCCACAGAAGCCATTCGAGCCGCGGTGGTGATACACAGAAAACAATTAATGTCATTTGGTCATGATATCAATGGCAATCATTGCAAAAAAATTGGTCAGGAAAGTAGAACAAGGTATGTGTAGAATGTCTGGAAAAGTCAATTTATTTTAATATAAATATGGGGCGTCGCTTCGCTGAAATAACACATATACAAAGTTTCTAATTCAGGTATGTCTGGCCACTATGAGCCAAAACAGGGCTTAGTCAGCCTTGTAACCATAGGCGATAAATTGAAGACAAACAGTATGACTGACATGACAGCTCTGAACAACGTCACTCATTTGCAGCAATAAAAGCGCTTAGCGAAGCATACTAATAAGAGGAAGAGGCTCGGTCATCAAATAGATGCAGATGCCATTTGAGACTCCGAAAACATCGGCATATAAGTGCCCTATTGTATCAGACGTCACTGTTGTGGAGAGTAAAAACATTTTGTGACATCCTGCCATACAGCTTTCCTCTAGTTAAAGTGACAGGTGCCTTACACCACGCAAAATTAATGACATCTTTATATGAATGCTTTTCAAATTACGAACGCTTAATCTCATATTTTGCCTTGTCTCTGGGGCACAAAGTATGCATTCACTTCGAGTGCGAAGCCGAATGAGTCTCTCGAACTCATTCGATTGCGAAAGTCATGCGATTCTGATGGCATTGAATATCGCACTATAGCAATTGAATAATGTCATTCGATGCTAATGCCATTCTATTCGAACGAGATATAAACGTTCAGTGTAATAGGGGCATTAGGTGCCTATCGCCCTGAAATGACACACACTTGTGTGCATATCATAGAAAATGTATTGTCGGGCCCGCTACATTGTTAATAGGCTCACGCAAAGCGACGCAATGTGCTCACCAATGCCCGTATATGTGTACCTTCATTTATATTTTCTCATGGCTTAATTTTAATATTTTGTAAGGTCACCAGACCATCACATGCTGAGGGAAAAGAAGAAGAAGCGACGAAAGTTTCCATCATTTCAAATACTATGAAATACATGAAATCTGCCTAAACGTTTTGGCTTCCTTCTGTATCTTTTTTTCGGAAAGCAATAAAAGAAATATGGTTTAAGGGCCTGCCACACACGTTACCAAGACTGCCGATCGGCATTGGGCCTAACTTTGAAATCTTGAGAGCGTCAATGCGATTTTAAAGTCAGGTTAAGCGAGCTGTGTTTTCTTTTGAACATACGGCCGCTGAGGCATATAAAAACGGCTAAGCTACATAAATTAAACCTATATACATAGAGCACGTTCTTCATTATTCAATAAGAGTTGTCAGGAAATGGCAAAGTGCTGAAGTAGTCTGTTGATTTACACAGAATGTGTTTTCAGGCTGTTCTTGCAGTTTAGCAACGTGGGAACATAAAAAAACGAAAAATAAAGAAGAAAAGGGAAAACGGAAGTCACTTTCGAGCGTCTCTTTTTCTATTTTTTTTTTTCGAACAGCGTACTTGAGATGGTACAAATAAGGACGTGGGAGATACAAAGCGTTGCAGCTGCAAAGTTCGTGAATATGCGGAGGCAATCACTGCGACCGTAGCATACACGTGGCGGTGTAGAAAAAAAAAAGTGTCCCGAAGCTCCCTTCTTGCATTTTTATCTCGTGTGCGTCTTTAGAACCGAGCCGCAGACAGTCTTATTTCCGACTCTTTCGAAGGCACAATTTGCAACTTCTTCGGTGTTGCCTTGGCTTTGAATAAATTGCGAAGTCCGAGACTCTCCTTCTAGGGACGGGTGGTTTAAACGTTGAAGCTTAGTCGCTTCCGCGGCTTACGTTTCACGCTGAGTTCCTTACTTTCCTCCACGACAAGGAATCGAGAACAACGATTGACTTCCGCAATAACCAGGCCCTCGCTTTATTCGGATGCTAATGAGGTTGGGTGACAACGCTGGCTTCGTTCGGGCAAAATGAGGGCGGACGCACAGATTAGACGCGTTAAATGTACAGGACAGAAACGAGCGGCAAGCAATACTTCGCGCCGCATCTGGCGGGTTTAAGCATCCATGAAAGCGGTGCGTATTGGTGCGTGCGTTATCCGGAAAAAAAAAACGCGTTTTTGAGCCGACGCACCCGACAATTAGGCGAGAAGGTGGGCGAATCGCGCAGTGATTGATTGTTAAGCATTAACGATAATCACTTTCTGAACGCAGCGAGTATAAATCTCAAACGTGCAACGCCGCTCCGCTGCGATCGCCCGTTTACAATTTCGGTGCCCGCGCCCACTTTGCGGGACCAGAGCAGCGAGGACATCCGCGAGTGCTAAAACGCAGCGGACGGTGACGGCTGTTTAAATTTTTGTAATCATGGTGCCGGACTTAGCAGAGCCCAATTAAAAGAGGTTGCTTCTTCTCTGGTTTTGTTGAGGACGAAGCTTAAACGTCGTATTACCAAATTGCTCCTCCATTCCCAACTCTTCCTAGATACCGGAAAGTGTACGACAGTGCCGCGGTTCGACTGAAATTGTTTCAATGCTCGAATGGCATTTCTTGGAAATTTCCGGGCTCAAGTTTTTTAAGTTGTTTCGTACGTAGTTATGCTCGCGGAGAACTTTCTGTGGCTATGAAGGGGAAGCTACGGAGGTAAAGCGCGCACAGGTGAGAGCGCTTCCTAAAAGCGTCACGCGTTTTAATCTACGTTGGGTTAGGTTAGGGTAGGGAACACATAAGCACCTTATTAGGAACAGTTAGATAAGACAGAACACACCACGGTGTGTAAAAGTTGACTTATCTCGCGCCGTTTCCCTTCCGCGTCTGGGCAAACGCAAAACCGCCGCCCGTGGAAGCTGCTTCGATTCAGCGTCTGTTCCGAGCAACCAAAGGCACTGTCAACGCTACCGGACTACTTAGCGTCGTAGCATATGTGCAGCAGCCTCACGCGCGTAGTTTTTACTTCATAGCCACAAAAAGTTGTCCGCGAGTTTACAGCAGGCGATGCTGCGGCAACTACGCAAGTAGTGCGCGGTCATTGAAGTCTCACATCGCGGGTTTGGAAGTGCAGTTTTGCTTTTTTCCTGCGACGCTTTATGCGCTATATCTGTGCTTTACATGTCACAACTAAATTTTGTGGACGTAAGGTTACGTCATATCACGTGTTATTTCTACACATTTAAGCTTCAAGCAAGCAACGTACTATAATTTCGTCGAAAGCGCGAGCAGCGTGCGCAGAAAACGCGGTATTCTGCTCGTTAGACGGGAAGTGGGTTCTTATCTACGACGGGCCTTCCGCACAATAATTACGTCCCATTTTTCATCATGAAAGTACGCGATACCTAAAATTATGTCATATTATAAGACGTATTCACGTATCCTTCATGCATACGTGAAGCACTAGTCTCACAGTGAAGCTGTGAGCCTCTATAGTTGGTCGAAAACTTTCGTGGCGTGCTCACCCAAAAAACAGCAGCTGGCAAACAGGCTTGTGTTTCAGTTTCCGCGTAACAGAATTATATTTTCGGGTATATTCGAATCACAATCCAATGCTATCAAGTCTGCAGGTTGTGTTTAAATGATACTTTACGAATTTTCGGACATATTTTACTGTGGGAAATTCAATTACTTCAATAAGGCACTTGCGGCGGGGGGCCTACACGTTTGAGGATTTATGCTGTGCCAACAGTACCGCCACTTAGCGGCTAGGGCTACTCAGACAGACCTCAAACGGAAGCAGGAAAAGGTCTTTGTATTTCACTTTCGGCGTAACATACTTACGTTTTCTGGTGTATTATAATAACAATCCGAAGCTATCATAAGTGCAGCTTGTGTATAAGTCGTCGTTTACGCATTTTATGGCGCGATTTGCTTTTAAACATTAATTTAGTTCAAAAAGGCACTTGCGCTTGGCGGACGGACTAGAAGCATGAGGACGTACGCTATACACTCTTAAGCAAAGTTACACCCTTTGGAGTGCCCCTTCTGCCACATAACGATAATCGTCATCTGCCTTCATGCGTTTCCTTTCTTGAAAACGCCGCGCCCGCTTCTTTCCTGTCGGGAATGCTATCGGGCTGATAACGCGCATGCCGTTCGTTACTGGACAGTACCCCGCATGGAGCGTTAAAGAAAGGAAACGCATCAAGGCAGATGACGATTATTGTTGTGTGACAGAAGGGGCACTCCAAAGGGTGTAACTTTGCGTAAGAGTGTAGTTGCTGCACTTCCGCACATGCGCATGTGCGCGTGACTTAAGTCGCTTGTGGTGGTGGCGCTTGAGTAACGCCATCTGATATCAGTTGGGGTGGTGGTATTTGCCTAACGTCCGCACTAACTTCGCTGTACATCCACTTCCACAGGGTATGATGGAGATGGATTTTTAACGCGATAGCGTTAAAAGTCCCGTGTCACATAAAATCCGGTGTCAGCGCCTTGCGTCGGACGTCGTTTAGCGAAACATTATTCCGAAGAACAACCACAGGCCCACCGGGTGGCACAGAGGCGTTATTGAAATAATTGAATTATTCAAAGCAAGATGCGTCAGAAAAATCCTAATGTACAACCTGAACACAACCTACCTAAGATAGCGTCAGATTTTAATTAATACCAGAAAACATAATTCTGGTATGCGGAAACTCAAACATAAATACCTTTCCCAGCGTTTCTACCATGCATATATAGAGCGGCGTTTCCGGTTTCGCCAATCTAACTTGCCTGGCAATCTTGACACGAGATTTTGTAGACAACATCGGGGAAGTTTTTTTTTTTTTTTCAGTGCGGTCTCTAACCTGGACAAGCCGGTGCCCCAGCTTGTTGGCAAGAGCATGGCAAATTTGAACATCATAAATTTTTGAGGATCCTGGATAACTTTTCACTTACTACGGAGACTTTGGTGTGGCATTTGCAGCAGAAGCATTAGCAGAAGGTGTTATAGCGGCACGTCTTTCTTAAATCTTAATTCATTGATAGAAGATACCAGCTGTCGGCCGAGGCGTTTCTGAGTTTCAAGCGGCATGGTTCAGATGCGGGGCACGGGCGGAAAACGCGTGAGTAGTGGCGCCTCTACGGAACGCTTGGACCCAACAGGATGCGACGAATTAAAGTTGAGGGATTTTCCCGTATTTGTAGATTTTTGGTCGACACTCGTTTGCCAAGCCAGGCGGTGGCTCGTTCGATGCTAGCATCCACCACCAACCTCTCTTACCTACGGGACACCTTCTTTAGTTTCAACCAAATCATTTAGAGACAAGTATTTTGTAAAGCTGTGGATGACTCTGTGACGGTGGTTTGCGCGAACTTTGCATTAGAATTGCTGGAGGACAAAGTCCTGCTCAAGTTCCAACCTGCCTCGAGATAATTTCTGCGGTGCCTGGATGACAGTTTTGTGTTGTGCGACGACACGACATCGCAAGCCTTTTTGCTCATTTGACACTTCTTAAATGTGTGCCCACAAACGCATGAATCCTAGGGAATTAGTGTCCACACTACCTTCTTAAGGCGCAATCTGCAGATATATAAACAGTAAGCACCAAGACGGGCGATGACAAGATAGACTACATCGCTTCAAGTAGTGCGGTAGCGAAAGAGACGTCAAGCGCGCGCTCCAAAAACGACTATGCTCTATTATCCACCCAGGCTGCCTATGAGAAATAAGGAAGTGATTTTGTAACGTCTTCGATTTCAGGTCGGCTTCACATCAAATGTGTAACGACCGCGTCGTCTTATTCAGGAGCCTTGGAAACAAGAAAAAGGCTAAGCCATCCGAACATCAAGAGTTCACAAGTAGTGGTCGACGAGACACATCTGTTCTTTACAATTCACCACTATAATACAAAACAAATAAAAAAACATAGATACCCAAACCAAAGAACGCATGGCGCCATACTCTAGGGCGCCATGCGTTGGCACCTTCTGCCTGGAAGCCACACGCTACTAACGCGTGTGGCTTCCAGGCGTGCGTTAATCTTGCATCACTCGTCTTTCAACATAATCTTGGCCTAGATTCCCTGTTGCAGGAGCTAGAGACCAGCCCAGGCGCGAAGGCGAATATTTGAATAATAAGTGAAGACATTGACGCCAGTACGATCATATTCCCCATCCCACATTTGCATCAGATCACATTGATCTATATGGGAACATAGAAGCTCTCCTTCGAGAACCTTCGAGATGGTGGAGGTGCGGAGTAGGATTGCTTCATGCTCGACTCCCCTTTGCGGAGCCATACATCGAACGCGGAATCACCTTCATTCATCGAAACTCCGGTTCACCGGTACAGTCGCCATCCGCTAGGCCTGACGCCCGAATTGAGCCCTTTGCAGAACCCTGTAGTAACCTACTTCCGCCATGACCACTGCAACTCCATCGCAGGTGACGCTACAGAATCCTAAGATCTTAGAAAGTTTCCATGGTGACGCTTTTGAAGATGTCCAAGATTGGCCGGACCAATTCGAGCGTGTCACCAGTTATATTGACTGCGGCTCCCAGCAAACGCTCGCTAATGTCTATTTTGCTCTTCAAGACAGTGCGTGGACGTGGGTTGTGAACCAAAAGAGGAGCTTGACCTCATGGGATGCCTTCCGCATAAAAAACAGATTCACTAGTAGTGACAGAAGAGACAACGCGCAGCGCCTTCTCGAATCTTTTATTCAAAAACCAAATGAGAGCGTTGCCGTGTTTGCAGAAGATATGGTCGTCTTTTCCGCAAACCCTGAGATGGCCGAAGAAAAAAAGTTGCGCTATCTCTTGCGCGGAGTGAAGGAGGAACTGTTTGCCGGACTCGTGAGGACGACAGTGGCCGAATTTACCAAGGAGGCTACCGCTATTGAACGGGAACTACAGCAACGGTACCACCAATATGATTACAAGAGCTCAGCGGTGAATGCTTCACTTGTGCCTGAGAGCTGCGGCACGTCTCTGCGTGAAGTTATCCCAGAGACTGTGCGAGAGGAGATCCGGCAGCTCGGTATCTCTCCCATCGCACCAGCGGTGGCTGCTGTCGCTGACATCGTTCGGGAAGAAGTTCGACAGGCCTTTTAGTCGCCCAACTGGCAGGCGGTGCCGCGTCGATTAACCTAAGCGGAAGCTGTTTGTCGTCCACTCCCCGCCACTTCGATGCTTCTGACACCATCGACCATTACGACGTAGCCATCACCGCCACCCCCGTCGCCCTATTTTCGACAGTCACAGCCGCCGCCGCCTATGCCGCATCGCCGACAGCCGATCGCTGCGCCTCGGTCTTACGGCGAGTTCCCTGCCGGCTACCCGCTTCGAAAGACCGAGGTGTGGCGCACCACTGACCGTCGGCCGCTATGCTTTCATTGCGGCGAAGCAGGATATGTTTACCGCACGTGCCACTACCGCGCAGCTCGGTATCCAATATTTCCAAACTGAAATTACCCCGTGCCTCCACCAGTGCTACGGCATAGTAGGAGACGGGAAAACCGGTGTAGAGGACGTATAAAACCACTGTGTCAGAGCAGTCAACGCGACGTCGTTGTCGTCCCTGTTTTTCTACCCACGCGCTACTGCAGCGTCGTTTTCATCGCCTGACACTTACCCGTGGCGACCATATAGGATGTGGCATTATGTCATCACCAGAAATAAATTTAATCAACTTAAAACAAATGCGCTATTACCCTCATCATCAGTCATACGCCCCTTTTCATAATCCCTAATGACTATGTAGGCTAATATAGGAACACAGAAGCTTTTATAGAGGGTCTCATATTATATGGGGTCGTATTAAGGACCATAGAGGGTAAATGGGTGTTACAGCTAACCTTTTAAGGGACAGTTCCCCCAGAATCGTGTCCGTGTGTAGACACAAAACTCCCAATACGCGGGCCGATCCCGAAGATAGCGCAATGCCGAGCCGACCCACGGTGGAGGGGCGCACATACTCACCTTCACTGGTCATCCGTCTTCACAGAGTGGAAACGCACTGAATACTTAAAGTAGGTTACGATAAAGGCGCAATTGGGAATGGCACTGGACAGGAAAGGAGGAAAAAAAAGAAGCTAACCTGTCATAGCACTGATAGAAAGAGCTCTTGTTGAATTGTGTTGTCTCCGACAAAAAGATCAATTTATTTCACTGCTTGACGCGATATCGATATCGTTCTTTCCATCGATTGTGTCGATTCGACTGTGGCCCAATGGTCGGCTTAATCCAATTGTGCTTTAGATGAAATCGTACTGTAGTGTCCCGAATGTTTCTTTCGTCACAGCTCCTTTTCTTTCACGTCTTTGACGACACCAAGAAAAGCGTCTGCCGTACACCAGAATTCATAGTCGCAGGGCGCGTTCTAGTGGCTACATGTTCTGGCGCTGTCTTCAAACGCACCTCCAAATCACTCGCATAGCATCCCTCAAATCCAGTGACGCAGCGCAATGGTAGCACACCGAACACATGCGACCCTCCTCCCCCCTCCCTACCCCCAGAAAATTATTTTAGTGTGCGGCCATCGTGCTCGCCCCCCCTTCCCCGAAAAAAAAAAAATGCTTTAGCTATGCCACTGCTCAGATCGCAAGCCACCTCGTACAGGTCATGTAGCACGTCAGCACAGCTTTGATTTTTTTTCTTAATACATCCCAGACCACCGTGTTGTAAACGGCTCGCTCCGTCCCTTTGTTCGTGGCTTGGCTCATAGTGCCAGAGCACTGTTAATGAAATTAAGAGTTGGCTCTGTGTTGGTGCGCGAACGCTTGTATCGTCAAGGACGTGTGGACCATCCGTCGTGTACGTCCTGTCGCTTCAGTGAGACATTTGAACACCGTATATTGCAGTGTCTAGCATTCGTCATACAACGTGTGCTGCTAATCAAGGAATATGGACTGATTGGACTCAAGTGTACGACCCTTGACGAGTGCCTGTTTTCAAGATGGAGTGCTTCTCAACAGGATCAGGCCCACAGAGCCTTGCTAACTTTCAGGCAAAAAACTGTTTTTGGCCTCCAGTTTATAGACATTTCTTCCGTGTTGCCAGTTTATTTTGTCCGTGTCTCTGTCATCTGTTGATTTCCTTGTTTCTTTCCTATTTATTTGTTTCCTGTCTGCTTCTCCTCTTTTAATTCCCTCCTCCCAAAAGAGTAGGCAGGTGTCGTGCCATTCTCGGTAGCAGTTGTCAGCTTCCTCCCACCCTGTTTCCTTTGTATGCCTGTATGTTTCCATATGTAATAATAATAATAATAATAATAATAATAATAATAATAATAATAATAATAATAATAATAATAATAATAATAATAATAATAATAATAATAATAATAATAATAATAATAATAATAATAATAATAATAATAATAACAATTCGTATGTGTTGTCGCTTTCAAGCGCTGTTGAGCGCTTTTAACATTGGCTTCATGTCTACTAGAAATCAAAGAACCATGCCAGGAGATATTGAACAAAAGAAGGGTCGCAAGAATGAGAAATTCATAGCCGCAATGACGAAACATAAAACGTACGTGAAAGTAAAACCAGCTCAAATAAATCATCATCATCACCATCAGCAGCAGCAGCAGCATCACCCTGTATCTTCCCTTAGAGTTCCCGACGGGGCATTACATAAGAGGGGCGCAGCATGAATATATTTAGTAACGAAAGAAATGCACGCTCCTAGATATTCTCTGAAGTGACCGTGGCAAAGCGTTTTATATAACTGCGCGTGCTGTTCACCAAAGGATGGGCCGACTACTGTTTCAGCTTGTAGCTCGATATATTCGCGGTATTATGAAGCACTCGAGGCCCCTAAGCCCGACTCGCTGCGCTTGCTTCCTTCTCTTTACGGAGCAAAGCCACACGAGCCTCTAATTTTACGAAAACACTCTCCCGCCTGCGCAATTCCGCCCATCCTGCAGCCATCACTTTCGGGCTGGAAGCTCTGTGCTTCATCATCAAACGCAGCCTGACTCACCAGCGAAGGCTCTCCGGTCTCCGAGTTTAAGACAGTGTGTTGCAAACCACGGCGTGAGATGTCAGGCGATACACGAATACACGAAGGAAAGGACACACTGTTCCTAAATTTTATTCAATTCTCTTGCAGTAAGCATAATTCTCTCTGTGTACCGTCAAGAATATTGCGCTGAATTTTTTTCCCGGCGATGTTAGATGTCCAACTTGCTGAGCTTACCCTGCTTGTTAGCTTCATCGCTAGATTAACATAGGGGCAGTCTGCCTCGTGTGTGGTGAGTGAGAGGGGAATGATGGGAGGCCTAGTGCAGGAACCGCAAACACGAGTAAATAGAGGCGCGGGAAAATAGTCATAAATAGTCTTTGTTGCGTAAGAAGTCCACTCGTGAAGTGGCAGGAATATTGCAAAATTTTGGCTGCGATATGCAAGGAGCGTTATAGTGAACAGCACAGCTCGTGCCAGAGCTTCCTGCCTGGATCCTGCACTTATACAGAAAGGCGTACGAAGGGCAATTTTTCCCGCTTCCGGGCAATAATCTGGGAGACTCGCGGAAATATTTGATTTCTGCTCGTCGTCTAATGGCTGTGAGGAGCTGGCAATCACAACTTTTCAACTTTGTATCTGTCCTTACCAGTGACACTGTCCGCGAAAAAAAAAATAAAGCACGACGTTTGCTTTTTCGAAAATATTGTTCCTGTGACGCTGTCTTTCAGGTATCTTGTTGTGCATATAATATAGGCAAACTAACAAAAATACACGCGTACGGTTTCACGTGTGCGAAAGTCTGGCGAAAGTTTAAAGACTTCGAAGAAGTCGGAACAAATGGCGACGACCTTCGAAAGTAGTTCCTTGAGCCAACGAACCATGCTTGAGAGATAGCGTGCAATGTAGATAGTGAGTGCCTACTTTTCTTTTTTGGCTCAAGGAATCAGTTGTGATCCAAATGTTAATATTATGAAGTTATTCTTGGAAATGTCTCCCCCCCCCCCCCCTCTTTTCTACAGTATGAATCGTAGATACCATACGCTTGAACGCAATGCAACCGGTGGGAATTTTTACGGGCCAGCGTTTGCGGCAACTTATTACAAACATCAGCACTGTGGACGTTTGCGAGGTCTCTCCTGGAACACCCCCTTTTTTTTCAGGAATAAGAAAGACCGAGAATAGCGGACGTACAACTAGTATGCTACATGAGAGCCTGTATTGCTGCGCAGTTTTTTTTAAAGATTCATTCTGAAATTCACAATGGAGCTGCCGAAGAGTACAAATACAACTAGCGGCCTCTGTGCGTCGTCTAGGCTCGTCATAAACGTCCAAAATGCAGCCCACTTAGCTTTCATAGCCTTGGAGATGGTGGGCACTTCTGAGAAGAGCCCTCGGTGCTTGGCTGATTACAGCTAAACTTTGTCGACCGCAGTGTCAGAAAGCTCGCACTCGCACAAGTTTGATTGCATGCATCGTGAAAGAACCCGTCCAAAAGGGCTGCGTCAGAGAATCCATGGTCATTAACCTGTAATGAGGTTAAGACGGAGCTTTCCACTGTTGCTTTTCCCCCACAGTGCATTGTACCGCTTTGGGACACCCCAATTTAAAGTTTCCAAGCGCCTTTATTAAAGATTTTCGTGAATTCTTTATGAAACCGATTGGCTAATAAGTGGTGCTCAAGACATTGTGGCTATTACGTATTCCAAGTTCAGCAGTTGCTTCGGGCGCTTACAGCCCGCAAAAGCATAGGCTGCGAGATCTGCTTCTGATTCTTCGGGGAAGTGGTCTCTGCAAGGGCGCTGGATTTGAATACCACCGGAAGTACCCTCAGGGAAGTGGTTAAATAGTTTTAACAGATGAGACCAATTAAATAAAATGACCTCAATGTGCTTCATTATACCGCAAGCTGTCTGAACATTGCTCCTATGGAACTTAGTTGGGGACTCCAAACACGAACACACGGTTTGTTGACTTTGATTGCATACATTCCTTTGCAGGCCACAGCGTCCTATATAGACCTTTTCGTCGGGCGAGGAGGATAGAGCGCCCGGCCAGCCTTTCCTCCTGTCTGGCTTGGGCGAACCAGCGCGGCGCTGCTTGAAAGTATTGCTGTCGCGTGCTACGGAACGATTTCGGAATGTTTTATATCGTACTTTGTAAAACTTACGTTATGTCCGTTCATATAAGGTCGTCAGGGAAGCTTTTTGGTACATCGGTAACTACGCTAGGCGGAAGTATGCCTTGGGGGCGAAAAAATGTGGCGTGTTTTATCAGCCGCGGTGTACGCACGTTATCAGTCGCGGTGTGTGTATGTGTCGTGAACTGTTTTGCTTATATCGGCTTTAATTCAACAAAGAAAACCGGTGTCTCTGTATTACCCGCATTAAATGGTAAACCAGCTTACTGTCTGATCGCTGTACGTAGGAAGCAAAATATAAAATATAAGAGCGCATGCTCGTGCACGGCCAACCTAAGGCAACCGCGAAACATCTAAGCGGCAGGCGCTATCAAATTTTCGTGATGCACCAGCATCGTTCTCACGCATTTCAAGTATATAGTAGGCTCGAAATTACTATATGTCTACACTAGCCTTCCTGCATGAGGCCGATGGCGCTGCTCAACACAGCGATCACTGCGGTTGGTGAATCAGCACGATACATATATAAGCTGTGTGTTTCGACATTGCCTTTTTGGTCTGTATACAGCCATAATATATAAGAGGGATTGCATAAAAAGAATGCGATGGGTATTGTTGAGGATAAAATTTCCGGAATACGGAAGAGAAAACGGGCCAACGGCGCAATACGACCTCTTATAAGCCCGCCGCACAACGTTTATAGATACATAAGTGTATGCTTGGGCCATGTGCTAAATAGAACAAAGATATCTGTAATCCAGCACCTACCACTGCTTATCGTAAACAGTCGCTTTGTTGGACAAGCTTAATTCATATTGTAAGGTATACTGCTATTACTAGCAAACCTATTTTATAAATGGGCGGAAAGCTCGTCAATCGAACCAAGTAGTCACGCAATCTAACCTGCAGCGAACAGTTAGAACGTTTGTCAAAGTAAAACATCACAGCTCCTATCGCAGCAGAACGGTACCCACGCTGTTACGATCGTCGCGTGTGTCTCATGGCTCCTAAACTGCAGCTTAGAAACAGAGGATAATACTGCAATAAGGTCTCATTAGTGAATGGAACATTCAGAAATACACAATTGATCTCCGAGGCTGATTGTAGGCTCAAATATGCGCGCACACATCACGCTGCGTGCCCCGTCCACCTCAACGCCAGCAGAAACGTCGGCCATTACGCCTTAAACCACTTCCGCACGTCTCACAGTACCGTTCACCACGTAGAAGACGCACGTCGTACTAAATAGACCACACGAGCGCAAAAACAAACGCAAGAACCTACCACCGAGCTTATACCTGCCACGCAAAAGGGTGCGCTCGCCCAAGCCAGCGTGCCGACTGCCCATAGATGGCGCCACTGCGTAGCAATATGGTGGCGCCCATGAAAATACGGCGTATACAGGATGTTTCCATGAGTGGACTGGTCCTACACAAGTGTAGCTGTTTGGGAGAGCTGGTACATTTTGACTGTGTATACGTAGCATACAAAAAAAAACATACAAAGAAAGAACGACGGCAGCATAGAGAGAGCAAGACAAAGTATCGCTGACTTGCAACTTGAGTTTAAACGTAGCGCTGACTTTCAGCTTCTGTTTCAGCGTAGCGCTGACTTTCAACTCGAGTTACAACGAAACGCTGATTTTGAGTTTATTTTTAACAAGCGCTGACTTGGGTTTCAACATCGAGCTTACTTTAAATTGGAGTTTCAGCGTAGCGATGACTCCGTACTTGAGTTTCAACGTAGCGCTGACTGTGTAATTCAGTTTCAACGTAGCGCTGACTGCGTACTTCAGTTTCAACTTTGAAGTTGAGTTTAAACGCAGCGCTGATTTGCACTTCAAAATCAGCGCTAGATGTGTCTTCGTCTCTCTTAGTTGTCCTCGTTTTTCATGCGCTACGAAGTCAAGGTAGTCAGGCAGTTTGTCTGAGGCGTCGACTTACCATAGCGAGCGTAATCATCGCTATAAAAATTGGACGAATAAAACCCCGCAGGTTTTTGGTTGAAACTGGATCCTATTCATGCTTGTGGGGTTAGCGCACTCCGAATTGACTGATTGATTGGTTAATGAAGAATGAATGATTAATTAACTAATTATACCATTATGTTTCTCGCATTAAAAAAGGGAGAGGCATAACCGCAAGTCTGCTGTAAGAAATTAGGGGAAAATAACCACGGCAGTAATGTTGACAAGTTCGCACGAAAATTGAAATGAAAAGAGCAGCAGCCCTGGAGCGACTTTCCACAATAACAACCCCATCTTTTGAGGAAGCTGTTTCTTTCGGGAAATTGCATTAATGGTTTCCGTTGGTTAAAGTTATACCAGCTTCTTTGAAGAGGTGCCCTCTTATCACTCGCTCATCTGATACCCTGACTTCATTTACTGCGTTCGAGCACTTTCTTTCTAAAATTTTCTTTTTACAAAGGCTCTATTTGATCCTCACAGATATGGAGACGGGCCGTAATTTTTCCACAGAAGTGAGCTCTGTAGCACCGAACTTCAGACCACTTGCGATATAATAAAGCACATTGCCTTTATATTTTAGAACAATATACTCTGTTTACCTCTAGACTGCATTAGGGTCTGCATAAAATAGAAGTAAGAAGAACACGATGTCGTCGTCGACATTCGGTGCC
Organism: Dermacentor albipictus; assembly: GCF_038994185.2. NCBI lineage: Eukaryota > Metazoa > Arthropoda > Arachnida > Ixodida > Ixodidae > Dermacentor > Dermacentor albipictus. The sequence continues at coordinate 42,273,176 of NC_091824.1, forward strand.
TATGAAAATAACAAAAAATCAATGAATGAATTGGCAGCTGTTGTTTTTTGTTGGTCGCAAATATGGTAGCGGAGGCTGGAGCTGTTTCTGTCAGGACTGGTGCGTCTAAAGCTCCCATATGAATCAGGACATCGAGACTCCACGCCATAAAGTACGTGAATTGGGACCACGTAGACGCACTTAGCCCTGGGACACTCAGGTTCTTAATATGGCCTTGACCTTTTGAACACAGTCGTTGATACTGCTTTTGCAACTTGTTCATTGCGACTGGGCTAAGAGGATGCCTTTCGCAACCTTGACCCATTCGACGTTGGAAGCTTTTCGCATATCTCCTGGGATTGACGCACATCAGGGGCAGGAACCCGCTCCTCTTACTCAGAGGATTTTCCAGTCGTCTCAGAAAAACGCAGAAAGACACCTACAAAACTGCCATAAGGCGTCGAATCGTAACTGCATACCTGCCTCAACCACGACCACACCCGAGCACACTGATGTCACTTCTGAAATGACTAATAAAAATTATTACGAGTGGAGAAGTTAATGTGACCTTGCTTCTTACATGGCACATGCCATATGACTACTCGAACTCAAAGCGACAGGCGATCGTGTGCCGGTACTCCGGATAAACGGCCCCTAAGTGGCGACATTCCTTCCTTGAAAATTTATTATTATTATTATTATTATTATTATTATTATTATTATTATTATTATTATTATTATTATTTGTTTTGAACACATATACATATACACAGTTAACAGGAAAGGGAAAGCGAGGAGCAGGCTGGCAACTGCCACCGGAAGGGGCACAACGCCTGCCTACTCTTCTGAAGGGAGGTGACAGCAACACAGAAATGGAAGATAGGAAGGAGGGGGGGGGGAAAGGAAAGAGGAAAGGAAGAGCAACTGGACAAATCTAAAGACTAAAGTAGAACTCTGCAGCCAGAATTAAAGTGACGCCGCGTCGAACAGCCTCCACAATTATCAACCACAACTATGGCTAGTTCGCTAGGCGGCTAATTGTGTTCTCCACGATGAGACGCCAAGTACAGCTGCACGTAATCACCGTTTCACCGGTAGTCGGTTCACAATATACACTACAAGGTGTTTGAACAGGCCACCTCTCATCTTCGAAGGAAGAAGCGTTAGGGCAGAGTACTGATCACACAGAGTAAGGCCGGTCACTGAAGGTCACGCTTACTAAAGAATTTTGAATGCTCATGCTACAAACGTGAACCTAAGTTTGTTAACTCTATAAAGTAAAAATAGACAATTTATTGCAAAACACACAGACATAGCAGTGAGCCGAGAACCTTGTACACTACGAGATGAACCAAATAAATTCCTTTAGCAAGAATCTTCTATCATTCCTAGCGCTGCAAGTAGGTACAGCGCATCCTGCGCTATACCTACTCGCAGCGCAACCCCGATGACAGAAAGAAGTATCGACCCAAGACAAGACACCGAAGTATCGACCCCATCCAATTCTAAGAAGAACAAGACCTCGACAATACACATAAGAATCGACCCTCCAAGTGTAGCAGCTTCCCTAACCCTCTTCGACCTAACACCGACAATGAAATTTTCTGGAGAAGAAAAGTACCACTCCTCGACACGACAAAATGCCATAAGAAGTATTTCAAAGGTTGAGAGAGCCAAATACCGGAGGAAACATCCTCCGCAATGAAATAATTTGGATCGATATACACCATCAACGAGGACAGCGAAAACCAAAGCCTCTGTCTTCATTTTTCAAGCTGGAACTGCAGTTTGGTAAGAAGAAAATGTAGCACAATATTGGTTGGTGCTATCTATTCAAGCCCGTATCACAAGAAACAATAAGTGCATATAACGACAAACACAAGAGTCCTGAAAGTGGCTTCATGTTAGGCACGAGAATGATGAAGGGCATCTGATGCAGCCAATAATATCCCTCAAGTACTGTCGCACAGCTGGAAAAGCAGAACAAGTATGCATTTGTGAACATTGGAGGGATTGTGCTTTTAACATCTTCTTATAGTAGCTGGAATTGAAGATTAGTTCCTGGCCTCATCATATCAGAAAAAAAAATCCAGTCATCACTGATTGGGATATACTCGAAGCCGCTGCTTTCGCAACCCAAGGGCAAGGAGAGATCGTTCGTAAATAGGTTTGGTGCTGATTGGTAGTTCCCATGTATCTGTTCACTCACTCACTCACTCACTCACTCACTCACTCACTCACTCACTCACTCACTCACTCACTCACTCACTCACTCACTCACTCACTCACTCACTCACTCACTCACTCACTCACTCACTCACTCACTCACTCACTCACTCACTCACTCACTCACTCACTCACTCACTCACTCACTCACTCACTCACTCACTCACTCACTCACTCACTCACTCACTCACTCACTCACTCACTCACTCACTCACTCACTCACTCACTCACTCACTCACTCTTGCCTGTGTTGGGTGTCGCAGTTGTGTCTTGGGTCAGCTACGCAATGCGAAACGCTATAGAATGACGTCCCAACTGGCCATAGGTGTACACCTTGTTGGCTAAAGCAACTGCAAACAGACGCACATAAAAGCATGCATGCAGGAAAATGAGATTGTTTTCCTGTGCATCTAAAGCACCGTATAAAGAGATACGGATGAAAGCACTTGCATATGAGTAGCTAGCAAATCGGGCCGTACGTAAAACACCAAGTTTTTTAATAAACTTAGTCGGCGCTGGTAGACGGTTTCAAGCGCGTACCAGCCAGCTGTAGTGAATTTTTCTTAAATTTTACGAATTTCGGACCATTCTACAATTTTACGAATGTTACGTAGTATTTTAGGAAAACAGATTCAATTCGCAAAATAATGTTTTGAAGGAGTTGAAAGATGGGCCGGTGCGATATTGCAAGAGATCCATGCAAGAAAGAAATTGGGATGCTGCTTGCGCTGCCTACTAGTGACAGCGCAAGACGCCATACTACAAAAAGCTGTTTAATTGGTTCGAGCAAATTTCTTGAGAGAAGTTTCTGAAGCAGGCGAAATCAGCGTCAGCGAAGTCGCTTAAAAAGACAATTTAATCTAAAAATATTGGCTCACCATCCTGACCCTGAGAAAGTGGATGACAAGGAAGGCTGTTAGAAAGCCGCTCAAATGCCGTCGATAAGGATATGAAATGTTTCATTGTTCTGCCTAGCCTTAGCAGGACACCGTTGTTGAGCATTAAGATTTTGCACTCTTCGACACTCATCGTATTCACGCAGCGCTTCGGGAGTGTTAACTTTGCCTGGTCTACCCATAGCGGTCTAGCAATGTGTTGAATAATTTGCTGTTGCTTGGCACGTCTTCCTTTTATATGTGAAGTCTGGTGACGTCACTCACTTATTCGTATGCTGCTGTTTCCCTTTCCCAGCGGAGAAGCTTATGCAGGAGTAATCTTTACTGGGAAACACACGCGGGAAGAAGGAACATGCCTCGTATTGTTCACAGACGCCTTATCATCCATCATGGGCTTCTGACGCGTCTTGTGTTTTGTTTTATTGAAATGAATACTGAGCTGTGCGTTGTATGCGCGATTCCAAAGGAGATATGCACATTTTTTCGCTTTGTTTTTTTATTTGTTTATTTGCTGAAGGACACGAAAAATTAATACCAACTAAAGGCTAACAGCTTCGCTGTAGAACAATACCTTGCTCGTTGTCAGCCTCTGCTGTGCGAAATTTTATACTGCTTTTGGGCTGCGTCTAAAGCTAAACCATTGCTATTGATTAAGAGTGCGTATGCACGCCACAGGAGATGTGCGGTAAGGTCAAAGTTCTTAAAAATTCCTGATACACAGCATAGACATCTACTTCCTCGTCCCGACTTTGCACTGTTTCTTTCAAGATGCCGCCCTGCCCGGTTAGCACGTCGCAGCTCCGGTAGGGCTATAATTGAACTATCTGTCACGGTACAGCAAATAATCTGCCATAATTTAATTAATTACAACCACGTTTAACGCCAAGCTTTCTTTAGCTCTTTCCTGTGGTTCGGAGGTATCTATCATCTATTTAAATACTGTCTGATGTGCATGCGCTCACTGACGTCAAATTACTGAAATCCATAAACAAAGGGACATGTACATTGTACATACCACGTGCTGTGTTTCAGTGCACCGTTCTCGAAAGCTATGAAAGATGTGCTTACATAAACAGACATCAAGGATGTGTTCCGCACATTTCTTTAGCTGCTAGCTTTTAATGCAGTTCTACAAAAAAAAAGAATACTGATTATCGGAATCGTTAAACTTGCGCGAGTTTCACTGAAAAGTGTACATTTGAAATAAGATTGCTCGTTCTGCGGAACCTCAGGAACTTGCTATCAGGACGTCCACAGTCGGTGACGACCTAAGAAATGAAAGATTTATGAGCGCTGTCCAACTGAAACACAATCGCCATAGCTGTGCCAGCAATAGGGGATGTTTATTGTACACAGAACGTGTCCCACAGCAACTGAAAAAAAAAGAAAGGTAGGCAGACTCAGCTCCAGTTGACATCTACGTCAAGCGAAGCATGCTTGGTGTGACTGGCTCATGGACCCAGTTTGCATGTATATGAAGTGTTGTTTTGAGGTAAATATATTAATATTAAAGAGCAGCATGCCATAGCAAGAAGGGATGTTATTTGCAGTGAATTATAGATGTGAATATTACATAGACATGTTTAAATTCATTAAATCAAATATCGATTATGTTTAAGTTTAAGTTGCATTCATAGTGTCCTGCTCCACTCGTATCGTTTCCGATGTGTCGATTTCTTCTATCCTGACGGACAACTTTCTGTGGGAATGAAAGGAAAGCTACAGGCGCGTGGCTGCTGCCTGAGTGCTACGGCGCAACGTAGTCCGCCAGCGTTTGACAGTGCTTTTAATTGCTCGAAACAGATGCTGAATCGACACAGCTTCACGTGCGACGGTTTCGCGTTTGCCCAGAGGCGGAACGAAAAGCCGCGAATAAGTAAACTTTTGCGTTCATTGGTGTGTTTTATTTTATTTAACTTTTCTTAATAAGGTGTTTATGTTTTCGCTTCCCCAGCTCAAGCTAACGTGGATGAAAACACAGGACTCTTTTCAGAAGTGCTCTCACTCGTGCGCGCTTTGCCGCCGTAGCTTTCCCTTCATTGTGCAACTGGCAGATGGAAACACGCCAACCGTATTAACACGCTTGCTCGTCCTCGCGAAAGGGTGTTCCATGCCACTTGCCGACGCAAGCGTCCGTGACCTAATTAATTCTGCTTCTGGCCACCGACGAATGCTGACGCAGGATGGCTGGCTCTTCACCAAGGATGTTATAAAAACTACAGCCAGTTCCACTCTGTGAAAACTGTTAGATCAGCGGAGCTGCTGTTTGCGTTTTCACTGAGTGGAGATGCAAGGATTTCGCAAGGGTTCTGCCTTTGTCATCGATTCTCCTGGTAAGATGCAGGTGGCCGGCTTCACCTTTAGGACATCATCTCCACTCCAGAAGCTCTTTATTGCAGTAGCAATTATATGGACACTCCAGTCACATTTCTGTCATCGCTGTCACCGTCGCTGTGAGGTTCCGTATGAGTGAAAGCGTGTGAGGGTGAACCGGCGAACGTAGTTCGATATCGCATGCGCGAGCGAGGAACGGCGGCCAGATAAAGCCCCTTAAACTTCGTAATGTAGTCCCATGCTTTGAAGAATTCCGCCTCCTCCTCGCGCGCTCTTGCTGAGCCCGACGCCGCGTCGCTATTGGCCTAATAGTATCACGTGGGCCCGCGCGCCGTGCATCAGCGCCATTTTTGCTCGAGAAGCGTCTACGGAGTGGGCGAGGAGTGCATGTTGGCGCCGTTGCTACGTTCGGGCAGCGTAGGCGGCGCCACGGTCGAGGAGGGAGGGTGAAGAAGAGGAGAAACGAGGAGGAGGGAAGGCGGAGGAGGAGAGTGTCACTACTTTACGAAGGTTAAGGGGTTTTACGGCCAGGTGCGTGCCTTCTCCTGTGGCGCGCGGGGTAGGGGAGTCAGGCGAGGGAGGAGGGTTGTTCTACTCCGGTGGCAGCAACAGTGCCTCGATGTCCGTAAAGAGTGGAGACAACGGCGGTGTCTACTACAGCGTCGACCACGCGAATCGCGGACGCCGCAGTAGAAGCCTTTGGCGGACGCCGTAGGGGTGCGTTGTCGGTGCTCATGCGTCTTGAAAGCGATCTGCGACGTGGCCAAAATGCGTGCCCGCGCGGGCCTCATCTTGAAAGCAATCTTCGATGTTTGCATTGTACGCGTAATGCCGGTAGCTTCGTATGCGCTGTGCTTTCGACGTTTCGTTCGCGTTGAAGCGACACATGCACGGAGGTAAATTGGCTCGCGGCTTCAGTACCTAGCGGTTCCTAGCTCCGGCGTTTTCAAAGACAGTCATCGAGCGTTATCTGTTCATGTTTGCCTGTGCGCGCGTGACATCGTGCTGGCTAATTTAGGTAAAACACGTTGACGGGCTGGTTGGTTTGAATTCATGATAGAATTTGTAAGCGGGACTGATCAAGGACGTAGAAAGAAGCAGACACGCAAAGACAGCGCTGTCTCTGTGTGTCTGTTTTTATTACGTCCTCGTTGAGCCACGCTGACATATCCTATCATTGTGAATTTAGTAAGAGAATGTTCACAAGTTTACGTGGCCGATAAAGTTATATTAAAGTTAATTACTACAGCTATCTACTAATTTGCTACGCTTACCGGCAACTGCAGCTTATGTAACCGTCGTGCCTTCCTGGAAACGCTGGCGGCGAACGCTATGCACGAAGGCGCGCTTTCTTGTTCTTGTAAGCCTGGAATTCTTTTAGCTCCTTTTGTCGGCAACCTTGAGTGACCTTGAGATGGGCAAAACGACTCACTTCAGTGAGCGGCTCGGAACGGCTCAGCTCACCGAAATGAACCGGTTCGTTCGAGCAGCTCACCAGTTCACTTAAATCTGTAGCCTTTGTCAGGCCGCATGGCGCCTCCACCCTGTCTCGTTTTCTTTTCCTTTCATGCCGGCTCATCCCCCACGCCTTCCTGCCACGCGTAGATTTCGTGTTTCTTGTTTTTTTTTTTGTTCTTGAGCTCGCGCGCAATACTGACGATCATGCCATCGTGTGCCAGGATACAAAAAAGAGCCGTATTACGTGCAACAGAAGATATCATTGGTCTCGTTTTATTGAAGTGCTGATGATACACGTGTAGAAAATGCCCAGAAGTGGATGACATAGGTGACGTGGTCATGGCTACACGAAAAATTTGCACAAATAAAGACCAGGACGTAGACTGTACGTTCACCTGTTCTTTTCAAACACATGGAAGACTTCGTTTTCGATGTGTTGTTGCACCAGTGCACAACGCGCGGTCGGTGACAGTCGCGCGACATCGTTCGAGGAGCAGCAGGCAATGCACGGTGCCATCTTTTGCCAGTTAGGCCTTCACTTCTCACTTCGGATGCACGGGGTGCCACACTATAACGCACACAAAAGCAAAGGGACTGCCGCCCACACCGCATACAGCGAGCGAGTACGAGTAGCGCGCGAGTCTGCCCACGCCGGACACCACTCGCCGGCCAGAAAACGAAACCACGAAACCCAGCAGAAGACGCGGTTCTGACGGAACGGTTCGGCACGGCTCAGTAAACGAGGCAGCCAGCTTCCTCTCTCCAAAAGAACCACTGCTCACTTTTACAGAACCACGGCTCATTCGTTCTTCAAAAATTTGGAGGACACTTAACCTTCGCCTTTAAGAGCGAAGCGCGATAGCCTTCAAAGATCCCTGACTG